>NC_043700.1:74500656-74580345 GCF_006229205.1 Suricata suricatta | reverse complement strand
TCTCTGAGGAATTCTCTTAGGGAATCCAGATCTTTCACGATGGTTATTAAAGCCTGCTTTTTTTCTCCAGGAGGAGACCTGGTCTGTCTTCTCAGGCTGTTTGCTCGATAGACATCCTTGTACAGATAGTCTAGGACAAAGATAGCCGAAGCCTCTGTCATAAGTGCAGAACATGAGAGACCCATCAAGAATTGTCTCCTGCCACATAGGTAGCTGGAACTATTCTAGATACATAGGAGGGATGTGACTTTTAAAAAAATTTTTTTAATGTTTTTTATTTATTTTTGAGAGACAGAGAGAGACAGTGCGAGAGGGGAGGGTCAGAGAGAGAGGGAGACACAGAATCCAAAGCAGGCTCCAGGCTCTGAGCTACCTGTCAGCACAGAGCCCGATGTGGGGCTTGAACCCACGAACCGTGAGATCATGACCTGAGCCAAAGCCACACGCTTAACCAACTGAGCCACCCAGGCACCCCTCCCTGTGACTTTTATGTACATGGATGCCCTAGGGCTTTATTCTTTTCTTGGGCTCAGGCTGAGAAAAACTGAGTCCTCTGTCCGGGGGAGTGGTGAGCAGGGGCTGCCATTTCCAAAATGTCCAGTGTTTCTGTCCAATGTTTTAAAGAAGAGAAAGATAAATCAGAAATTCTATTTTAAAAATACTTCCCTCCATTGTTTTTTGGGAAAACATAAGTAGTATATTTGAGCCATTAACTACAGCCGGCTCTTGAACACACATGTGTGAACTGTGCAAGTCCCCTTAGCTGTGGATTTTTCTTGATACAGTACAGTAGTGTAAGTGTCTTTTCTCTTCATTACGATTTTCGTAAAACATCTTTCTCTAGCTTACTCTATTGTAAGGATACAGCATATAACACATATAACATACAAAGTATGTGTGAATTGGCTGTTATTGGCTTCCAAAGGTCAACAGTAGGCAAATAGTGAGAATTAAGTTGGGGGAATCAAAAGTTATATGTGGATTTTTGGCCTTATAAGGATCAGTACCCCTAACCATCCCATTGTTCGAGGGTCAACTGTAGTGAAAGGAAATTTTTGATCCCCATTACAAAAAGAAAAAGAAAAAAAGCTAAAATAAACAAGGAAAAGAAAAACCCATAGCCAGTTCTGAAAAGTATTTATGTGAAGAAGCTTATGCTTATCATTTCTTGATTTCAAAAAGATATGGACAGTTTGCTTTTGGGAGACACCTATGAAACATACCGTTATCTGACCTCTGTTGGCGGAGGTGAGAACTCATTTTAGGACTTTATTTAATCACTTTGCGCCTTATCCTCACTCCTTCTCAGCAGCAGAAGCCTGTGAAAAGTTTCTGGTATCCAACCAAGCATCTACTCTGTTCCCCAAATGTTGTTTTGCTATATACGTCTCTTATTTCATAGGACTTCCCATTCTCCAGGTTACTTCTTATGCCTCCTCTCCATAGAGGTTGTTTCCAGACTTGGGTTTTGCTACCTCATAGGACTGTTCCACTTCACAAAGTTTTTAGCCATGTGGGATTCTGAAATCTAAAGAACTGACTGGCTCAGGCTTGTGAGCTACCTACCGTGAGGAAAACTCAGGAAATTGAATACAGAAATGGTGGTCTACTTGGGCAGTCAGAACGGTTATCCTGGTGAACTGATGAGTGCCAGATCACATAGCACATCTGTACGTGGAAGGACAACAAAAAGATGGCAAAAAACAAAGGAACAAAAAGATTACTGTTGAGAACGTGACCCTGAGCCAGGATTGCTGATTCTGAGTCCCTGTTTTGGGACAGGATGGAGAAAGCTAAGCAAAGGAATAGGCCTTTACTTTCTGCACCTGCTATTTTCACAGTTCTTTCACTTTCCAAAAGAAGTGTTCTTCCTTTACAAAAAAACAAAACCATGTTAAAAAAAAAAAAGATGTGAGGATTAAGTTGATAATAGCTATAAAATTTATGATCCTTATTTTTAAAGAGCCTTATAGTCACATTGTTATTTTATCTTCATCCTGGAGCCGTCCTCCCTCTCAGCAGACGGATGGCCAGCATTTAATAACCAGGCTATTTATGACCTGAACGAGGTGATGGGGGCGTGGTAAAATATCTCATCTTCCACCACCACCACCCCTGAAGCACCTTGAATAATTGCTGGGAGATGAAATGGCAATTGTTTGGCTAAGTTTGGTCTTAAATTCTCTTTCAGATCGTCCCTCATCCTCTCCCTTCCTGATTAGTAAAGCACCATTTAAGGTTCATTTTCAGATAAAGAATTGAGTGACTTTTGCTGATGGTAGTACAGATCATTTGAGATTTATAGGTTCCTTTGCTTGGTATGAAATAGGTTTTCTGACTTCCAAATGAATTGGCTGGATAGGGGGATTATAAATAAATTGTTCAGAAAATAATGTTTTTAAAATGTGAGCCCCTGTCCCCTTTTCTGGGCAAAGGGTAGGAAGCCTTCTAGTGTACTAAATATGTATCAAGTCAGTAATGCAATATTTTATGTACTTGATTTATAAAATCCAGTTTTAGTTGGAGAATGTCTGAATTGGTTGGTAAGATGTCTGTGGAAGACTTAATGTGCCTAGCACTCTGCCTGGCACCGTGAGGTCTGCAGAAAGAGTTAAAGACCTGATTTTAACCCAAAGGCAAGGGATATGTCTGAAACCGTCACAGACCAAGGATGGGCCTTCAGAGAAGATCTGTAACTTAGGCCAAAGGAGAAGCATTTGGGGAGGCGAACCTGGAGCTGAGTGGGAGAAGGTACAGATCAGGGCTAGCAGAGAGGTTGGAGAGCCGATTGGTGAGGAGCAACCTGAGGCACAGGTGGGACCATCAGGGGCGCAGACATGGGGGTGGGGCACATCAGGGAGCACATGGTTCTTGGGGAGGGAGATGGGGCAGACTGGGTCTCAGATGGCTGAGGGTGTCTGTTTGAGCCAGCTAAGTAGCAGGAATTGGACTGGGGGCCTAGGAAACTACAGAGGTGACACAGTCAAGAAGCAATGAGAAAGGGAAAGAGTCTCCTGACAGTGATGAGGAGGCAGAGAAGAGAATAGCCTGGGAACTGTTGGAGGTAAAAATGGACAGAACCGCATGCTAGTTTTGCTACAGAAGAAAGAACTAGCTCAGGAGTTGAAAGGTAATTCTCAGGAATGTGGAAGGAAGGATAAGGTAGCTGCTCATGGAAACTGATTTTAGCTGAAGAGTGTGAATTTGAGGTGAAGAGCATCTGGGTGTAGCAGCCGTTGAATACATGCGTGTTGAAAGTGTATTGAAACGAGGAACATCCATCACTGCGCTTTTAAAGTAAGGTTCATATACCGAGTCACCAGCCTCCAGTGTGAGATAATTGAAAAATAATTTAATTCCAATCAAGGCATATTTGTAGAACTCACTTTCACATTTGGAGGTCCCACCATGAGTCTGTTCACTGACCTTTATATGTTAGCTTTTTTTTTTTTTAATTTGCAAATACTAGGGAACGTTAATCTCACTGAAAGTTTTTGTTGCTCATGGGTTTCTCTTTCAAATGCTGTCTGTGGTCTGCTCTAGAGGAATCATGATTCCTAGCTGCAGATTTTTCTGAGTTGCTCCATTATATGACCAGATGAAAGGGCTATAAACATTAATAGACCATGTCTTGAATTTTTGGAGCTACAGGTAATGAGTTTGTAGATTCTGACACTTTCTTTAGAAGCAGAAAACATGAATACCTTGAAAGTCCAAGCAAATAGTCTTGACATTTGGATCTTGGTATCCTGATTAGTGAACTGATAACGGTGCTAGGATGGATACGACTTGATCTCCAGAAGGACTGGAGAAGGACTAGGCAGCTCGACTTTTGGGTTGTGACTCTTGGGGCTACAAGACCAGGAAGGATGCAAGAACTCTGTCCCTTCTGGTCATCAGGAGAGATAAGGAAGCTGTCATCTTAGCCAATTAGGAGTGCAGTTTCATGTGTGTGGTGTTCTGTGGCCTTTATACTATTAATCCTGTTCTTCAAATTTCTACTTGTAGCTTCTGCCAGATGCGATCACCCATGGTCCAGTGGCTTAACACGCAGTCTCCGACCACCCCAAGCTGCAGCCCAGCAATTACACCGCCTTCCCCCAAGCCACCGCCTTCCCCCATCTCTCTTCCCACTACCATAGTGGACAAGCCGCCTGAAAGGTACGGGGTTTGGAAATTGATGTCGAAGATGGGCAACACGCAGAAGGGGCTTGACCAGCCTGAGCAGGTTCCTGTGTCCCCTGCATGCAAGGGGCTTACTCAGGTTCTCCCAGCCTCCTGGACCTCATGGACAACATCATCAACCTTGTCTCTGACTGTGCCTTGGTTCAAGAGCAAGTAGCTTCTTAGGAGAAATTGGCGCTATGTGAGCGCTGCTCGAACCTGCTGTCCTACTCTGTCTTTTTGGTGCCTGTTGCGCATTTATGAAACTGCTTATTTTGGAAGAATTTTTCATCCATGAATGTAAAACACATGGTGTTTTTAAAGGAAGGTAAACTGGTCATTGGGAACAGGAATTAACACAGTCCTTTAATGGGTCAGTTGTGCAGAAGCCAGAGGTGCTGGCCCAGCAAGCCCTTTTTCCTGCGGGGTTAGGCTGAAGTTCTTATCATCAGCGCCACCCCCTCCGCCCCCGATCCAGTGAGGTGGGACGCTTCCTCCACTGCAGTTTGCATCCGGCTAACAGCATGGTTCCCACCCTCGACTATGTGCTCTGTTCCCCAGAAGGGCACAGAGGGCATTTTGATGAGTGGTGAGAAGCTGAGCCTGAAATGCCTTTTGGAGGCAGAAGTGAGGGGTCAAACAGATGAGACTCAACTCAGAATGACAGGCTCCCTCCAGAGTGGTGTGGGAAGCAGACTGTCGGTCTTGACAGATTGATGTCCTCCGCACACTGCTGAAGTCACTCGGTGCGTGCACCTCTGCCCTCCTCTGCCTTGCCTTCTGTCTCAAGACAGTAGTGCTTTTCCTAATAGATAAACTAAGTGCTTAGGAATAAACACACCCTGTGGCTCTGATAATGCTGAATGAGAGGAAAGGGCATCCCACCAGGCAGAGGAGAACTAGGTGAAGAGGTCCATTGAAAGCTTCTCAGAGGACCTCCCGGAAGAAAGATTTGAATTTGAAACCCATCATTTACTTGAAAATCAAGTGCTGGAGTTCTGCCTGATGTTCACTTCCCTGCTATTAGGAAGGAGTTGTCCCACTGGTGATATATAAATGAGATTTGGGAAGGCAGGGTTGGGGGAAGGTGAGGTTCCCCCTCCCTGTTTCTCATATTTTAATTTATGTCTTGCACGTTCCCTTTCCAGCGTTGTCAACCGGAAGGCTCGAGCAGTGTACCCGTGCGAAGCAGAACACAGCTCAGAATTATCTTTTGAAATAGGAGCGATTTTTGAGGATGGTGAGTGTCAGTGGGAGCTTGGTAGTAGCATGCATTCTGTCCTCCCCAGAACGTCTGTAATCCAGTCACTGGTTGTGGGCTTGTCAGGAGCACGCATCTATCCCTTGACTCTTTGGACAGGAGAGAGCTGGCATTTGGCTGCCAGGAACTGAACACTGGGGGCAGGGGCGCTGTGGAGTCCCACTTCTGGTTTCATCTTGATTATTCTCTGGCTCTTTTAACTCTTGTGCATCTTTGTTTGGGACATCTTTCTACTGATGTAAAGAAGCTAGAGCTACTGGGAGTTAAAAGATACTTCTGATTTGCATTTATTGCATTTTTTATTCTCCCAGAGTCCCCTGCCAAGCCTCCTAAATCCTTCAGGTTTGCCAAATCTGAGTCACAGAAGAGTATAGTCTTGTCGAAAATTTTTGGTTTATAGTTCTCTTACCATTCTTATGCTTTACGTGATTTGTTTCATTTGAAATTTGTGTGGATCTCCAGATTTGGGTATTGCTTTTGCGTATTGAAACAAAGGTATGGGTTTTATTGGAGTCTTTAATATCCATACACAAGCATGGAGGATCTCTGCCCAGCTTCATATTTCACAAATTTCTCCTGTGGTTCATTGTGTATCTCTTTCGCCCACCTCTCTTGATTTCTTCCTTAACAGTCCTGCTCATCATGAAATTCATTGGTTGCTGTGGAAACAGTGATGCATGGGGGGAGGGAGCTGCCCAAAACAGTTCTGTGGAGACAGTGAGGGTCTTAGATGCTTGGAATGCAGTGGTTGATTAGCCAGAATGTGTGGAATATATGGACTGTATCAATACAGTGCTTAGTAGTATATTGTAAGTAATGTAGCATTTGCTGGTGATTGTTTTTTAGAAAGCAAGTTGCCTCCTATGGAATAGATTTCTGTATATGAAGGATATGTACTCTTGAGAGCCAGGGACTCTAGTAGTGTCAGAAAACACACAGCACCACCACCAAAACCCCACAGAGGAAAGAATTGTACTTTATAGAGAACTTTTGTTCTTGGAGTAGAAGTAAGATCATTCTTCTATCACCATCACATACATACATGTGATTTTGCCAGGAGGGCATGGTTAAATGGCCACCCTCCTCTAGCTCTGTCACATCCTGACATACCATATGGCAGGAGGGAATGCTGAGACAGTAGTGTTGAAACTCACCCATTTGAAAAACGATGGTGAATTTGTCCATTGTGTGATTAGATTTGAATGGGAGCCTCTGAAATCCTTTAGACGTTTACCTTTGTAGAAGGAGTTATCTATTAAGATGCCTTTGGCTGTGAGTAATAGAAACGGATACAAATGGCTAAATCATCAGGAAAATGGAATAGCTCATACGATAGTAAGTCTAGAAGGGTTGGTTAATTCACATTCTTAAAGAGATCTTCAAAACCACAGTGGATCCATCTTGGCTGAACCGCTTCTGGTCACAGCTTGTGGGCAGTGGCCTCTAGTCAGCTTCCCCAGCGGGGAAGACATAGCTGCCACAGTCCAGGCATTGACCCTAACAGGGGGGACTCAGTCAGTTGAGTATCCGAGTTTTAATTAGTCATGATTCCAGGATTTTGGGATTGAGCTCCATGTTGGGCTCCACACTGAGTATGGAGCCTGCTTGAAATTCTGTCTCCCTCTCCACCCGCCACTTGTCTTGCTCACACACTCTCTCTCTCAAAGCAAACAAACAAACAAAAACAAAACAAAAAACAAAACGTCTCCAGAACTTTTCCTTTTTTCCTAGTTTGCCTGCTTTGATGTCTCAATAGCCAGAACAAGGACATATGCCCACTCTAAACCCATCTCTGGCAAGGACTTAGGGCAGTCTGAACCACACTGGGTGCAGGGACACCTCCTGTCTACACGCACACTCACGCACACATGCATGTATGTACATATATACATGTGAACACACACATACCAGGATCTCCTCGTGTTTAGGAAGAGGAGAGTGATGGATAGCTGGGATCTGTGCATGTCAACTCTGCAGTTATCTTGCCTGAGATCAGATTGGCCTTTCTACTTTCTCTGTGCTTTTGGGCAAGTTCTTTAAGTTCGCTATATATCAGGTTCTCCATCCTAATCGGCAAGGATGTCTACGAGAGCAATGCAGTGTCAGGACAGCATTTTGGGCCACGGGAAGGTAGGGCTTTGAGAACAGCACAGACCTCTGTAGAGGATGCTGCTGCCAGGGAGCCACGCGTAGCGCACTGTGGTGTGCGGTGGACGGACTCCGCTTTGAATCAACGCATGTCTCCCTCACATCCAGTGCTCTGTAGTCCTGGCGTCCAGCTCTGTCCGGATCACTGGCTGGAGCACCTAGGCTGTCTCAGTTGTTCCTCAGTCTCTCCCTGAAGGCCAGCCGCTCCGCACATGCCTTGCTGTTGTGTTGACACCGTCTCCCTACACAAGCATGTGAGCATCTTATTTTATGTGAACTGCTTGTCTGGCGAATGCCTCCCTGTGGCCTTCCTGTAGGGGTACGAATAAGCACAGTGGAATGCATTCAGAGCCTCCACCATCAGACTTGCTGTGCCTTAGGGCTGGTTCTTAAAGGGTACAGAAAACAAAGGCCCTTGAATAGGATTTATCCTTTTTTCTGCGTCTGCACTTTCATCCTTCATCACTGTGCATAATTGATCTTTTTGTAGAAAATTTATAATTAGTTAAAACTGTGTGCTTGCTCAGAAACTATCTAGTGAAGCTCTCCCTTAATGAGTTTGGGGTCTTCCCTTCCGATGATTAACACAGAGTAGGACATATCAGCAACTCACCTGGCCTCAGCTTGGAGCTTGGAGCAGGGCCGAGCTCCAGGTGGCCACTCTTAGAGCACAGCCCACAGGAATGTGGCCAGGAACATGCCTTTTTCTGCACACCAGCAATACTTGGGCCCCTAAAATGCCCAAGACACTTTTCCTATGTTCACTTGTCCACTGGAGTCTTGTGGCTGTCATAAATGCTCTTGCAGTATAATCCTCTTTTGTCCCTCATATGGGCAACAAAGGAAATTGGTTTATGGCATTCACTGGCCTTCAGTAAAGACAAAATCCAGGTCAAAGTGGCCCCTGGGCTGCGTTGTCAGTAGTTATGTGGTTTGTAATATATACAACAGTGAGAAACCCTAAACTGAGTGTGGAAGAGAAAGGGATCTTTGGTAATTAAGTAGCTTGATAGCTGTTCCTTGCTCTTTGCTCTTCCTGTGCGGACCTGGCTTAAGTTATGGATTTAAACTCTAGGCTACAGATTGATCTGTATAGTAGACACGTGAGTGCTTAGCCATTATTTAGGGGAAATGCCTCTCATATCCTCCAGGGAAGGCAATGTTTACAGTCTCAGGGCAGCCTGTATTCCTGTGAGTGTCTTAGGGACCTTCCCTTTTCTCCTGACCTGGGCAACTCCAGAAACATTAGCCTGGTGACCAGTCTTGCTCTCTTTCCAGACAGGCAGCCCTTCAGCTGGTAGACCCTCCAAGTCAGAATGGGGAGTGGCATCCCTCCACAGGCTGCCAGGCAGGGCTGGAGGGGCCCCTGGTGAGAGAATTTCTAGGAGCTGGCCATCTTTCAGCAGCTCTTCCTAGACTTTGTTCATTTCCATTTGGATATGTGATTAATCCGATGCTTTGGGGAGCAGGTGTGGCCCAGGTTAATCTTGTAAAGCTTTTAGTGATTCCTTTTAAAGGTCTCAAATATATAAAGAGTAATCCTTGTAAAACAATTTAGCAAGGATTGGCAGATTGAATCTGTATAGACCCCACAACCCAACAATTGTACTTCTAGATCTATTTCTAACCTTTAGAAATCTTTACATATTCAGTAGAAAAACTGAGTGCCAGAAGACTATATGCTGTGGTTTTGGCTAAGCTTGGAAATAAGCAAAATAAAGTCTATTATTTAGAGAGATGTACAGGTGTGATGAAATTGTGTTTTAATCAGAGCTAGGGTAAGAGAATGAGAAATACAACATTCAAGCTCCTGATCACCTTGGGGTAGGAAGGGGCTTTGGCGAGGGAATGGCATAGGGACAAGCCCGGGATGAGGCCTCTGTATCAGTTGTCTATCACGTGGGTTCCTGGTATTCACTGTATTATGATGATGCTTCACGGACAAATATTTGTCCTATATATTGTTTTTGTTATGCTAAAAAAAAATCCCACCATATTCTGTTCTGGAGAAAGCTTCTTGCAGATTATTCTTATCTGTAACTCCAGTGCCCTTATTGTTATGGGATGGTAATTCATGAAGACATGGAAAAACCACAGTGAAATTTCACCTCATACCCATTAGGATGGCTGTTAAAGCAAACAAACAAACAAAACCCTAAAGAAACAAACAAACAAACAAAAAACTCTGGGGTGCCTGAGTGGCTCAGTCAATAAAGCGTTGACTCTTGATTTCAGCTCAGGTCATAATCTCAATAGTTCTTGAGTTCAAACCCCATATCAGGCTCTGTGCTAACAGCGTGGAACCTGCTTGGGATTCTCTCTCTCCCTTTCTTGCTGCCCCTACCCCGCTTGTGCACATACTCTCAAAATAAGTAAATGTTAAAAAATCTTAAAAAACCTCAGAAAATAACAAGTATTGGTGACAACATGGAGAAATTGGAATCCTTGTGCGTTGCTGGTAGGGATATAAAATGGTACATGTGGCTGCTAAGGCAGTATGCAAGCTCCTCAAAAAACAAAAATAAGTGCAAAATTAGCCTATAGTCCAGCAACTCCACTTCTGGATGGATACACAGAAGAACTGAAAGCAGGGACTGCCCCAGGTATTTGTACGCCCACATTCACAGCTGCCTTTTCACAATAGCCAAAAGGTGGAAACGCACGTTCAGTGGGTAAACAAAATGTAGCATATATACATATAATGGAATATTCAGCCATCAAAGGAATGAAAATCTGATACATGCCCCAGCCTGGGTGAACCTTTAAGGTTTTATGATAAGTGAAAGAAGCTTGGCACAAAAGGATAAATATTTGTGCAGAATTCCATTTATATGAAATCTCTCGAATGGGCAAATTCATAGAGACAAAGTAGAATAGAGGTTTCCAGGAGCTCAAGGTGGGGGATGGAGAGTGAGAGTTTAATGGACACAGAACTTCAGCTTGAGAAGATGTAAAAACTCTGGAAATGGATGTGGATAGTGGCGATAGTTACACAACATTGTGATTAGTGTCCTTGTAAGAAGAGACAGGAGAGGATCACTTCATCTCCTCCCAGGCCCCCTACCCCTACCCCCTACCCCTCGCCGCCAACACACACACACACACACACACACACACACACACACACACACACACACTCTATGTAAGAAAACCAGGAAGAGAGCTCCCACCAGAACCTGACCAAGCTCTTAATACTCCTGAATTGCATACCTCAAAATTATTAAAATGGTAAATTTTAAGTGATACATATTTTTAAGACAAAAAAATTCATACTGGGGAGCATTGGTCTACTTGTGATCATGCACTGATTGCGTTCTTATGGAGGTGTGACTCAACCGGGCCACCCAGCTCTAAGTGGCAGGACAGGGTGTGGCCGGGGCCCTTCCGAGGCACCTGGTGCATACTTAGTGTGTCCAGTGCTTGCTGAGTGAATGCCGTTCTGTCTGCCTCTGTGTCCCAGGCATCTGTGGAGAGGCAGCCTCTTGGTGTGAGTCGTGGAGCTACTGACCTGGTCCCAACAGGGGATTGTGGCTGGTGGCAGCCCAACATCAGGAACTTCAGAGGAACTGCCTTTTGTTCACTTCCTCCATTCCATTCCTATGGCCAGTGCGTTTGGGAGCATTTGAGGAAGGAATTTACTGCTCTTCAGTGCTAGTTGGGGTCCCTGGCTCCATACACGTCGCCTTAGTTGGGGCTGCTATAACAAATACCACAGACGGGGTGGCTAAAGCATCAGAAATTTATGTCCCACTGTTCTGAGGCTGGGAATTCTGAGAAGGCATCATCAGCTTAGTCAGGTTCTGGTGGGAGCTCTCTTCCTGGTTTTCTTACATGGTTTGTGTGTGTGTGTGTGTGGTGGCGAGGGGTAGGGGGTAGGAGTAGGGGGCCTGGGAGGAGATGAAGTGATCCTCTCCTGTCTCTTCTTACAAGGACACTAAATCCCGTCATGGAAGGCCACCCTCATGAGCTCATCTAACCCATATCCCTCCCGTAGACCCCACCTCCCAATACCATCCCACTGGCAGTTAAGGTTTTAATGCATGTGTCCTGCCTGGGCAGATACAAGCATGCCACTCATAACACCTGTCCTATTCTCTGCCATGGCCGCCTCTCTAGCTGAAGGAGAGCCAGGCTCTTGGGCTGAGACAGGCAGGGAGTGTAAAGCCCACAGGGACAGGACCGGGGGTATGGCAAAAACGGAGGCCCACACACATTTACTTGCCAGCATTGGACAGGGGCATGGACATGGTATGTGCCTGGCATCACACCTGATGTAAATGGTCTCATTTTAATCTTGGCAGCAACTTCAAACCCTCTCCCCTCTTTTAGAAACAAGAAGCATGGAGGTCATGAGAGATGGAGGTAAATCATCCAGGGTCTCCCAGCTATGAAGGAGCCAGAGTTCCGGCCAGGATCTCATTTCTCTTAGACTCACTGCCTCTTGGAGTCAAAAATTTCCCCAAAATGAGGTTCCTACTTCAAAACCAGCTGCATTAGGGTTCTCCAGAGAAACAGAACATATAGAACGTGAGTGTGTATGTGAATGAGTGAGTGAGTGAATTGCTTTCAATAGGTAAGTATTGGCATATGCCGTTGTGGAGATGCAGATTCTGCAGGCCAGGCCCATTGGCTGGAGACCCAGTGAGTAGTTGCGGTCTGTGTCCAATGGCAGTCCAGGGGCTGAGTTCCCTCTTCTTGGAGGGAGGTCAGGCTTTGTTCTCTTAAGCCCTTCAACTTTAAGTGAGACCCATCCATGTTGTGGAAGATAATCTGCTTTACTCATAGCATACTGATTTCCCTGTTCATCACATTTAAGCACCTAGAATAGCATGTGTGTCCCGTGGCCTAGCCAGTTTGACACATGAAACTATCACATTGCCACTGGAGGAAACGGTTGGCCAGTCAAGTACAGCAAGGAGCCTCTGGTGGGAATTTTGGGAATGACGCTCCCAGAAGTGTGGTGAGACCCTCAGGCCTCATCTGTAACCTCGGAGGCTCCTCCCTGTGCCTGGGGAGGCCAAGGGCTCTGCCCTCCTCCACCCATTCCTGCCCTTCTGTCAGCGCTTGGCCACTTCCAAGCTCTTGGATACTGTAAGGGTCCTCTCGGTCCCCTCTGTAAGTTGGTGACATTTCTGTCCTGCGCCTTGGGGAGATAAGGACTGCAGAGGAGGTCTGCAGTAGGATTGCTACAGGACTCCCACCGAGCCTGGTTTCCTGTGTGCGGGCCTCCTTCACCCCCGGCTTTATGGGAAGTCAAATCAAATCTCTTTCTCTTCTGTTCAGCCCGTCTCCATTAAGACCTACTCTGTGTGAGAAGGGGCGCTTGTGTGTGTGTATCAGGGAAGAAACAGTGAGCACATCAAGGTGTTCTTCCATCAGCTGTTTGACAGCCTCCTGTAGCAGTCCTACAGGCTAAGTGCGGTTAGCCCCAGCTCGTAGGTGAGGCGGCCGAGCAGGGCCCTGAGGGTTAGGTAGTTCCCCAGGCACACCCAGGTGGCACCTGTCAGCTGGAAGTCCCCTCCAGGCCCTCTGTCCTGAACCTGGGGCCCCTTCCCACTGAGGTCCCCCATGTTGCACAATCGCTGGGGGCCTTTCCCATGGCATCCAGTCCCCTCCCCTGACGGTGGCTGCTCTGGTGGCATTGCCAGCCTGGGTTGTTTGGCACAAGCGAGAGCCTTTAAAAATCCTGCTCTGAGGACCAGTGTCAGGCTAGAAATCAGTGAGGGAGCAAAGAAGGGGACTTGCTGCCAGATGACTGGAGAGTGCATACCTAGTTCCTTCGTGTACTCATTCCTTAAAACCTCACACGCTGGGCATGGTGCTGGGGGTGCAGTGTTCCTGCCTCATGTTACAGCCTAGACTAGAAGAGAGACTGTTTCCATCAATCTCTGTCTCCCTCCCTTCCTCTCCCTCTCTGTCTCTCTGTCTCTCTAACACACACACACACACACCACGTACACTGACCTAGTCTGAGCACTAGGAGTGATCTCGGAGGGAGGGACGCCCGAGCCGGTACCTGAAGGGTGAGGAGCCGTTGTCCAGGCACACAGGCGGGGAGAAGAGCATCAGAGCTGAAGGAACAGCCATGTGTAGGTCATGCCGTAGGCTGCCACACATTAGTGGCTTATGAACTGCGTTTGTTGAGTTGCAGTCAGCATTTCAGAATAATAGAATAAAGAGAGTACATTGCCCATAGTGAGGGAAGTGTTGTTTGAAGAAGCTTTTGTGTGCTGTGTACATGTCTGTGTGTGCTGGCCTCTTTCTGATACACAGTAGTTCTTAGGAGACGCAGTCACAGCTGCGTCACCCAGCCAGCTCCTGGGCTGGTGTGCTGTCCAAGCCCCCGCCTCCCCTCCCCTCTCTGCCCATGGCTGGCTGTGCTCGAGGCCTGAGTGTGGCAGCTTGCCCACACTTGGGGGTTACTAAATTCTTTTTTTTTTTTTTAATGTTTATATATGTTTGAAGGAGAGAGACAGAGCATGAGTGGGGGAGGAGCAGAGAGAGAGAGGGAAACACAGAATCTGAAGCAGACTCCAGGCTCTGAGCGGTCAGCACAGAGTCCAACGTGGGGCTTGAACTCAAACCGTGAGATCATGACCTGAGCCGAAGTCAGACGTTTAACCGCCTGAGCCGCCCAGGCGCCCCTGTATTTTAGTTCTGACTCCTGGTGATGCCCTTTGCTGTCCAGCCTATGGTCATTTTCTGTATCCATCATGGATATGTATGGATACCTGCAGTTTGCGGGCACTGTGCCCAGGGTGTGTTGGGCCTAGGCCCTGCCCTCAGGAGCACCCTGTCCAGTGTGGCAGACACAGGAGTGTCCAGATGATGCCGTGAGGCCTGATGAGTGCTGGGAGCGCCCCAGAGGGCAGGGCATTTCGAGGTCTCTGAAGAGGAAGAGTCACCTGGTGAAGAGGTGGGATAAAGGCATGGCAGGTGGAAGGCACGCTCTGGTGAGGGGAGGGAGGGAGGCTGGGGGTGTGGGTAGGGCCGGTGTCTGTGCGTCAGACCGGTAGAAGCTTGGGTTTGTTCCTGGACACAGCGGGCTTTGATCGGGGGGATGTGATCAGGTCTGTGTTCTAGAGAGTTCGCTGAGCTCCTTTGTGCATAGTAGATCGGAAGGAGCCAGGCTGGAAGCTCGGGGACCAGTTAGGAGACTGCTGCAGGAGGCTGCATGGTCTGTAGCGGCCAAAGGGCGGGTCCTGTAAATAGCCCTCGTGCGGGTTTAACCAGCCATCCCAGGCATGGGCCCCACTCTCTTCTGGCCGGTCCTTCAAGATACCCAGCACTACAGTGAATCCCACAGGGAGCAAATAGTTCGTGACATTTTGGTAAAAAGTGATTCCTCTTCTTTTTCAGTGCAAACCTCGAGGGAACCTGGCTGGCTAGAAGGGACTCTGAATGGCAAGAGGGGGCTGATTCCACAGAATTATGTCAAGCTGCTGTAGTGCCTGGCCTGCGAGGACCCCGTGGACCTTTGGCTCCTGGGGACCTGCCTTCTTCCTCCAGGGCGGGACCCACAGCCACCTGGACGCAGGAACTGCAGACCACGGAAGGGCAGTCGAGGGGCGGGGAGAGAGACAGAGCCGGGTGGCTCGGTGGAGCGGGAGAAGAGTCGCGGGACTCACAGAGCGGACTTTCCGTTTGTCGAGCCTGGGGCTGTGGACTGTGAGTTCTAACTGCCCAGTCTTCTGCCTGCCCCGCTGACAGTCACCCCACCAGGCGCCTCTGCCTACCTGCTGCTGCGATGTTAAAGGAAACTGCGCTTACTCTGGTGTTTGCAGGCCTGCGTGCTTGGCTTTGGTTGATGTGGTGTGGAGGGGGCTGCCGCTGGCAGGCGGGGCATTGGTCCAAACCCAGAGAGCAACAGACAGATGCTCCTTCCTAGATGGCCACCGCTGGGAGCCGCATTCACTCTACTCAGAGCACAGAGCACACTGGCGTATTTATAACGGGCTTCTCCTTGGTGCTTCTCACCTGTGTGCTGTTTCCCAAACACCACCTTTTTGCCCCAAGGTCTCTGTAAATGAAATAAAATGTAATTTACTATTTGATTTGTGTCATCATGTGGGGAAGAGATCATGGAATCCATTCCCTCTGTAATGTTGTATGATTTGGCAGCCAGTGGATAGACATTCACCTTCCTCTGCCGTTGGTGCACACAGGTGGGATTTATTAACAAGGGGCCTGCCTTGTTCACAGCGGGGCACGTTCCTGAGAGCAGCAGCCTTCCCTGACATGTGAAGTCCGGGAGGGCCGTCCCCAGCCGCTGGAGCAGGCCTTTCCCCCACGGCCCATGTGACTCCTGAGCAGGAATGGGGGCCGAGGCTGTGCGGCCCAGCGGTTAGCGTGTGGGCTGCCCTGGGGCTGTGGGGGCCAGCCCTGCTGACGAGCTTCACTGTGCAGCTCCCCCCACCCCGCCCCGTGTGCCCTCCGTCTTCCAGGCCTCCGCACTGATCTCTGCATCTGCACGGAGCCTGGCTGCAGGGCAGGCCGGCAGGCCCCCCATTCTGTTCCTGGAGGAGCCTCAGCCACGACCCTGCACGTGATGGTGCTCCAGCTGTGGGCAGGCCACACGGTGATGCTTCCTCGTTCTTTCCAGGCACAGACTAAGCCGGCTTCTTCTTTGTCTTGTGATCTGGAGTCCTTTGGAGTGTGGAACTCATTTTTAGGAGCCTCATGGTTCTGAAGCCAGCCCCACCAGAGGGCCTGCTGGGGAAGGGGGGGGCTGACATGTCTCTCTTCCCCACAGGAGGTTCTTCAGCCTGTCAAACTTTACTCTGAATAAGTTGTCACAGGAAAGATGTGTCTACCACATCTTCCCCAGACGAATTGATTCAAGAGCTTGCTGGTTTTCAGGTTTGTAGTCACCCACATGGACCTTATAGGGTGTTAAGTCTGGGGTGACGGGTGTGCAAGGGAAGGGGCCTGTTGAAAAGTATCCATGTTTTACATAAAAATAACAGTCTCAGTGCAGCACAATGTAAAGTGCTGAGCTATCCACTGGGAGAGCCCCGGGAGTCCCGAGGCGCCCAGGGCCACCTGACGACGGCCAGCCCCGTGTCCTGTTTTCTGAGCTATCACTTCCGGCTCATGCCCCTAAGCTCATGCTTAGGGATGTGGAAGGGAAACCTGGCTTATGAGAAGGAGTTACGGACGTGTCCACTTTACGAAAGCCCACGGCAGGAAAATGCAAACGTACGCATGGGCAGTTAAAGTGGGCCTGGCGGTTTTCCTAATTGGTATATCCCTGTAGGGCATTAACAATAAGACCTACTGTACCAGGACTTGATTTATTTGCGTGCTTAGAGAAGATTTCCATCATTCACAGTGAGATGCACCCCCCTGCCACCCATGGTCATCTGTCAAACTACTAACTCCCAAAATGTGTTTACCACCACATACCTGATTGAGGAAAGTGCTACGAAGTCTGACTACCTGTGTGATTTGGGGTAAATTAAATGGACTCTGATTCTGCCTCCTGAAAAAAAAATGATGCCCAGAGGTTTGGGTTGAAATGGTCTAATGCAAGTAGCATGCCCAGTATGTAGTACATGCTCAGTTAATGGGAACTGCTATTCCTTGTATTGTTACCATCATGATTGTCACTTGCACCTTTGTCGTCAGGGCCATTTGTGTTCTGTAGGTTGCCAATGTGGTGGTCACAGAGCCTCAAAGCATGCTGGATCCGAGGGCTCTGACAGCGCCAAGCCCTGCAGTCCCCTCCTGTGGCTGTCTAGGGAACGCCAGAGGGGAGCTAGGGGTGTTCTCTATGAACAGGATGGGTGTGGCCAGGCTTGCCAAGGCCCCCAGGTAGGGAGCTTCCCTCTGGGTCTGGCCCAGAGTAGATCTAGTAATGGGATCAGGAGGCGTTCCCTTGCATTGGCAGATCATCTTTGTTTGCCCAGAAGAGAAATAGGGTATATTGGTTTCTCCGGTTCTGCTGCATGGATGTGGCCAATTCCAGAATGTCCACATGGCTCTGGCCCCTCAGCCCACCTCATTCAGTAGCTGCTCAGAACGGGTCTGCAGCCTGTTTTCAGTGAGAGTCACCAAGGGGGTCTGCAGCAAAAGCAGACACTCAAGTGCTGTGTTTCTGCTTACTGTGGGGCTTGCATCTGATTGCATCACCCAGGGCCCATTCTGGAGACCTCCGTACGAGAAGATGCCACAGGAGATCAGAGCTAAAGAGCTTGTACTGGTTTCCCCCCTTCATGTAGCAGAAACACCTGCATTTGTGGGTATGGGCGGGGAAAGCGGTGGTGGACTGTATGCCAGTGAAGGATGTTTAACTCGTTCTTGCCATACAGTGGATTGAATGAGCCAGGAGAATTCATCCCATTTTATGGATGGGAAGATGGAGACTCTCAAGGACAAAGAGCCTTGGTCAGGTTCAGTCAGCTGACTACATGTTTTTTTTTCTGCTGTACCATCTTGCCTCTGGGAACCAGTAGGAGACAGTGGCTGTTTTGGGTTGATTTGCACTCCCCTCCAAAATGCGTATGTTGAAATCCTAATCCCCAGTACCTCAAAATGTGACCTCATTTGTAAACAGGATGGTTGCAGGTGTAGTTAGTTGAGATGAGGTTAGTAGGGTGGGCCCTCATCCAATATGACTGGTGTCCTTATAAAAGGGAGATTTGGACATTGAGACAGACACACATATAGGGAAGACCATGTGAAGAGACCCAGGGAGAAGACTGGCATCCACAGCCAAGAAGAGAAGTCTGGAACAGACCCCACCCTCACGGGCCTCACAAGGAACCAGCCCTGGCAGCCCTTTGATCTTGGGACTTGCAGCCCAGGGTCTGTGGTACCTTGTTACAGCCGTTCCAGGGAGTTAATATGGTGGCCAAAAAGGTGTGACCTTTGAGTTAAAAATCAATTTTGAATTTTTTAAAAACTATTTTGTACTATTTTACACTTTGGTGACCTTGGGCAAGTGCTTCAGTTCCCTTCCGTGCAGTAGAACAGCACCAACCTCATTGAGATGTTGTGACAAATGGTAACGTTAAGTGCCTGAAGGGTGCACAGTGGGAAACAGTTTGGTAAATGGAGACGGGAGAAGACAGCTAGCAGGGTGCCCCGGTGTGGGAGTAGTCTCTGCCCCCTTTTCGTCCCCTGGCCACTCACTGCTTTTGTCCAGATCCTTTCCCAAAGGCCATTCCTCAGTCTTTCCCTCTACATGGTCAGGCCTTTCCCCTCCTTCCCAAGGGCATGCTTCGCCTCTGTAATCCTGACCTTGGTTCTGGGCCCCGTCTCTCCTCCTGACCGTTCTCCCCTCCAATCTCTCAATGCTGGTCTTAGTGACTCCCTTCTCAGCCAGTTATTTTCTGAGGCTTTTTTAATCTTCCTGAGCCATACAACTTTCCTTCCTTCCTCCTATCCAAAGATGTTATTCCAGGAGCGTGTCCTCAAATGGCTTTCCTGCTCCAAGCTCTGCAAATGTCTTCTCCAATGCCTGTCAGCACTCTTTTTCCTTGACTGGCTGGGGCAGTAATTTATTGCCACCCCCCTTGGGTAACCTGGCATATTCTCCTAATGCTCATGTCTGCAAAAAGTTTCTTAATCTACTGGTTGGAGGAATACGTTAGAGAACACCTTCCTATCAGAAGATCAACTTGATTGGAAACCAGACTTAACGCTTTTTTGCCCAGCAAGAGACCTGCCCTCTGAACTTGGGCAGTAAATGCACAAGATTCATTTAGGCAGCTCAGTGTCATGTGCTGGTGTCGAGACTTCTTCCATGGAGGATTTTAGCAGTTGAGGAGACACTGCAGGAGGAACATGCTCCAACTGGGCTTCATAGTAGCTGTGACCCTTTCTGGACCTGGCTGGGCTGGCAAAGGGCATGCAGATCCAAAGAAATGGGTTTTTCAGACCATAAATAACTTGGAAACTGCTGTCTTGGCAACGTAAATTCTATGAAAAAAGTATCAGAGTAATTGCCAGTGTAGATTGATTTAAGGATCCCACATTTCACCCCTCTTTGAATCCATGTCCTTTTTTGTGGAGCCCTCCCATGGTGACTCTATAGACTTGACCTTGTAACCTGTTTTGGCCAGTGGAACAGGAGCAAATTTGATGCAATCCGAGGCTTGAGACGTGTTATACCTTCCCACTCCTTTCTTATTAGAGCCTTGCCTTTACCATGGAAATATGCCTAGGCTGGTCCACTGCAGGATGAGAAGCCACACAGAGCAAAACCATCCCAGACCAGTGGGGCTGCTGCTTAACTGCAGAGGCACCAAGAGGCCGGACTCAGCCGAGCCTGGTCCAGGTCAGCATAACCCTCCCAATTGATCTGTAAACTCATGAGACATAACAAATGGTGGTTGATTCAAACCACTGCATTTTGGGGTGGTTCACAGCTACCCACCTGCTCCTCTGCCCCATCGTTTGCTTTGCTTTTGATATAGTCTTGGTCCCTTCTGACCATTAAGATCATATTCCAGTCTTCTCTTATCCAGTGTTGTCTGGGAAGCCACGGTGTTACTTCTGAGAAAACTGCTGCACTGATCATTGGAAGGCTTGCAATTAAAGTGCCAGAGAGACTTGTAATCAAGTCATTTTAGTCTGTGTACACTCACAGTCTATAAAAAGTATGTTAGAGCCGACTTTAACATAGAGGGACAATGTTTTCTATTTGATTGAGGGGCATTCAACACACAGAAGCAAACCAACCCACAATTATATATGCAGCCCTGTGCAGCAGCCTCACTGCTGGGCTACAGTGGCTGGCTGGCTCAGGGGAGGCGCCTTCATTCCCGCCAAGGATTCCTAAATGTGCAGCTGGATTCTTTGGGTCTGGGAGCACTTTTAGAAATTCTCAGAAATAGACTCACACTTGTCCCAAGAATGGGTCTGCTCCATTCAGAAAGGACGCCCACTCTAATTAGTAAGGGAGCAGACCGGGGTAGCCTCCTCCTAGGCACAGAGGGCTCACAGCCTGAGGTGGCTGTTGTTTAAAATGAGGAGTTCTTGGTGAAAAGTCTTGCTCCCTAGCAGATCAAATTCTGTTAAGATATAAAATTAACTGCATGTATAGATGTTTTTGAAACAAATGTGTTTATACAACATGAAAGTTTAAAACTGGTTTTCTCCTGTTCTGTGTTTAATGACCATGTTATGCTCCAGAAATCTTTCCATCATGTTAGAACAAAATGGAATTGGTTTAATGCTCAACTAGTCTTCTCCTTCTGGAAGAAAATAGTTTGATCACCAGTAAAATGACATGTTAAAAACATGTGGGAAATAAATGTTTTCTAGTTTTAACATGAGCTAACGATTGTTTTCTGCTCTTCGGTGGTCCATATTATATGCGTGAGGTCAAGGGGAGAGGCGTGTGAGAAGCATTTTGGCCAGCGAGGAGCCGAGTCTCTTGCTGGCCCAACAGGTCTAGGGAGAGAGCGAAGCAGGACCGCTGGAGTCCGATGGGGCATCCGGTCTACTCAGGTCAGTCTCAGAGTCTGAAACATGAATGGCCAAGCTCTCCAGTGGCTGTGAAGATAAAGGAGGCAGTGTACACAGAGTGTTTAGTAGCAGTTATTGTTACCAGGTTGTTTTAGTGACCCCAAATATTAGCAGTGAGACACAAGGCATCTAATTAGTCCCCAAAGAGTATAATGGACATGGGCTACTGGGGCTCTAACATGGGGGGGAAATGTTACTCTGTCTTGGGTGTAGGCAGAAGCACAAGGCATCAAGATCGAGAGGGACACAAAAATCCAGGGGTTCCTATGGACATTCGAATGAAATGTTTCCGAAACAACAGGTGATTAAAGTAAAGGATTTATTGTAATCTGCTTACAGTCCTTTGCAAAGACAGACATATGTTTTTGCATAAAGATATAAATTGCTTCATTTTAAACTAATTTAGTGTTTTTTAATTATACGAAGTTTTGGTGAAATATGAATTGTACCAAACCAAGAGTTTTAAGAGCAATATGGTACAAAAATAAGAGCAGACAGACAATTTGGACTGGGACAGGCATTCAACAGTGAATTTAGAATATGGCTTTGCTGTTTAATCAAGCAAAGTTACCTGGAGACACATGAAGAGCCAGTAACTTTGTTAATACAAAAAGCTGATGCAGACTGTCTCCATCCCAAACCTGGTTACCATGAAATTCCAACTTCATAAAACCTAAGTCTTGAGCTAAAAGCTGCTCTTGTAAGTCATTTCTTTTCTAGAAACTCCCAGTCTGCATGCTGAGTATTTATCACCTTCCAAGTGTGGCTTTCATATTGCTGTGCACGTAAGTTGACTGTATTTAAAGATCTGCCTATAAATTAAATTACTGAAATTGCAAATTATGTAAGAAAAAGTCCTCCCTCTGAATGCAGCTTTCACAGGCTTCCCCTTGCATAAGGCAGGGGTCTTCTGAAAGACCAGGTAATGTTGCCTGCATGGTGAACCCTGGGGAAAAGTGGTGATCCCAACGCTGCCTTCTCCTGGCTTCTTCAGCGACTGCTTTTAGGTTCTGGAAAATAATGTGATTTCACTGAGTACCTGATGATTATCATCACTTTTAAAAGATTAATTTGGCCTCTGTTCAAAGTAGTTTATTTAGTGCAATCATATTGTTAAGTTTCCCCAAAGATATATAGGTTCGTGATCTGGGGCAAGAGAAAAGCCACGAATTGCATCAGTGCCAAACAGATTAATGAATTAAAAATTTTAGTGCCACTGTCTTGCTTATATGATCTGTAGTTATTTTTTTTCCAAAACTGTGTATGTATAAAATTGTTTTTAAAACCTACCTTTTAAAAATCTAAAAACCGTCTAGGTATCGTGCGGTCTCCACGCCACTCTGACTGAGCCGCGCTAAAATGCATCTTCCCAGCGCGTCCTGCAATGGCCTACGCGTTCCCATGACCAGTTCTGGGAGGGCAAAACCCCTTTCCAAGACCGGAGGTGCACGTGTCACCCTCCACGGATGTAGAGAGTGCATGGAATTTGTTTCCCAAAGGAGAAAATCCGATTTTCTACAATGGGATCAGATTCTGCTCTCTGGGCCATGGCGTTTCCTGTCTCACTCTCCCCCCAGGAGCCGATTCTGCTTCGTGAGGAAGAAAGGAAAAGAGGCAGCCCTCGTAACGCTGCGGCACTCCTGGACACCCTCGTGCACGTGTGTCGTATGTGACCCCTGCAGGAGCTGCAGGCGCCGCAGCCTGTCCCTCCCGGATAGAAGCACGATGGAGCAGAAGCCGGAAACTGTCCCACGAACACCCCAAGCGGGAGACCAGAGACAAAACAGGAGTACGGAAAAGGTAGAAAGGCTTAGAGACAACCAAAGAGGTTTAAGTGTGGTTATTTACAACAGAGACTGTAAAATGGTAAATTAGATATGAAGCTAAAAAAGGCACAGCTTTCCCTTTCTTAAATACACTGTAAACGGTTCATTATGCATGCAGAACATTTCACTTTACAAAAAAAATTTTTACCTTGTTTTAGACAAAGATAGTACTTAAATAGTCTCCAGCAAAATAGAATTCTTTCAAAAATACTTTCCCCTTCATCCTATCAACCATTAAAGTTTTTTTTTTTCTTTTTTCTTTTTTTTTTTTTTGTGTCTCATTTACAAAAGTTCCTTATACCTTATTTCAGGTCCTTCACAATTGATACATACAGTAATGTACAGCACAGCAAAAGACTGCAAAAAATTATTTGTAAAGCCAACACAATAGATACTAGAAATTGAAACCAAGGCATTTGTTTAACATCTTATCCATTCTAATTAAATAATAAATGGACGCTAAAGGGTGTGTATACCAGTGATGCAGAGGAACGTGGCCGAGTAAGACCCCCGGGGGCCGCTCTTCACCCCACGTGCTCTGTTATTACACAACAGGCATCTGTATATATTTTTTTCTTTTTTTGTGTGTCTTTTTTAAATAACAAAAGAATATTAATGCCCCATATTGACTATGCGTTTTATGTGCAACCAAGGGTAAGCTCCAAAAAGTTCGTTAGTCCTTGAACCCTTTTAAAACGAGCGATACCGGAAACTACATGGCATAGTTAAAACTTCCATCTGTTAAAATATCAAAATCAGAGAGTTATTGACTAGATATGGCTTTTCATCCAGAGGAACAGGAACATGTTTCTAAGCGCTGGGGATTGGACAGGGAAGAATCCTTCAGACCGCTCAGGTCTTGCCAAATCCGTGTCAAACTGCTTTCCTGGCTCCGAACCCTTGACGTGATTTTCAACTTGAGAAACTGCTGAACGAGTATGAATCAACCATCACATGTTAAAAATATGATTCCTTGGGTCCTTCGTGGGTGTAGAATAACATGGGGAAACTTAAGGCAAAGCTCTCCTGGTGGGACGTCTTCCGTCACTTCCTGTGAAAGTAAAGGGGCTTGGCGTTCCCGGACTCCACCTTTGGCAGCTGGTCGCTGATGATCTCCACCAGCATCGCGGGGAACTCCACTTTCAGGGCCTGGGACTCTCGGAAGGTGTAGAAGCAGAATTCCAGCAAGTCACTGACCAGCTGCAACACAGATGGGGAACAGGACAGTGAAGTCTCCTCTCCACCCCGGCGCCCCTCTGCATCCTAGCCCTGCTGTGAGCTCCAGGGACTTGCAGAAATCCAACCAGGACATCGTGGCCATGAAGCTGCCGACTTTGGCTAAGGCATCTGTTTGGGGGAGGATGGGGCGTGCAAGTCTCCTGTCCCCTGTGACTCCTGTCACCATGCCTTTCATGCAAAACTGATCCAGCTGAGTGTGGAATACTGAATATACCAGTGGGAACAGGGTCAGTTACAGAGGTCCCGGGGGCGGGGGCATGGAATCACGCTCACCAGGTTCTCATTCATAAACATGTGAACTTGGTGGAGCAGGCGTATACACGGATCTCTGTACTGTGGCACTGGGCCTTCCCCAGGCGGTAAGGTGGGCTGAGGCGGAGGGGCAGGTGGTGCCCAGGTCTTTGCTGGCTCTATTCAGGTGGGCCCTGTCAGTGGGGCTGTGGCCACCACAGCCCCTGGCCTGCATCTCGCTACCTTCTTTCCTTAGGCTTCTCACCCTGAGCCGGGGGACTTCTCGGTCCCCACCCCCAGCTCTACTAAGGTATCACTGATGCACTTCACTGTGTCAGATGAAAGTGCCCAGTTGGTTGATCTGATACTTCTATATTGCAAAGTGATTAACGCCTTCATTATTAGAATGAAGGTCACAGAATTACCATTTTTTTGTGTGTGGTGAGGATATTTAAGATCTATCTCCTCAGCAACTTTCAAGTAATAAATACAGTATTAGCTATAATTGTCCTGCTGTATATCTCATCCCCAGAACTTACTCTTTTAGAACTGGAAGTCTATGCCCTTGGACCAACGTCTCCCCACTTCCCTTTCCTTACTGACCACCACTCTAGTCTCTGTCTCTTGAGTTTGGGCTTTTTTAGGTTTCATATATAAGTAATATCATACAGTATGATGTATAATCTTTGTGTGACTTCACTTAGCGTAAGAGCCTCAAGGTCCACCCATGTTACTGCAGCAGTGGGACTTCCAATGTTCTCACGGCGGAGTCATTTTCCACTGTGTATGTTTGTGTATTTTTTATCCACGCTCAGCCCACTTTCTATTTCAGGCTGGTCATGAAAGAGCAAGCAGCAAGGACTACCTCTATGTCTACTCGCCTGTCCAGCTCTTTTCCCTAGTTGGTGACCCAAGGACCTTTTCCATCCTCCTGGACCTGAACCACTTTCAATTCTGTAAGTTAAAAAAACCAATTATCCACAAATGCGGTATACCATTAATTCCGGACCTCACTGTAGGAAATTTTTGGCCATTTCCCACTGTATTAAAGCAGACAATATTACAAGTCATAAAATCACTCTGTAGTCTTAATAAAATGTGGTGAAAATACCATTTATAATTTTCCCTCAAGGTTTTTTTTTAATTAGCAACCTTAAGAATAATAAATAACTGTATGGTAAAAGTCTTTAATACCCCCCAAAAAATGTCATCAGGGAAAGTATCTGGTGTTTCTGTTTGTGCCTATGTATGCCCTCTGTCCGCAGAGGGACATTACCCTAACAAGGTTCCAAGGACTGTGAAAACTTTAATAAGTCTTGTTCACTCACAGAATGTAGGGGTCAAATAAACTGGAAAAGAGCACAAGCCACTGTCCAGTCTGAGCCCGTTCACACCTCTGCACTTGCTTTGTGAATGCTGAGTCTCAGTTTCTACATCTGTAAAACGGGGTATCTGCCTCACAGGGTTAAGAGGACTGAATGAGTGAGCTGGCATAAAGCAAATGTAGTATGGATGCCAATTCTTAATCAAGAGCTTGAGAGGTATTGCTGGTAAAACCCCTCTGACTCGATCCCCCCAAGCTCCCAAACTCGTTAAGCCATAAAACATCCTTTTTCCCGTATGGGACACAGTTTGCAAAATCTGCTCTGGGTCACCTTTGAGTAATTTGGTGTTTTGGGGTCCCCCCATCTATAAATTGAGGGGCAGGAGGATTTTGTGTTTTGCCTTTCCAAGAGAGAGGTTTTTAGAATTGGGATAGCAATTCTTTTTAAGGTGGCAGGCTGGTGGCTGTGAGGGCTCAGAGCTGGGTCCCTCTCTCCAGATGTGACAGTAGTTTCGACTGCAGGGCACACCTGTCAGTGGGTGACAGCAGAGCTCTATGTACCAGCTTCGGGGACAAAGAACCAAGTTGAAGTTCATCCTGACCCCTCCCCCACCTTGCCCCCAAGGTCCCTCTGTGTGGTGCCTGCAGGGCTATAGAGGATGATTTTTCCTTTTAAAAATGTTAACCTTCATTTAAAACTGTACCAAAAAGAATAAAATACCTAGGGATCAACTTACCAAGGAGGTGAAAGACCTGTACTCTGAAAACTATAAAACACTAATGAAAGAAACTAAAGATGACAGAAACAAATGGAAAGATATTCCATGCTCGTAGATTGGAAAACTACTGTGACAATGTCCACACCACCCAAATCAAGCTACAGAATTAATGCAATCCCTATCAAAATACCAACAGCATTTTTCACGGTACTAGAACAAAGTATCCTACAGTTTGGGTGGAACCACGAAAGACCTCAAGTAGCCAAAGCAATCTTGAAATCCAGAATTGTGATACCTCCAGTTTTCTTCTTTTTAAAGATATACTACAAAGCTACAGTAGCCAAAACAATAAGCACAAAAACAGATATATAGCTTAATGGGACAGAATCAAGGGCCCAGAAATAAACTCATGCTTATATAGTCAGTTCACCTAGAACAAAGACGACAAGAATATGCAAGAGAAATACCGCGTGGGAAAACTGGACTACTTTCTTACACCACACACAAAAATGAACTCAAATGGATTTAAGGACTCAGTGTGAGAACTGAAACCATAAACCTCTTCGAAGAAAACATAGGGAGTACTCGTTGACACTAGCCTTCACGACATGGGGGAGAGACGGGCAGGTTTCCAGCCATGGGATGAATAAGGCATGGGCATGAAATGTTCGGAATGGAGAATAGAGGCCTTGGTACCGTCAGTTCAGTGTCATATGGGGACAGGTGGCGGCCGCCCTTGCGGTGAGCTCCGCATAATGTATAGACTTGTCGCTACGTGATCACTATGTTGTACACCTGAGACTAACGTGACACTGTGTGCCAACTATACTTCAATAAAAAAAAAATTAACCTGATGGGAGACGGCTTGCTTTCTAGGCAACATCAACCCCCACTAGGCTGGCTCTGCGGCTGCGTCTTTTACTTCCCTGGGGTGGGCCCTAGTTCTTGCCCAGGGATGAAGACGCCCTGTCCCTGGGCCCCAGGGCGTTCAGGGAGGGTGGCGGTTCTCCTCCGGGTCTGTCCATCCAGGCTATGGAGCATCTGTCCTGGGTGTGGGGAGACCATGACAAACACAACGAAGCCGTGGTCTCAGGGTATCTATGTTCTGCTCTGCCTGAGAGGAAACGATAAATGCAGTCAGGTGCTGACAGCGCAGGAAGGGACAGAGGAGGTACTGGTTTTGGAAGGGTGGTCCAAGTGACAAGGGGGCTGTGGCTGATGACCTGAAGGAGGTGGAACAGAGCAATACAGCCATCAGCGTGAGTGTGGGGTCGCTCAGAGGGCTCAGAGCAGCCCGAAGCTCGTGAGGGGGCACCTGTTAGGTGGGCAGCTGACATCTGGAACAAGTGACCCGGCAGGGCCAGGGCCACTTTGGGTGTGTATTTGTAAACATGCCAAGTCATGCATGCAATAGGAGGCGAGGAGCAGAGTAAATCAGGTCTTGAGCACCAGGCAGCACACACGGAGCACCTCTGGGAGCCTGTTAAGGGGGGCACACCTACCTTTAACATCTTGTGAGCACCACCTGGGAGATGCCGAGGGGAGAGACCAGAGCCCAGCTGTCTGCCCTGACAGGGTGGCTGAGGACACCCTGGCGCTGGCGTTTCATCCCCGCCTCTGCTCCACAGACAGAAAGCAGTTCCCTTCCCGTCATGAGCGGACACCCAGGGCTTCTGTTTACAGTAAACGCCTCCGCCAGCTGTGGAGGGATGAGGACTTTCCTGGGGTCCGGGTGGCAGGCCTGGGACTGCGAACACCCGGGAGTCAGGGGACTCCTTCACTCAAGAAAGGGCTCACCCCTCGCTGTAGAGGTGGCAAAGATGCCCGTGGGGCCAGGAGCTCGGGGGCCTCCACAGCTCCCCGAAATCGCTGGCTGCTCCAGGAGTCTGCCTGGCCCACTCTTCCCTGGGACAAAGCTGAAGACCTCTGCAGGCCTCAACCCAGCGGGACCTGAGCCAGGAACTAACTGTGGCTGGTTAGGCGAAGGATTATTTGGGAGAATGAAAGCCAGGCCCTCCCGGTCACTGGGCGAGGAGAACACAGATGAGCCGGTCTGGTCCAGGCAGCGGGCTCTGCCTGCCAAGTGTTCATGACCCACAAAGCCCTCCCACTGTCCTCCCCAGCCTTGGCCTGCTGCATCCTGTGGGTCAGGGGCTTTTAGGATTGAACTCACGGGTCCCTGGCCCTTAACAGGGGTCTGAGCTGGGCTGCTGTACTCCAAGGGCCCCACACGTCCTGGAGAACACAGAAGGGAGGAGCAGCAGGTGGCTGAGTGCAAGCGAGCAGGGACTAGACCCTGGCTGCTAAGCAGGAGTCACACAGAAGACAACTAGGGATGCTGACTGGTCAGATGGACATGGGCGCGTGAGCCAAACTGCTGTGTCACAGCCTCGTGTCTAGACGTCCTGCTGTTCACATGTACAGGTGTCTCCCAGGTGTCATGCTGGTACAATGCAGGGGTGCACACACAATAGGGCGGGGCCCCCACCTGAGCCCAGAGCATCCAGGAAACACAGGTACAGACGAGTACCATGCACATGCCCTCCCTAGATGCTGTCCACTGTCCCAGGTACAGAGTTGGTGGGGGCGGGGAGGGCCACAGTCACATGCTGGCAGGTGGCCTTGTATGGGGGTCAGGTGTCACTAAATGAACATAGCTTCCATCTGAACCCCAAACCACCATTCCCACTGTGAAGCCAGAAGCCCGTAGGGAAGAGCTCAGTTCGGCACGGCCTGCTCCCATTCGGCACACCATGTGGGGAGAGCCAGACCTTCTCAAAAGCCGCCTGTAATGTGAAATTACTTCAAGACAGCTGCGTGGACAGCCCCTCAGAGATCATCCAGCATTTCCCTTGGATGGTATGGAAAGAGTTCCCAAAAGTGTTACTCTCTTTCCCAACAAGGGGAGTACTGGCTTCTTCTGCTTGTTTTCCAGGTTCTTTCTTTTCATGCCCCGCCCCCCTGGCCCCCTTCCCTGCAGTCACCCCGGCCCAGGCCTCCCTGGAGCCCCAGCGTGAAGGAACCTTCCTCTCCTCTGAACGCACAGCTGCCACCTGTTGTCCTTCTAAATTGATCATTAGCTGTGGAGCCGGGTGGCACCACCTTCTCTCTCCTCTGGTGGATCACATCTCCTATTGGAGTAACTTCTCACATTTGCAGGTCCCGAGACAGCCTGCAAGCTCCTTGAAGGCAGGAACTGCCTCTCCTCAGCCCCATGGCAGCCAGGGGAGGCGCCCTTCCCGTTCCTTCTGTGCAGCCCTGGTGAGGGGCTGAGGGCTGCAGGGACCACAGCTACTGTTGCTGCGGCCTTGCTCCTGTGTCTCTGTGATTTCTGCCAAACTCTGAAGTGCTCAGAGTTAACATATTTCAACAGTGCTTTCTTAGGGCGACGTATTGCTGGTTTTAATCAATGAACCAAAACACAAACTAGGTACTTTAAAGAGGCATCCTCACTTTAGTGGCACTAATAATGCAGGACTCAAGACATGACGCTAACCTTCTTCAACTTGTGAGTCTGATTTTCTTCACCTCATTTATTGCTGGGTTTTAATGTGACTTCATATGTAGGCCATGCCACAGGTGTCAGGAGCCCCCCTCACTGCTCACTGTGGTCAGAGGGACAGGTGTGGGGAGGGAGGTGCTCACAGCTAGAGAGATACAAGCTCTATTACCTGTTGGGCCGTCGGCATGAATGCCCTGACTGCAATGAGACCAAAGGCCTGATGTCTTAATATTGGTTCCCACCAGCCATTCCTGGTAAATGCCAGGCTAGATGGAGAGTCATTCTACACAAAATGTATCCGCTCGGATCACAGAAGTTTAGCTAGATGCCAGGCATGACTGATCCAGCCTGGAGGGCCACAGCTGTCAGGGGAGGTGAGGAGCCTGACAGGGTCTCAAGGTAACTGGTGGTGCTTGACTCACACCGAAGATGAAGCCATTAAACCCGATAGGTGTCCTTTCCCCAATAGGAGTCATCACCATGGGCAGGGCCACTCCCACACAAGCAATGGCCTCTCAGGGCACCACTCTGTTCTAAGGTCACACAATCACTAAGTGGCGACAGAACACTTGATAAGAACCTCTCTGAAATAGGGTCCCGCACATTTTCAACAGCACGCTCATTTCTCATGAGGTATCTGATAACTCCCGAACTTTCCCCCAGTTAGGATCAAGCTTTTCGACTGAAATGAGCACTGGTGGGGGTGGGGAGGGGAGGTTTAAGGGTTTATTTTCAAGATCAGAACTGCAGCCAGCTATGTTAATAGGGTCAGAGGCAAAGGATACCCAGCTTCAACTCTCAATACTGTGACACTAATAGAAATGGCTAACAACTATTTAGGTGTTCCTGCAACAGTTCTGTGAATACTGGAAAATGTCACTCAGTGATTGTGTAAGGAGTCTGGCCTTCCCACAACTATATGGTCAAGTCATACTCGACAAAGCAGGAAAGACTAGCCAATGGAAAAAAGTCTCTTCAGCAAATGGTGCTGGCAAAACTGGATGGCAACATGCAGAAAAATGAAACTGGACTTTTTAACACCATTCACAAAAATAAATTCAAAATGGAGAAAAGACCTAATGTGAGACAGAAAAACCATTATAATCCTAGAGTAGAAAACAGGAAGCAATCTCCTTGACCTTAGCCACAGCAACTTCTTATTAGACATGTCACCAAAGGCAAGGGAAACAAAAGCAAACATGAGCTACTGGGACTTTATCAAGATAAAAAGCTTCTGCAAAGTGATGGAAACAATCAACAGAACTAAAAGGCAGCCTACAGAATGGGAGAAGATATTTGCAAATGACATATCTGACAGACGGTTCACATCCAAAATCTATAAAGGACTTAACAAACTCAACACCCAAAAAACAAACAACCCAGTTAAGAAATGGGCAGAAGTATGAACAGACATTTTACCAAAGAAGACATAGGTAACAGACACATGAAAAGATGCTCAACATCACTCATCATCAGGGAAAGACAGATCAAAACCATGATGAGATATCATCTCATATCTGTCAAAATGGCTAAAATTAACAACACAAGAAACAACAGGTGTTAGCAAGGATGAAAACTGGTGTGGCCACTTTTGAGAACCGTATGGAGGTTCCTCAAAAAACTAAGAACAGAAATACTCTATAATCCAGCAATTTCACTATTAGGTATTTACTCAGAGGATACAAACATACAGATATAAAGGGGTACATGACATGTATCCGAGTGTTCTTAGCAGTATTATCAACAATAGTGAAACTATGGAGAGAGCCCAAATGTCTGTCAACTGATGAATAAAGAAAATGTGTGTGTGTGTGTATGTGTGTGTGTGTGTGTGCAGGAATATTACTCAGCCATCAGAAAGAATAAAATCTTGCCATCTGCAATTACATGGATGGAGCTAGAATGTATTATGCTAAATGAAGTAGGTCAGTCCTAGAAAGACTGTATGATTTCACTCATATGTGGAATTTAAGAACCAAAACAGATGAACACATGGGAAGGGGAGAAAAAAAGATAAGGGAGGAAACAAACCACAACAGTCAAGTCTTAACAATAGAGAACAAACTGAAGTTTGATCGGGGGGTGGCAGGGGTGGGAGATGGGCATTGAAAAGGGAACTTGTGAAGAACACTGAATGTAAGTGGTACGTCACTGAATTCTACTCGTGAAACCAATATTGTACTGTGTGGTCATTAACTGAAATTGAAATTGAAATTTAAAAAAAAAGGAATCTGGCCTTCATTCAAAACCCCAATTTTCACCCAGTGCAAGCCTATGTAGAAAACACCTGTGTGTGCTCAGGTGAGCACCCCATGGCCATGCAGGGCTGGCTGTTTTTCTCTGGTTGGTGATACCTCAGTGAGATATGATGGTAACACGGTACAAGAGTAATAACACCCCAAATCTAGTAGCATTAGCTTCTATACCCAGAAGACAATATAACCTTTTACAACACCCTTTACAGTGCTATTTACTTGTGGATTCCCTTTGGAAACCCAGGCCCCACCGTGCCGATACCCTGCTGAGTGCTCCTGGAGGCTCACCTACAGGATGCGTTTGGGAGCAGTCCTGAAGGCCTCCTAACCGTGACCGAGAGAGAGGATTAGAAAGATATCAGGGAGTGACATTAGCACCACGATGGCAGAAGGTACCCTTTTGTCCCTCTTTTTCAATGAAGAATGAGTCATCCTTCCATGAACAAAAGTGCCTTTGTGGGAGCTGCAGGATCTGGCACCGTAGGCCAGGAACTCAGGAGGGTCACACAGTCTGTGCATCCGGTTGTGGGCATAGGGGGAACCAGTGGAACAGTGAACTTGTCCCAGTTCCCCTCCACATAGTTATGAGAAAACCTAGGGAGTGCTGACCTAAGCTGATACTGATGGGCAGCAGAGAAAGTGCCTGAGCCTAGCCTTTAGAAAGGAGATTCCAGCATGCCAGTGGAGCACAAAACAAGTTTGCACGCAGTGGAGATGGTAGAAAGAACTTTACCAATGCTGTCCTCACCCCCCACCAAGGCAACACCGCACTGGGATAGACTATCAGATGGTAGTGACCTGTCTCACAGAGGGAAAAAGAGCAGTGAGTGAGTGTCCAGCTACCCCAGCGCTGTGGAACGCAGCTGGAAACCCATTCCTGTCCAGCAGCACCCAGAGTGCTGAGGTAGGATCGCCCCTGACTGGGAGGAAAGAGAGATAAGAATATCAAAGGACATTGTAAGGCACTCAGGGCCTGCTGACCGCACTCGGCAGGAAGTCCAATCATGAGCCCCTTGGAGAACTACCCCTGAGGCTCACCCTATCAGGCCTGTGGGCAACCCTGATGCCCCAAGGGCTAAATCTATACCTCTCTCCACTCCGCAGGTGGCTCCTGGTGCACACTTCTGAGTGTGGTGGCAAGAGCAAGTCCTTGGGAGTGTGATTGAAAAACAGGCCAGGGTCTGTGGACTAGGAAGAAACCACAAACTTGAGCTATAGCACTACCTTCTGGAAAATAAAAGAAAGGTTTCCAGTAGCCAGGCTGGTGAGTTGTAAGAACCAACGATGTAAAAGCTTAAGAATTTTGCCACAAGAGGGAGCAAGGAGAGTGGGACAGGCTTACCCATACATAGGCAGAGAAAACCCCAGATGGTAATAGCACTAATAAACTGAATACTCAATGTGAAGGCACAAACCAAGATATAAGGAGGTGGCTGCTACTTCAAATGTGAAAGCAGCCATGCAAAACTACAAAGAACATCAAAAATCAAGGAAAGGTGTCATCACCAAAAAATAATAATTCTCCAATAAGAGTTCAGAGGCATAGGATTTTGTTTTATTTTTTTTTTAAAGAATTCATATCAGTGTTGAAGAAACTCAATGAGGCACTAAAAAACTCTAAACAGTTGAAATCTCTCTCTCCCTCTCTCTCTCTCTCTTTCACACACACACACACACACACACACACACACACACACACACACATTTAAGATGAGATATTACCAAAGAGCTGGAAATCATAAAAGGAACCAAGCAGAAATTTTGAAGCTGAAGAATTCAGTAAATGAAATGACAAATGCAATAGAGTAGAGCAAATGGAAGGTAGAATAAGTGAGTTAGAGGATAATTTTGAAATAACCAAGTTAGAGGAGAACAAAGGACAAAAGTATGAGGAAAGCCTATGTGATCTAATGGGATTTCATAAAGAACATATATTAGAATAATCAGGATTCCACAAAGAAAATAGAGGAGAAGGGGACAAAGTTTATTGAAAGAAATAAGAGCTGATAGGATGCCTGGGTGGCTGAGTTGGTGGAGCGTCCAACTTCAGCTCAGGTCGTGATCTCACAGTGGATGAGTTAAGCCCCACATCAAGGTCTGTGCTGAGAGTGTGGAGCCTGTTTTGAGTTCAGTGTCTCCCTTTCGCTCTGTCCCTCCCTTGGACATGTTCCGTTTGTCTGTCTCTCTCAAAAAGAAACATTAAATTTTTAAAAAATATTAAAGACATAAGAGCTGAGAAGTTCCTACACGTGTGGAGAGAACTGGACATCAAAGTTCACAGAGCTATAGAAGGTCACCCCATTATTTCAATGCAAAAACACCCTCTCCAAGGCACATTTTAATGAAACTATCAAAAAATTAGAGATAAAGAATTCTAAAAGTATCGAAAAATATTGTAACTTATAAAGGAACCACCATTAAACTCTCAGCAGATTTCTCAATAGAAACACTACAGGCCAGGTGAGAAAAGGTCATATTCAAAGAATATGAATTGAAAGAAAAAGAAATTGCCAGATAACAATATTATCTGGCAAAGTTATCTTTTAGATATGAGGGAGAAATAGAGACTTTCCAACACAAACAAAAGCTGAAGGAGTGCCTCACCCCTAAATCTGATTGAAAGAAATGCTCAAAGTTCTTCAGGCTGGAATAAACTTGCACTTATCAGCAACGTGAAAATACACAAAAGGATACACCACACTGGTAAAGGTAAACACTCCATCAGACTTTGGGTGGTATGTTAACCCCTTAACTGTAGTATAAATGTCAAAGGAAAAAATATGAAAAATAATTACAACTACTATAATAAGTAATAAATATACAACATAAAAAGAGGTAAATAATGATCTCAGAAATGTACAAGGGGGAGTAAAGGGCGAAGTATTTATAGACAGGTGAAGTTAAGTTGCTATCAGTTTAAAATGGCCTACTTTATTTACAAGATGTCTTATGTAAGCCTCACAGTAACCACAAAACAAAAACAAAAACCTAGAGTAGATGCACAAAAGGTAGAGAAGGGGGAAGCAGAGCCTACCACCACAGAAAAATCATGCATCTACAAAGGTACTGAAAGGAAACAATGGAAATACAAAATATCAGAAAACAGTAAGATGGCATTATAAGATCTTACATAGCAATAATTCTAAATGTAAATGGATTGAATTAATGAATCAGAAGGCAGATGGGCTAGATGAATAAAAAAATGACTCAACTATATGATGCCTACAAGAGATTCACTTCAGCTTTAATGACATACATAGGCTCAGAGGGAGAGAATAAGATATTCCATGCCAGTGAAAACCAAAAGAAAGTGAGGTAGCTATACTTACATTAGACAAAATAGACTTTAAGCCAAAATGGTAACAAGAGACAAAGGTCAATTTATAATGAGAAAGGGGTCAGTTCATCAAGAAGATAGATCAGACACACACACGCAGTATTGGAACACCTGAATATATTAAGCAAATATTAACAGATCTGAAGGAAAAAATAGATAAGAATACAATAACAGTAGGGGACTTGCAACACTCCACTTTCAGCAATGGATAGATCATCTAGACAGAAAACCAACATGTTAACATTGGGCCTGAATCCCATATTAAGCCAAATGGACCTAACAAAGATTTGTAGAACATTCCAACCAACAGAAGAACATACATTCTTCTCATGTGCACATGGAACATTCTCCAGGATAGACCACATGACAGAATACAAGTCAAGTCTTGTGAAGTTAAGATAACTGAAATCATACCAAGTATCTTTCCAATTGCAGTGGTATGAAACCAGAATTCAAAATAAGACAAAAGCTGAAATATGTGAAAATTAAATAACATACTCTTGAACAACCAATAGGTCAAAGAAGAAATCAAAAGGAAACAAAATATGTCAAAACAAGTGAAAATGGAAACATAACATGCCAAAACTTATGGGATGCTGCAAAAGCAGTTCTGAAAGAGAAGTTTATAGTGATAAACACCTATGTTAAGAAATTAAAGGGATCTCAAGGAACTAGAAAAAGAAGAACAAACTAAGCCCCAAGTTAGCAAATGAAATTAACAAAGATCAGAGTGGAAATAATTGAAACAACGACCAAAAAAATAATAGAAAAAAAATCAGTGAAACTAAGAGCTGATTTAAAAAAAAATGAAATTGACAAACCTCTAGCTATACTAAGAAAAAAAAACAGGACTCAAGTAAATAAAATCAGAAATGGAAGCCTGACATTACAAGTGATACTACAGAAATACAAAGGACATAGGAAACTATGAACAAATTATATGCTAGTAAATTGGATAATCTGGAAGAAATGATAAATTCTTGGAAACATACAACCTGCCAAGAGTGAATCAGGAAGGAACAGAAAATATGAACAGACCAATAATTCAGCAGGTGATTTAATCAGTAATTTAAAAGCTCCCAACACAGAAAACTCCAGAACCAAATGTCTTCACCAGTGAATTCTACCAAATGTTTGAAGTACTGACATCAATTCTTCTCAAACTCTTCTCAAACTGAAAAAGAAGGAACACTTCTAAACTCATTTTATAAGAGGAGAATTACCCAGCTACCAAAGCCAGATAAGGACACTATAAGGGAAGTATAGACTAATGTCCCTAATGGATGCAGATAACAAAAATTCTCAACAAAATAAAAGCAAGCCAAATCCAGCAATGCATTAAAAGGATCACACAGCATGACCAAGTGGGATTTATTCTAGGAATGCAAGGATGGTTCAACATATTAAATCAATAAATGTGATATACTACATTAATAGTATAAAATATAAAAATCATGACTATTTAAATAGATGCAAAATAAACATGTGAAAAATATAATTTCATGATAAAAATCCTCAACAAATTGGTTATATAAGGGACATACCTTAACATAATAAAGGCAACATATGACAAACCCACAGCTAACATACTCAATGGTGAAAAATTGACAGCCTTTCCTTTATGATGAAAAATAAGACAAGGGTGCCCTCTTTTATTCAACATAGTAATGGAAGTCCCAACTATAGCAATTAAGAAAAACAAAGAAATAAAAGGAATTCAAATCAGAGAGGAAGAAGTAAAATTGTAATTTGCAGGTAATATGATCTTATGTATAGAAAACCCTAAAGACTCAACCTCAAACTGAATCAATGAATTCAGTAAATTTGCAGGAGATAAAATCAACATATAGAAATCAGTTGCATTTCTATAAAATAACAACAAAACATTGGAAAAAGAAATAAAACTATTCTATTTGCGATAGCACTCAAGCAATAAAATTAAGACTAAATTTAACAAAGGAAATGAAAGACCTGTACAATGAAAATTATGAGACTTTGATAAAAGAAACTGAAGATAAAAACAAATGCGAAGACATCCTGTGTTCATAGATCAGAAGACTTAATATTATTAAAATGTCCTTACTACTCAAAGACATCCAGATTCAACACAACTGCTATTAAAATTTTAATGGAATTTCCCAGAGAAATTTTTAAAAATCCTAAAATTTATATAAAACCATAAAGGACTCTGACTAGCTAAAGCTATCATGAGAAAGAACAACTCTGGAGGCATTGTACTTCCTGATTTCAAATTATACTACAGAGCTATGCAGTAATTTCAACATATGGCTGTTATAAATATAGACAAATAGAGCAATGAAATAGTAAGCCTAGAAGTAAACGCCTACATTTACAGTCAACTAATATTTGACAAGAGAGGCAATGACACTCAATAGGGAAAAGATGGTCTCTATGACAAATGGTACTGAGAAAACTGAATCACTATCTTACACCATATGCAAAAGTTACCTTGAGATGGATCAAAAACTTAAACATACAACTTAATACCATAAAACTCCTAGGAAAAAAAGGACACCTGTGTGGCTCAGTTGGTTAAGTGTGCGACTCTTGATTTTGGCACAGGTCATGATCTCACTGTTCCTGCTTGCAGCATGGAACCTACTTGGGATTCTCTTCTCTCTCTCTCTCTCTCTCTCTCTCTCTCTCTGCCCCACACTTGCTCAGGCTCTCTCTCAAAATAAATTAATAAACATTAAAAAAAAAACTCCCACAAAAAAATGTAGGAAAGAAGCTTCCTAACATTGGTCTTGGCAATTTAGATATGACAACAAAATCACAAATAACACAAACAAAATTCATCAAGTGGGACTACATAAAACTGACAAGTTTCTGCACAACAAAGGAAACAATAAAAGAGAGAGAGAGAGAGAGAGAAAAGGCAAACTGTTGAAAGGGAGAAAAATATTTGCAAAACTATATACCTGATTGAACAGCTTCTGCACAAGAAAGCACTGAAGGGCCAAACAGAGAGCAGCAGGAGAGAGAAAGACACAGTAATGATGGGAACCCCACCCCCAACCCCACTGGCAACCTACAGCCGGGAAAAGATATCACAGAAGCTCCATGTACAGATTGACCTGACCTGAGGCACTGCAAAAACCAAACCAAACCAAAACCAAAACCAAAAAAAACCCCATCAGTTTAAAAGGCAACTAGACTGTAAGTGAAGGAAACCCATGTACTAATCCTGAGTGTTTGCCGTATGGGGAGGGAATTGCTGTAAGTCTCTCCGGGGTCAATGGTGCCAGCAAGAGCCACGGTTGATGTATACTCTCTACCTTGACAGCACAGACAGGAACAGGGACCGGGTGCTCTAGCCAGCCTGCTACCTCAGCAAGCTCTGAGCCCCTAGCTCACACCAGCTCTAGCTATTCCATCAAGGCTGCCCCAGCATGGCCCACATCTGCTTCAGCTCCAGCCATTTCACCAGGGCAGCTCCGGCATCTTGCCAGGGTGCCCACTGTGCAAATGCTCTGGCCCACACCTGCCCCAGCCCAAGCCATCCCCCAGGGTGACCCTGGTATAGGACAACCTGGGACCCGCTGGTCTGTGTCCACTTTAGCCCCCAGTGTCCAGTGCCAGCCTGGCATGAAGCACCCACTTTAGCTCCATCCATCCCTCTAGGGTGCCCCTGTGCAGAACACCCTGGGACCTCCCTGCCTGTGCCAGCTCCAGCTCCAGCCAGCCAGCCTCAGCTGCCAGGCATACACAGTCTACACAGGGGACGTTCCTAAGCAAGGTCACTCCATCAAGACAGAGAGGTAATTGTTTCACCAAATAAACACAGAAAATCAAATGAAATGAGGAGACAGAGGAATATGCTCCGAACTAAAGAACAAGACAAAACTTCAGAAAAAGAACTAAATGAAACAGAGATAAGCAGTCTAACTGATGAACACTTCAAAGTAATAGTCATAAAGGTGCTTCCCAGATTTGAGGAAAGAGAGGATGAACTCTGCAAGAACGTCAACACAGACAGAAAATGTAAACAACATCAACAACAATCAGAGTTGAAGAATACAATAATGTAAATGAAAAATACACTAGCAGGCATCAACAAACTAGAGGAGGCAGAAGAGCAGATCAGCATCTGGAAGACAGGGTAATGGGAAGTTCTCAAGTTAACTGAAAAAACAAGTGACGCTAGGTTAAAGGACCTCTGGGGAAACATGGAGGCATACTAGCATTTGCATTACGGGGATCCCAGAAGGAAGACAGAGAAAGGGGCAGAAAATTTATTTCAAGAAATAATAGCCAAGAACTTCCCTAATCTGGAGAAGGAAACAGATAATCAGGTCTAGGAGGCACAGAGAGGCACCAAAGAAGATAAACCCAAAGAAGTCCACACCAAATACATAACTAAAATGGCAAAAATTAAACATAAAGAGGGAATGTTACATATGAGGGAAACCCCATAAAGGCCATCAGCTAAACTTAGCAGAAACTCTGCAGGTCAAAAGGTAGTGGCATGATACACTGGAAAGGCTAAAGGGAAAATAACAAAAATACTCTATCCTGCGAGATGACCATTCAGAGCAAAAGGAGAATTTCTCAGACAAACAAAAGTTAAAGGACTTTTTCACCACTAAACTGATGTTAAAGGGACTTCTTAAAACAGAAAAGGAAAGGCTGTTAAGTAAAAGAAAACAATGAAAGGAAAAAGCTTCATTGGCAAAAGCAAACATATAGTAAAAGTAGTAGATTGGGGCACCTGTGTGGCTCAGTCAGTTGAGCATCCAACTTCGGCTAAGGTCATGATCTCATGGTTCACGAGTTTGAGCCCTGCATCCGGCTCTGTGCTGTCAGCTCAGAGCCTGGAGCGTGTGTCTCCCTCTCTCTCTGCTCCTCCCCAGCTCATACTCTGTCTCTCTCTGTGTCTCTTTCAAAAATAAATGAATCATTAAATTAAATAAATAAATAGATCAATCACTCATAAAGCTAGAATGAAGATTAAAAGAAAAAAGTGGCATATCAATTACATCTAAAAATTCAGTTAACAGATTCACAAGATAAAAGGATATAAAATATGACATCTGATTCATAAAACATGGAGGGGAGGAGTAAAAATTTAGTGCATTTAGAATGTGTTCAAACTAAACCACCATCAACTTTACACAGACCGCTATATAATTGGAATGTTAAATATGAACCTCATGGTAACCGCAAACGTAACAGATACACAAAAATAAAGAGAAAGGGATTTAAGATGAACACTAACAACAGTTATCAATCACAAGGGAAAAGAGCAAGAGAAAAAAGGGACAGAGAACTACAAACAAAAACAATACCCGCCCCCCCCAAAAAAAGCCAACTCATAAAAACAGAAAATAGAATGGTGGTTTCCAAGGGGCGGGAGAATTCTGAGGAGGTGTTTGAGGGTACAAAATTGCATCCAGTCAGTCAGCCCTACAGATCTAATGCATTGGGTTCAAGTGTGTCCCTGAAGCAGGGGACAAGACTTCATGGGGTTGCAAATTCTCGGTGAGGGGACCCCCTGCAAAGGTGGCTGAAGTCAGGATGGACCTAGAGCTAGAGGGCTAGCTCTGCTTCCAGAGAGGCCTGGCTGCCTGAAGAAATGAGGGAGGCAGTGTTGTCCTGTGTGGCCTCACAGGGATAGTTCCAGAGTCTAGGTTGGTGCAGGCTTGGGCATTCTGGGCCAGACCAAGAGGAAAGGGCTGCCTTCTGGGGTCTGAAGTAGAGCTGCTCCACATCTCGTGAAAAACCAAGGGCCTTTCTAGAAATTCCCTTATCTCAGGCTACTTAATTTATCCTCATCATTTTCAGGTTAAATTCAGTAGAGTCATTGATCTCTGGTCAGTGATGAGTATTATATCTTCAAAATATGTTGTTTGGATGCTGTGCTAAGCAAGATGGGTTCAATTTCCTTCCTTTTTTTTTTTTTTTGCACTTAAATTTATTTAATTTCCACCCTGTTTCCTTGTGTTACAAGACTCATTCTGGATCACAGCTCCGCCTTCTTGTGCATAAGGTCTATTGTACATGTGAGAAACACAAAGAAAAATGACACAATGGAAACAGAGAAAGTAGAGCTTAAAGATAAAGGGATAATTAGAACACTGCTGAACAAAGGGAATCTGAGGAAAGGGTTGTGTTTGAAATGCATCGGCATGTTACTGTATATAGAAGTATGAACTCCTCTCAATTTTGTTTTCAGTATCTCCTAGGATCCTTTTGCCAGTGTATGCTGTATTAGCAATGTAAAAATCTAAACCAATGCATATTGGTAAGTTACCAACTTTAATATCAGGTAAACTCAACAGTAATCCATTAAAATCCTTCCTTCAGTTTCTAAAGGAAAAGGAACACTAAGGAACCAGGGGCAGACCCCACTGGGCAGGGGCAGCCTCTTTTGATCCAACTAAGAACATGTGAGACCAAGCAGTCTCATTTATTCCCTTGTTTCTGTTATGCCACTGAATAAATCAGGGGTTGGCAAACCGTAGCCTGCAGGCTAAATCTGGCCTAATAACATTTTTTAATATTTTTTAATTTGGTTTGTTTTTTTAAATGTTTATTTATTTACTTAATGTTTATTTTTGAGAGAGACAGAGACAGAGCATGAGTGGGGGAGGGGAAGAGAGGGAGACACAGAATCGGAAGCAGGCTTCAGGCTCTGAGCTGTGAGTACAGCGCCCAACACGGGGCTTGATCCCATGAACCATGAGATCATCACTTGAGCCGAAGTCGGATGCTTAACTGACTGAGCCACTCAGGAGCCCCTGTTTTGTATACTTTTAAAAGACTGAAAGAAAATCAAAAGAAGAGTATTTTGTGACATGCAAGAATGATAGAAATAGCGCTTTTACTATTTTTACTCGTTTATTCATTTAGATAGTATCTAGGGCTGCTCTCCTGCTACAGTGATGGAGCCCGGTAGTTGCAGCAAGACTGTGGACCCAGAAAGCCTCTAGTATTGACCATGTGGCCCTTTCAGAAAAAGCTTGCTGGTCCTGGACTGGAAGGCATGCCTGGGATTCTGTAACAGTTTATGGGAGAACAGGTCTGGTTGGTTGTTATATATATATATATATATATATATATCAAGTATGATATCTCCTGACTTCAGAAATACTGAAGTGTGGGAAAAAAAGTGAATCAAGCAATATGACTGGTAGCTAAAGCTGAGTTTCCAAATACTATCCAGATTCTCCGAGCCTTTAGGAAGAATTCCATAACATCACTGTCCAGCTTAAAGGCTCCAGAGTTTGTCATTTGAACGGACGGCCACGGTCCGCCTTGTCTTCCATTTCTGGCTGTTGTTTCAGGAGTCCTCTCCCTTTGAGCTTATGGCCCCTGTAGGTTATATACATTTCCAGCTGTTGTTATTCATGGTAGTCATATACATTCTGTTACGTCATGGAGAACAGAATCAGCAGACCCTGAACCCTCGTTCCTAGGGAGAATGCAGGGTTAGGTTTCCATGAACTGCTGGTCACCTGTCAACAATCAGGACATAACCTTGCTTTATGTGTTTCTGTTTAAAGACACCTTATTTAATGGACATTGCTGATTCTTTAACATTGAACTCCTGTCCAATAGCACTATGACTCATGCCTGAATGGAGTTTATTAAACACAATGATTTTTTCCATTAGGCATATCACAGCCTTCTTTTTACTTGGGAACATGAGACATTGCATGAGCACTACATTTGGGACCATTTTAAACATCAAAATCACCAAAAAAAAAAAAAAACCAAAAACCAGTGCCACTAAACAGATCATGAAAAGGACATTTCTTTACTGTAAGAGAGCTGAAACAAGAAAGTAGAATGTTACCTTGTTTGACCCTACCCGGGAACGTGGACATTTTTACTGCTTGCTGCACATGTATGACTACAAAAGTGCTGTACTGATTTGGGGGTTACAAATACACCTTAACCAGTAGGAAAATCTATAAATAAAGAATGTGCAAATAATGAGAATCAACTGTGTGTGAAACCATATACACTTTCTAGTTCCTTTAACGGTGACCTTGGTAAACAAAATTGATCAACTGTTATCTTCGTGTCTCTGCAAGCTCAGTCATTTAAAATGATCTACCCTCATCTAAAACAGCACTGATGATCCTAACATTCCCCTTTTCTACTGTTTCACGACGTCTCTCTCCCTTATGAAATTTCTCCACTATTTCTTTTTGTCATGTTGGGCCTTAGCTGTTTAAGGCTCCTTTCCAGTGTATCGATGCCTCTTATTTCCTTCAGTTCTCATACCCTGCTGCACTTAAGCTTTCCGCCTCTCATAACCGCTACTGCCTCCTTTAAAAGACACATCTGCACTGTGCACCGCAGGCTGCCAAGTGCTCTTCCCACTCATCATCTCTTCTGATCAGCACGATCTTAGATGGCTAATACTGTGCCCAGGACAGGCTGCATTATTTGTGGGGCCCTTTGTTCAAAGTTTGCTACAGATTTCAAGATGGTGAGAGCAAAATATTAAGCTAAGAGTGGGAAATGTGCAGGGCCCTGGAATGATCCCTAACCTACCAGGGGTAACAGAGCTAACCAGGAATGGGGCTGGCCCTGCACTGATGACTCTCACCCGTGCTCCCTTCCCTCCTGCACCCCTGCCTTCTGGTCCTGCCTCACCTATGAACCTGGGAAAGGGTACTTAATCACTTCCTGTTTTAATTTTTTTCTATAAAACAGTATAAGATGAATAAATATTACTTTTATTCCATTTTTATAGAGAAAGGAATTAAGATGAGGTGATTGAGTGTAAATAGTAATATTTACTCATCCTTGCCTCATGGAGTTAGTAGAAGGATATAATGACAGGACTTAAGAAAGAAAGGCACTAGGTAAATCGCAGGTATTATATAGTTATTTTATATTTTAAGAAGAGGGATTTAGGCTGCATCAGAGGTGGGGATTTATTGACACAGGTGTTAGACAATGAGATGGTTTTCCAAAATCTTCCCTAGATATATTTTAGATTAAGAAAAGATTCCTATGTGTCTGGTTAGATTTCAGTGTGATTGTCTATGAGCATGGCTTCTAGGACCTCCGTGGTTCTTTTTACCTGATATGTATATTTTTTCCAGAAAGCTCACTGTCTAGCATGGTAAGTCTTACAGAACCACGCAGGAATGGAATGTACAATTCTTTTACAGCTCCTCAAACAAGGCAAGATTTTAGTCCCGCCCCCCCTGCCCCCTGCAGCATTCTCTCAAAACTAGCCGTGAGCAATGGCACAAGTTCTGTGGGTTTGCCACTTTCAAAATGTTAATTAATGGAGCCTAAGGAGCAGTTACTACAAGAAAATACACCTTTCCCTCCTTTCTTTAAGTAAATTAGGAGCAGATATAATTTTCAATTTTTCCAGTTAAGGAGTAAAAGAGACAAACTACTGTCTGTTATCATTATAAGTTCATAGGGGAAAGATTCTGACACCAAAACAAAAAAACAACAAAGCCCATGAATGAGAGAAAATACTTGCAAGTCCTGCATCTGATGGGTGTTACTATCCACAATTTATAAAGAACTTGTACAATTCAACAGCTACAACATAACAACTGATTTAAAAAATGGGCAGATGAGTTGAGTAGACAGTTCTCTGAAGAAATAGAAATGACTAATAAACACCTAAAAGATGCTCAACATCACCAATCAGTAGAGAAATACAAATCAAACCACAAGATACCACCTCACACTAATTAGAATGGCCACTACCCCCCCAAAACCAAAAAAAAAAAACACAAAACCCCCAGCAAATCACAAGTGTGGGAGAGAATATAGAAAAATTGGAATCCTTGCACCCTGTGGATGGGAATGTAAAAAACTATGAAAGACAGTCTGGTGGTTCCTCAATAAGCTAAACACAGAATTATCATATGATCCAGAAATTCTACTTCTAGGAATATCCCCCAAAGAGCTGAAAGTCAGATCCTGAAGCGGTGTCTGTACACTCATGTTCACAGCAGCATTATTTACAACAGCCAAGAGGTGGAGGCAACTCAAGTGTCCATCAACAGATGAACGGATACATAAAACATGCTACAAACATATAAGGAATATTACTCAGCCTTAAAATGTAAGGAGATTTGGACAAATGCTACAACATGGATGGGCCTGGTGGACAACGTGCTAAGTGAAACATGTAAGTCACAAAAAGACAAATACTGTATGATTCCATGTATCTGAGGCACCTAAGAGTAGGCAAATACAGAGATAAAAAGTAGAAGAGTGGTTGCTGGGGCTGGGCCAGGGGGTGAAGAGTTGTTCAATAGCACAGGGTTTTCGTTTTACAAGCTGAAGATTTCTGGAGTTTGGTTGTATAACAACGTGAGAGTACCTGGCATTAGCGAAGTGTACAGTGAAAAATGGTAGATGTGGTAACTTTGATGTTTGTGTATTTTGCCACAATTAAAATAAAAGCAAACACAAAATTCTATATGGAATTATTTTCCTCATTTCTCTATAATCGAATGCAACTGCATCTCAGAATGTTGCCTAGGTATTGACCAGCAGTGTGTAAGCATTGACATAGTCTAAACATTAGCCGCTGAAAATATTCAATGTTTTAAATCAATCTTTTCCAAAGAGGTAAGGAAGTAACACAGATTTGGCATTAGGTCAGCCACAGGAAACCGTGGCCAACCATGAAAAGACCAAAGGAGATAAATTTCTGTGGCTGCATGTGGAAATTAACCGTCACTATAATTAAGGTTTCATATGAACGTGATGGATGAGAAAGGATTCAGGACCAGTATCACTGATAAAATCATGACTTGAAATGCAAGATCAGCCCTGAAGCACCCTGAAGCACGGCTGCCTTCAATGCCCGCCTTCCATCTCTGTCTCTATCTAGATCCATATATGTGTGCAGTAGGTCTATGTGTATTCAGTGTACAAAATACATATGTATGTATACAGTAGTATACAGTAAAGCTTTCACTAATGCACACTTACTTCTACATGGCTGGACCGAGGTCTGTCCAAAAGTTTGTAGTTTGGGGTTATTCCCAAAGATAGAGTTTGCCGCGTCACTGTGATTGCTTACCTGTGCTCACACACAGAAACAGCAGGTTCTCTTACCCACCTGTAAAATACTCATTTACACACATGTCCTCACATGACAGAAAGATTCATGCTTCCTATTTATTAAGGCACTGTTTCTAAGGAGCTTTACTGAAAAACACCTTGAGATTTCTTCTTGTTATAAAAATCTTTTCCCAGATTGCTTTGTAGGGATTCTGATACAGTTACTGGAGACTACTGAACATTAACATGAGTTGAATCCGTCAGTGGTTTTTCACAATAACCTCCTTGTTGCTATGGCTATTGAAGTTTTCAGACTGTTTGCTGACTGACCTTTCTGCAGCTCTGACCCCCATTTGCACAGTGGGAGACACATTCTTTTATAGCTTGTCCCCTATGTACCTCTTTTTGCCTTTTTTTTTTTTTTTTTTTTTGGTTAGCTCAGCAGCAGCTCCTTGGTAGCCTCTCAGAAATCTTCCTTCTTGGGATCCACTGGCTTTTCTCCCTCTGGGTTTGGCTCCAGGCCCTCTGTTCTCCACACCGATGCCTGGGCAGTTCCATCTGCCCTCAGGCTTCATGACTGCCATGTGTTTCCACCTCCCCTGTCTGTATCAGCCCTGTCGTTCCTCGTCTTCTGTACGGAGCTCAAAGTCTACCTGACATCTCTCCTGGGATGTGCTAAGGGCGCCTCAAATCAATACATCCAAAGCCTGCTCATCATATCCCCTCCCAAAGCTCCTCCTTCTTTGTCCCCGGGTCAGTTCTGGCCCCACCCCATCCAACCATCTATGTCCAGTTCCCAAGGGTCATTTTCCTTTCTCAATCTTCATGTCCATCCACCACATGACTCTCTCCTCAGTCCCTTTTCACTCGCTCTGACTCGGTCCCTCGTCTCTTTCCCTGATCACTGCACCAGCAACCCGGCTGGCCCTTTGTTTCTCTTGCCCCTCCACTAGCAACTTCTCTCGACCAGCACTGTCCAATAATGGACAGTTGTCAGACTTCCTACATTGCCCCAAATGGTGGCAACTAACTACACGTGGCCATTGCACATCTGAAATGTGGCTGGTGTGACTGAGGAACTCAGCTTGAAATTTTACTTAATTTTAATTAACTCCCATGTACATAGTCACATGTGGCTAATGGTCATTGCACTGCAAAGAGGCAAGTCTAGATTCTCCATAGATGTGCTCACAATCCCTCAATGGCTCCCCTGAGCTGATTCACAGATCCTTTCATTGTCGCCATCCTCATTCCTCTCAGTTCTTCCCTCTCTTGGATACAAAGAAATTCTCCATTTTTCAAAATCACCATGCTGTCTCTCTCTTGGGATATTAACTCCTTTGGCTTCAAGCAGCTTCCTTCCATCTGTCTGGCAAACTCCTACTTTGCCTTTGGGGCTCAGTTCAGCAATCACTTCCCTTATCTCATGCCTTGGGCCTTTTCGACCATGCCTCTTCTTCTTCCAGATACTCCAACTATGGGCCTTACAGCCCATATGGAGCACCTGTCACACTGCATTTTAATCCCCAGTTTGCTTGTTTTAGTCCCCATGATACTGTACTCGGAGGTCAAGAACCAAGTCTCCTTTGCTGCTGTTGTATCGTCAGTACCCGCTCTGGCACCTGGCCTGGTGGAGGCCATTGTACATGTGCCTATTCTGCGAGGACCTCAGGTCCCGGAAGCAGAGCCCCTCTGCAGCACTTCCTCTGCATACGGCTGTGGAGACGATGAACAGGAAGTGTAACTGACGTAGGGAAGTCTCATTCCACAGAATTTGAAACAATGAGACACTGAAAGAAATCTCCTCCTATGTAGTATCCTGGTTATTCCAATCCACTTTCCAACAGGTTTAGGAAGATTCTGCCTCTCCCAATTTAAACTGAGTAGAAACCCTAGAAAACCACTAACACTGCTCTTAATTCACATGTGAACAAAAAAGGAACAGCAGGTAAAGACTTCCTTCATATCTGTGGGGAGTTGCATCTTCTATCTGGGCTTCCTGGCCAATCCTTGAACCGCCTAGACCTTTCTGTACCACACCCCAAATCATGAATTCCTATTTATCCGTAACATGGGAATACTAGAACATTCTGACCTATTTCCCCCATATTCTCCCATTCTTATTTTGTCTTAAATCTGTTGTTTTTTAACTCTCTGAACATAAAAATGTGCATAGAAAAATTTTTTAATAAGCACTCATTGGCACAATTCACCCAGGACAAAGCATTCTAAACCATGCTATACCCTTGAGATGAGAAATTTGTAAAGGCAAATGCCAGTCCTTACATACTATACAGAAATGCAGAAACAGATGCTGAAAAACCATGAATAACTGTTCCACTGGTTTCACCAGCTAGACAAAGAATAAGATCTGCCATGTCAATTATTCATTTAACTTGAAATCCTTACCTATGAAGATTTCTTTTTCAAAAGGGAAAGGTCTTTGCATAATTTGTGTCCTACCCTCCCCTGGTGCACAAGGCTTTGCTCACTTCTCTGACTCTGGAATAAACAACTCTTCCTTTATTTAGAAACTTTCTTAGTCATCGTCTTATCAAAGAAAAAGGCAGTGTAACACTGCTAGCGGTTATATTAAATAGTTGTTTTGCTCAGTGAAATAGAATTGTGGCTTTGAATTTGATCTCTCTTCCACACATAACACATGCACACACCCAGGTGCACTACTGCCAGTACCGTATTACAAATACAGAATCAGGAGCACCTCGGGGGCTCAGTTGGTTAATTGTCCAACTCTTGATTTCAGCTCAGGTCATGATTTCATGATTCATGAATTGGAGCTCCATGTCAGGCTCCGTGCTGACAGCCAGAAGCCTGCCTGGGGATTTTTTTCTCCCCGTCTCTCTGTCCCACCCTGTGATAGCTCTCTCTCTCTCTCAAAATAAATAACCATAAAAAAAGAGAGAATTTAATCGTGTCATTTCCTTGTCACCTGAGCAACAGAAAGAGAGGGAAATTTCTCTCCTCATGCTGCAGAAGCATGGCTAGACTTTTTTTTCCATTGCTAGTAGTGTTCTGGTAACACCTGAGGCCAGGGTTTATGGTTCGCCAGCATCAATCATCCTCATGGTCACCTCACGGCAGTCTGCCATCATTCCATCATCAAACACCTTTAATCTTTATAGTGAATTAGAAAGTGGTTCAAGCACCCCCGACTATGTTTATAACACTACCAGTCTCCCCTGGTAAGTGTGCAGCTGATGTGTGCACCAGGACCTGAAGTACCGTGGAAATGCTTTAGGACCAACTTAATTCTAGTGATTCATTCCCAAATAACTTTTGTGCTTCCTGCCCTACTTTGTGGAATGATCTTTACTGCCTATTTCCCTGCTTGATCTGGCCAACTTTGAGACTGTCATTTCCTTGAAGGTGCAAGCTATGTCTCAAAGGTCTGAGTGTCTCTGTACTTAAAAGTAAATTAAGGGGCGCCTAAGTGGCTCAGTCAGTTAAGGGACTGACTTCTGCTCAGGTCATGATCTCATGGTTCCTGGGCTGGAGTTCTGCACTGGGCTCTCTGCTATCAGTGTAGAGCCTGCTTCAGATACTCTGTCTCCCTCTCTCTCTGCCCCTCCCCTGCTCGCACTCTCTCAAAAATAAGTAAAGATAAAAAAAATTAAAAGTAAATTAAACCTGTCTGATGGAAGCTTTTTGGTGGCACAGAAACACAGTTTTGGGGAAACTCTAATATAGTCTGGGAAATGGGGATGTGAAGGGGGAATGTTTGGTGCTTGCTATGTGGCAAATACCTTATGCAGTACCTGTGTTATTTCATTCAGTCCTAAAAATTCCCTGTAAGGTGAGGTGAATATTAATCCTGTTTCATAGTTGAAGAAACTGAGGGTAGAAAATTTAAGTGCCCAAGCTTACTGAGTGGAATGGTGGTGCAGGGCCACAGGCGTCCCCGGGGGTTCCATTTCTGTGGTGGGCTCTTATTTTGGTCTCAGAATGTTTCCAAGGAGAAGCTGATTGGGAAGATGTAAACCAGAATCAAATGTGAAAGAAAGTGGGCTGCCCAAATGGTGGACCGAGCCAAACTTGTGGCTGGCATTCTTCGGCGTGCGGTAAGAAATGCTGAAAATAGGTTTGTGTCACTCTCAAAACCACCTATAGTGTAATCACGATGGAAATTGCCACTACCACAGCCCGGATGCAAAAGCACCCACTAATTAAATGAGCAATGAGAATCTCAAAATAATTGGCTAACAGTCTTGACTGCTTGCAGCAATATCTCTTTTTGTTGGTGACTGTGTCACCGAAACCTAACGCCCTCTTCATGGAGAGAATGAAGTCTCCCCAGTACGCATGTGTAGCATTTACTGTATCACCAGATGTTCTGCTCCTCACCCCCCACCTCACAGAAGGAAAACCTTGGCTCCGAGAGAAAAACCACTTCAGTTGTTGAGCATTCTCTCTGGAACCACAGAAAGCAATTATTCAGCAACATGACCCTCAGAGTGTTTCCTTTTGTCACACAGAGAACAGCCTCTAAGTGACGCACCAGTGCCTGCCCAGGCAACAAACGGATTCTTACCTGAGTTTAAAGATCATACGCAGAGACAAAAGCCTCCACACCAAAGTCTGCTCAACTTACACCGAGGCAGACCCAACATTTTGTTTTGGGGACTGCTAAACATGCGTGCCACTTTAATACAGCACCAGGTTTCACTGCCTTCAAGATGCAACCACGTGCCTCACAAAAACAACGCATTCCGCAAGATGCCAGGGAAGATCCAAATGAGGCTGGAGAGCTGGAGAGCTGTGCAGCTGTTTTTAATGTTCCTAGATGCTAGTTTTCTGATCTGCAAAGATGCAGACCGGCCAAAAACTGAGCAGCTGCCATTAGCTTGAAGCTGTCCTTCACCATGATAGTGGTGTGAAGAGTACTGGGCAGTGAGTCAAGAGGGTTCTGGTGCCACCAACTACCCTGCAAAATCACCCTCTGGGTCTTCTGTCTCTCCTTTTATTAAATAAAGATTCTCTAAAATCCCTGCCTCCCTCGCCTCGCAAGCCTTCCAGGACACCTGTCCAGCACAGCTGTTCCTATAACTTTTCAATCATACTTACTATCAACTCAGAAGAAACATCAGTGAGTCCACAACTCATGCACGCTGACCTCACCGGAGCTCTCGAGCACAATGCCTGTGTGGTGCCGCCTGGGTGCCCTGAGCAGACCACAAGCTCCTGGAGGCCAGGCTTTGGGTTTCTTCCCTCGAGTACACTGCCTTGCACTTTCAGATACGACAACATTTGCTGAGTAAGATGAACATCTTCCTCCATCAGACAAATGGGATTCCTAAGGACAGGTATTCTATGTACACTTGCACCTGTGGTTCCAGCACACAGTAGGAACTCATGTGTTCTCCAAGGTTCTGCTGCCCAGACGGCCAGTTCTGGGCCTGAGTACCTTCGGCTGCAGGCTGTGCTCCAGCCACCTGTCTAGAATCCAAGCTCTCTGAGGGTTGGGTTGGTGTCATGCATTTATTTTGTACCCTCTGTGACCCTGTCAATATTGCTAGGCACAAGGCCCCTTTTTTCCTAGTATATATGTGGAAATAAAGCTGATGGCAATAGTTTGATCTTGAAACTAATAGAAAAAGGCCTCTAAAAAGTAGTATTAATATCACTTAACATTTACTAACAGTTCTACACAATGATAATATAGTCCTTGACCTCTATGAATGAATGGAAGTCGCCAATAAATTTATTATAAATGCGTTTCTTACACAGAGATAATTAGTCACCAGTCTTAACCATATCTAGAGAATGACTTCTAATGATCAATTCTCTTTAGAAGAATAAGAAATCTACATGCGTTACATATAACCCACAATATTTAAAATGCAAAAATACATCTATTCCTAGCAGCTTGCCCATAGCTGCTTTCTTTGAAACATTCTTTGGGGAAAGATTGATGTTCAGGAGGATTATGATTCACTAAAGTTGCTGACCGATTCAAATACTTAGCTGCCAATCTATTTTTTTCAGAGAATGTTCCTTTCACTCACCTTGGCACCGTTCTGCCAACACATGTGTGCACCATGTGGGAGAAATCCACATGTCCTGAGATCTACGGACATGTGTGTCCTGAGGGGTGGCATGCTATTCACGTTATTTAAGCAGAACTTCCATTGGATTCATAGGGTTCTTATTTGCGTGAACCTCAGGAACAAATGCTCTTTTTCTACAAGGTGACCAAAACTAGGCTTGAATACAGGGCCACTCATTGTGTAGCTCTCTGTTCCCTGGAAGAAAATTCCACAAATGCTGATTCACTAATTTACTCTAATGAAAAAGCTGTAGGCAGTCTCAAGTCTGAGTAAGCGTGAATGTTAGAAAGGTCCCTCTAGCCTTACAATGCATTTTTCAATGTTCCGTCTAGAATAGGAATATAAATAGAGCACTCAAGATGTGTCTGCTGGGCTACTTCTAAGAGCAGACGTTTTTTGGTGATTTAAAACGAGCGCTTCAGAATTAAAATGATAGCAGTGACTCCCCAAAGAATGTTCTCCTTCCAGCCATGGTGGAATAAGGTGGATTGGATTTACCCTTCCACAAGAAAAAAAAACCCAAATGCTCTAGGAAATACATTAAAAAATGGTTTTCAAGACACTCCATATCAGTCACTGAAGGATAGTGATCTCTAGAAGACAAGAGGAGAAAAGCTTTGCGATACTGGCTTGGGCAAAGACTTCTTAGATGCAACACAAAAAGCAGGATTCATAAGAGAAAAAAAAACAATCATTTGGACTTTATAAAAAATGGGAAACTGTTCTTCAAAAGATCTGAAGATTCTTAAGAAATGATAACCCACAGACTCAGAGGAAATACTTGCAAATCATAAATCTGATAAAAGACTCGTATCTAAAATATATGAAGACCTTTTAAAACTCAACAATCAGAGAGCAATCCAACTTCTAAGAATGAGTGAAACAGCTGAATAGACACTTAACAGAAGATGACATAGATAGAGATGGAAAATAAGCACATGAAAAGATCATTAATCATTAGGGAGATGCAAATTACAACCACAGTGAGATACCACCATGTAGCTATTAGAATGGTTAAGAATGGTTAAAATTAGAAAGACTAGCCCTAACTGCCAGCAAGGAAGTGGAGTAGTCTGAACTCACACACATGTCTTAAGGGAATGTACAACTGGACAACCACTTGAGAGAGAGTTTATCAGTCTCATTAAAAAATCAAAACACATGTCCCGTATGACCCAGGCATTCCACTACTAGCTAGCTATTCACCCGCAATGTCCATACAAAGACCTGTACACAAATTTCAGTGCAGCTTCATCTGTAACAGTCCCTAATCTGGAAACAACCCAATGTCCTTCAACAGGTGACTGGACTGCTGAACCGTGGAATATCCATACGGTGAGATGAACTAGTGATATGTGCATTAGCATGGATGAACCTCAATAATTATTCTAAATAAAGAAAGGCAGACAAAAGAAGAAGAAGAAGAAGAAGAAGAAGAAGAAGAAGGGCACTTCTTGCAGAATATCATATACTACATACTGCATGATTCCATGCATGTGAGACTCTGGAATATACAAATAAGTCCAACTTGCCAGAAAGCAATACAGAAAGCAACTGGGGAAAAGGAGGTAGTAGTAATGGTTCACAAAGGGGCACAAAGGAAGCTTTTGGGGTAATAAATATGTTTGTTATCTGGATGGTGATGATAATTTCATGGGTGGATATGTATGTCACATTTCCCAAAGGTACTTTTTAAGAATGTTCAGTTTAGGGGCGCCCGGGTGGCTCCGTTGGTTAAGCGTCCAACTTCGGCTGAGATCATAATCTCACAGTTCAGGAGTTTGAGCTCCACCTTGGGTTCTGTGCTGACAGCTCAGAGCCTGGAGCCTGCTTCAGATTCTGTACCTCTCTCTCTCAAAAATAAATAAACACTAAAAAATATTTTTTTTTAATGTTCAGTTTACTGTGTATCAGTTACACGGTACTTGACAAAAAAAATACTTAAAGGACACTATTTTGCCTTGGGGAATTTTGCAGAATATCATCATTTATGATATAGTCTTTTGGGTCAAGCATTCACTGAGTTCTGATCTGGTGCCAAACATGGCACTGAAAAACAAGCTGGCAGAGGACAGTTGGACACACTGACCACTGGGGTGGACTCTTGAGGGTTTCCACAGTGTCACTTTGCTCAAGGCACACAGACTCTGAACGGCTGTGGAAAAGCAAGTTTTAACTTCGGTCGTCAGTTCCATTACACGCAAACTCCTTCAAAATGCATCAGCTGTTATCATCATATGTTGGCATGATGACAAATCACACACCAATCTTGATACTGCACTTGTGCCTAGCCATACGTTTGGACACATACGAGAATTCATCTAGAAGGAACCATGAAAACCCATTCTGAATCCTCTATGAGGGGTTTTCAACCAAACTGACAGAAGAAAGTAAATGTGCTAGTTGTTCTCATGCAGATGACCTACACTGCCGGCTCTGCTTTCCTTTGTTCCCTTTGCGAGCTGTGTTCTCTAGAGCATTCGCCTTCATCTTTTTGCCCTATGATTTTCCATTAGGCCACTGACAATTAGCAAAATTAGCACTGAATTCACCTTGTGGGAATCTGACCCATCATATGAAAAGCTGAGAGAAAGCAAAATCAATGTGATATGTATGGAGTCTTCAGTGTAAAACACCGGAAAGTGACATTCTTTATCAATCAAACTATAGAGACACCACATTCCACTGGCATAAACAAAACTTTCAAGGATGACTCATTATTTCAAGAGTAATACTGTTATAATACTAGCCATGGAGCCTGGCAACATTTTTCTGAATAACAGAGAAATACGTGAAAAAGAATTTCTTATACAAATCATATGGGCTGAACTTGGGCAATAAATTTTCCAGAAGAAAGTATGAAAACCTCACAAATATCAAAAACTAAATCAGCATGACTGTGTACAACTTCTGTTTTGAGCCAGAACTAGAGAAAACTGCTCACAAAGTGAAACAAGAAGTATATTTCAACTGACATAACAAAGTAGGTTATCCAAATCAATATTTTGTAGAAACTGCTAATGAATACCTCGACTACCTCTATAATTGACTGATTTAGAAACAAGCTCAGAATTTACTTTCTATATTTACATAAGACAAGAAAGGTGACTCCTGTGAAGAATAAATGTAGGATTCAAAATTTGGCAATGACTGAGATGATCCCAGTTGGCCCTGGACCACTAATAATGTTTTGGAAGGATTGGGTTATTAGATTAACAGTTGTAGAAGATGGACACTATTTGTGCAATGTTAAAGCAAACATTTTGATTAACCAAACATTTCCTAAATTGTAAGCAGAAACGTGAAACTTGATCTGACACCTGTAGCAAATTTGAGGGTTTTCCCTGGCCCAGGACACAGGGGTTTCACCATTATGATCCACAGTATTCTCATCCTGCTCAGAACAGAAAAGAGCCACGCCCTCTACTTTAAATGAGGTTTGTTTCAAAGATTATCAGAAGAAAATTTCTTCCTAATCAGTTCTCAACTCTTGCTCCCTCCCACTGGATAATTTACCTCTGTTCTTCCCCAAAGCCCTGAGAACTGTTTCTCCCCTCTCCAGTTTTGCTTGGTCAACGGTGTGTGACTGTTGGTCCTTCATTTAACAGGCCCCAAGAGGCTCTACTTACATCATGCATGGAGTCCAGAAGCTTGGTCAACTGGTAGAACCTTTGCCAGCTCTGCCCAGAGTTGTTGGGACACTTAGTTACCATCTTCCTCAGTTCTTTGATGTAATTTGTCCTCATTTCTTCAAATGCAGCCTGGCTTTTGAGGCCATCCTTTGGAACTGGGTTTAAGGAATACAGACATGTAAATTCCCAGGATGGAAAACAGCTCTAACAATGGTGTAGAATATTTTGGGGTTTTTAGGCTCCTACTTTTAGACTGACACTGAATCATAATTGCATTTATAAATAAAGATGGCAGTTATCTATTGGTGAATTCTTATTCACATTCATAGATGAGAGAATAGTAACTGTTATTTATTGGTTGTATATTAATACACACCTAGCATATGTTAACTTGATCCTGACATCCATTTTATGACATAACCATTATTCTCATTTTGCAAATGAGGAAACTGAAGACCGGAGGTTTAATCCTGCCCAAGGAACACAATAAATAGATGGCAGAGAAGGGATAGAAACCTAGTTCAATTTCCAAAGCCTGCCTCTTACTCACAATGCCACACCGACTCGTGGCCTGTCACTCAAGTTTTTTTTTATGAATCCTAACTTTCCAGTGTTTCATAGGTAGGAAAATACACTTTGGTTTTCCAGGATAACTGGAAGATCCACCAACAGTCTAAGTTGGGCCTAGAATTAGAAAGCAACATGTCCATATTCATATTCAAATATCAAAGGCACTTGGAAAAACTGGCCATCAACCAAGGGGGAGGCAGTGAGAAGCGCTTTCCATCTATCTCCTTTGTGCCGGGATCCTATGAGCAGGGCGGGGTCATACAGCCTCCCTGACAACGGGGTGGTGGCTCTGTGCACTGGTTTGCATGAACAAAGGAGTAACACAACAGTGGCTCTGTGTGCAAGGCAAAATCTGAAGCTTTCAAAGAGAATAAACCACACTCACCTTTATCTGTGATAAAGTAGAAAGTGAAGGATCCTATTTTCTTTTATGTTGTGGCTGGCTTTTAATTTTATTTGGGATTCAGGGCTTGGAAACAGGTTTCTGTGACCTGCTGAAAGGAGATGTTTTGTCCCGGGACATGGGTGAAAGCACTTTACAGAGGAAAGGCACTCCTGTGCCTGGAAGGAGGTGTACGTAGGGCAGAGTGTACACTAAAGTATTCCCTTTGCAAATCAACTCACATGTTTGCTTTTTTTCAACTATCACCAATAAATAGTTATATGCATGCTTTAACTTTGAAAAATGAAATCACTTAAGACTATTTTTAGGAGATGAAGATCTCAAGAAAATTCATCTTGTGAAATTAACGTTCTGAGTTGGAAACTCTCTTCCTTCCACTTCTTAATTATACACCATGTTTGCTAATTTATCATAACTGGGGTAAATAATAATTCACTTGGGTCATCAGTCCTTCAGAATGGCTAAGTACATTTTTGAGTATTATGAGAACCCCGGAAATTCGGAACACTGCTGTTTCCAAATTAAACCCTGTTGTCCTGTACAAAAATATGGATTATCTCACAAATTAAATTCACATATTATGTTAATAGTCTCCTCGACTTTAATTGTTGAGGCTTTTGGTTTGTGGTTTATCTAAGGCTGTTTTTGTGGGGAAAAAATAAATCCCTAATAGTAATTGCACAGATTCCAGAGACCGCCACGACAGTAGCAGTGGTTTCAGAGTTTTGACATTCATGTTAGAAGTTAAATGCCACCCATTATATAACAAGTAGCTTGTTTTCTTTAAAAATAAAGCCTTGTCTTCAAAGAATAAAAAATACAGAGGGTGGTAATAACCAGGAGGTTAATCGCCAAACTACAGAGCTACTTTCTACCAAAAGTTTAATGTTCACTTAAAACTTTCTGAAAGAAACTGAAAGTTTGCAAATACTTTGCAAACAGTGCCCACCCACAGATTACCATTTAAGTTATAAAATATTATGGAGTAAGCCTTTGGCTTTTCAATATACATATTTATGGATATCCTCCCATCTTATACATTAAAAAATTACCTAAAATTAGAACAAAGTGAATACATTTCACTACTGTATTTCATTACTAGTTGGCATATATACTAAAATTCACCAAAGACCTTCATACGGATAGTCCTGTATCAGAAATTCTCAAGATTATAAACAACTTGTATCAAATATTACTTGTATATTTTTGCTGTAACTGAAATATACTGTACCAATTTCCCAGCCAGATTTTTTAGGAGTTGAAACAAACCCACAAATAAGGAGAACTTAAGCAAAACCTCAAATTTTGGAGGTCGGCCCAGATTTTCTGAATTTACTTATTAAATGCAGCAGGGCTGCTGGAAATCATCCAAAATCTATGAGCTGGAGAAGAGCAGAGACGACAGGGGTAGAGGTTCATCTGCTTTCCTCCATAAGCATTAAGAGCACAAGAGTTTCTCAATGTCATTGCTAAAGACGTTCTTGATACAGTGGACATTAGGTGTACAATTTAACATCCTAAATAAGAAGAACAATTTTTACACATTCTGTCATAGATTAGCAAAATAAGCTTACTAAAGCCTGCAGCTCTATGATTCATACAATTCTTTACTTATGTTTTCTTGCCTTTTTATTTTGCTTTTCCAGTATCTGCAAAACCCAGAATTGAAAGTACTGAGCTAGCTAGAAGCTAGTAAGTTAATTCAGGCAGCTTCAAAATGTTATCAGAATTGATTAAAGGCTGACTGATTAAAAGGTGTAAAAGGATAAGACACCAATTAAGATTGAGTAGGCAAAATTTATAAAGAATTGGTATCAAGAGCATTTTTAGAAAAAATACTTTATATTTAAATTCTATCACCCATCTGATCTATCTATATCTATATATCTGTGTCTATATCTGTATATCTGTATCTACATCTATCTAAAACATTTTTCAAGCTAGTAATTGTTAATGACATAGCTTGGAAAGGGGAATAAAATCACGGTCACCGAATTTATAGATTCCAGTTATATTCCCAAAGGATAGATCGGGACCATCAGAGATCTCAAGAAAGAGCAGAGCGGGGAGATAGAGCCTGGTTCCACTGACCCTGCAGCTGAGGGTTGCAAACACAACCCTACAGGAGACTGGCTGAGTGTAATTAGTGAGGAATGGTAAGGCCTGCGGCAAACCCAGAGAGGGCATGCCCTGCCCTGGGGGATCAAATTCAATGAAAATAAAACAAGACAAAAGGCCAAAAGCAACCTAAATTCCTGTGCACGCCAAACAAAACACAGCTGTGAAGTGCCGGTCCCACCTCCCTACCAGGCCGCCTGTTTGCCCCACAGCCGAGCCTGGGTCAGGCCTGCTAAGGGCTCCGCTCTTCCTGCGCGCCGGTGCCACCAGCCTGTCTTTCCACCCTTTGCTCTCTGCTCTGGGGGACAGCAGGAATAACACTGGATGTGAAGTCCAAACCCATGGGTCTGAGTTCTAACTCACAGAGGATACTGAAGAAAAACACTTGAGTGCCTCCTTTTTGTTAACTTTAGAATGGGGCTAGCGACCTCAGAGGGTTGTCTGAGGCATTAAACTAGATAATATACGGACACTTCAAAAACTGTGAGGTGCTAACCACAGGGAAGCAGACGCTTATCCACAGTCGCTACTGCATCCCCGCTTCCTGCTCTTGTCAGAACTTGATTGAGGCTAACTCCTCCTTAGATCCGGTCCCTCTTTGCTGGAAATAACATGTCTTCTTACCCCTTCTGTCCTTGGCTAGTGATGACACTTCCTCTCAAATGAATCTACTGAAAACTGCCCCGTCTTCTATGTCCCTGATTTCATGGACCAAGAGGACAGGGGGCTGATGGGTACTGGGTTCTCTTTTCTGCTTCCAGGTGGCCACTCAACAATCTCTCACCCCTTGAAGTCCATGCCACTCGCCCTGGCATCCAGAACATTTCTCAGTTTCCTCAGTGGCCACAGCACTTGGCTTAGACTTTTCTTCTCCACACTGTCTCCTGCCATTGCTCTCATCTGACTCTCATTTGATGTAAACTTCCTCAAGTTCTATCCCCTCAGTTTGAAAATGTCCGTGTCGTTGCCCAAGGAAGAAGTACTCAACATCTTTGTCAAGGCTAATCCTGTCCTGTCTTGTCTTTCTGGCGCCTTATGTCATCAACCTCTCTTCTCTCATACTTGGTTCCAGAAGCCTAGAAGAGCTTCCCATCCATCTGCAAGTCCCTGGCCATCTGGCGGGTGCTCGATGTCTATCGGTCAACTTGAGTAGGCTGCTCTCTGAGCTCTCAAGTTTTCTTTCGGGGAGGCTTTGCTCTTAAGTCATTCTTCTTTTGGAAACCAGTGCTTGGCTCCCAGTTTCTCTGCCTCTCTGACAGTCCCATCTCTGTCTCTTCGGTCCTGCCATCTTCCTTTCATGTAGGTCAACTGGATCATTCCTCTTCTTTCTGTGCCCCAACCCCCACTCCCCATTTTACTTCAGATGACAACTTTCTATGAGGATAATTCCCCATTCATACCTCAATCCCCAAACTGGTCTTCTGAATTCTGGTCCCCAATTCTCCTTATCTTTTGGCCTATTAGGATACATCTGAAACTCAAGCCCCTGAAATAGAACTCAGTTTATAAAACTCCAGCAAATCTGCTCTGAGTCCCAACATGAACGTGTTCCTTGTAATGGTACGACTGCCACCTTAGTCATTTCTGTGTGTTCAAAACCTGTGTCACTTCTGACCCATACCCTTTAATTTCCCCTTCTAGTCAGCTGCTCATTCTGCAGTGTTTCCTGACTGCATTTGCTTCTGTCCATCAGACCATCATCATCATTTAGGTCGTTATTTCAAGAGCTCACAGCAGGTTTCTGTGCTTCTAAGCTGGCTAAATTCTTTGTCTTTGCCTCTCTGCCTCCCCTTTTCTTTCCCCTTTAATCCATTCCAGTGCCAGATACATCTTCACATAACACAGAATACAGCGTCGGTCAGGTCACCCCACTGCTCGAAGCCTGTGGTGTTGCACTCCTCCACCCACCCAGTAAAGGTCAGGTGTCTTCTATAGATATCGAATATTCTGGTCCAACCTACATCCCAACCTTATTCCCCACTCCTCTCCAAACCAATTTAACCTGATACACCTTGAAAAATTAAGTTAATACATAAATAAGATAGAAATTTAAAACTTAATGGGCAAAAAAACTCTTCCAGAACGAAGTTCTATTGCCTAGATATGCTTTCCCACGTTTTCCACGATCCCTCATATCACCCCTCCCTGGGAATGCCGTCTCAGACCTCATATCCAATCTGCAATCCTTGCAAAGGTCTCCGAGAATCAGCTTCACCATGACTCCCTCCCTGATCCCCAGAACAAAACATGCTTCTCCCTTTTTTGAGCCATCACAACACTCTTTTACCCTCCATCATGACTGGAGAATCTCTTTCCACAATGTACTAAAATTACCTTTGAATTTATCTTATAGTACAACTTGCTGAGGACAGAAACTACACCTCACTCACCCCTGCAGTTCCTGACTCATCCCTGTAGTTCTTGATCTGCCTAATCCACCCATATGTATAACAGACACTTAATAAATATTCAGTGGTTAGATAGATGAAGGAATGAAAGAATATGCTCCTTTTTTACTGAATGCTTCATACTCTCCACGCAACTTAGTTCATTCACTAAAGACCAAAGCCCCTCTCCTACCTCCTGAGAAAAAATTTTATACCCACTACTTGACACTGCAAACAGTGCAGATAATGTAGAAAAAGGGCCCAAGTGGACATCAACTTACTTGTGCTTAGCAGCAGCAACACTTTCATTATGGTGTATTCTTCAAAGGTAAGCTGCAGTCGAACAAACTGAAGGCTGATTTGGTGCATCCCCTGGCATAATTCATACATGGCGGACTGATGCATCTTTTCTCTGCAAAGGAAATGAAAACAATGTCTGAGAATACAAGGTCTATGATCAAACCCAAGACTGGTGGCCCAACGCAGCTTCATAAGAGATCTGAGTCAGTTTTCCTTTGGCTTCAACATGGAGCAGATATGTATTTGAAAGACAAGTTAGATTTCACACTGATTGGCAAACTGCTTCTAGACCAACGCTGCCTTCCCATTTACTAGTACCCTGTAACCATGTGTCAGAAGCACTGAAGCCAAACTCTTTCAAAGTGTGTCATTATATAATTTTATATCAAGAGTAAGGATGACTGATTGTGTTGTGTTATACAGTGAGACCATCCATACAGCAGAGGGGCCACTGTGACGTGGGGTAAAGCCCACAAACTTTTGTTCCTTTTCAGCTACAGATACCAAGCACCGAGCATTCTGATAAACTATATTAGATGCTGCGAACATAGAACAGTGACGATCAGTCTTATTTCCACACGGACCACCCTCATGGATGTCATGAAACATGACTGTTAACTGTTTGCAGCAGCACATTTTAAAAGGCAACTGGACGAAATTTTAAAATGTGAGAACCTTAAACAGAATCTTTCTGATAAAGGGAGAAAGCAATATGGGGGTTTGGGTCAATATACGCACATTCCCATGGAAACAACCCACCAATCTTCTCCCGCTACCAAATCCAAATGTTTCCCCCCAAATCTACATTACATAATAACAGAAGTCATCATTGTCTCTTTCCATGAGAAGTAAGCAAAGCATCAGTTCGTTTTTTCAGATTTTTCTTTCTCAAAGTACTAAATCTTTTGGGAGGCCCTGGGTAACGATTGCTTTATGATGACCAGAATTTAATAATTGAAAAAGAGACTGTTAGTGAAAAATGGGAAGAGACTTGACAAAGGCCAAAGAAACAGAAAAAGAAGTCAATGATGGCAGATAGATTTCCAAGGGTGACTGATGGCAGGTGGGTGTCTGTGGGACAGCAGCATTGCGATACCTCTCCCAGGATGCACTCCTGGGTTCCCCTCACTGGCAGAACTAATCTCAACTCTGAAAGCCACCCACAGAGAACCCGAAATGGAACACAGAACATTTTCTCTCCATTATTATTATATGCCTTTTGTCTTCCATAAGCTGGAAGATATTTTTAATTAAGTAGATGTTTTAAACACACACACACACACACACACACACACACACACACAGAATATATGAAGAAGCCTAGGCATCCACCATCCAGAACTAACAATGTCAATAAATGCCAATGCTTTTGTCATTTTACTTCAGATCTTTAAAAATTAAACATGGTGGAGTTGCGGCCTGTTCTGTCTTCCTTCTGGTTCCCATTCGCCTTCCTTCAAGAAGGGAACCTGTGCATGTTGGGGTTTCTTCTCAGATGTGTATATTTTACTACCGCAAGTATGTATCTATAAAAACAGCATAGAGTACCTGCTTTGTTTCATGTAAATTTGAGGTTAGATATGCACATCCTTCTGCAACTTATTTTCATTCAGTGCTGTAATTCTAAGATAGATCTATTTTAATACAGGTAGCTAAGTTAATTCACCATCACTGATGCAAGTTTCGTTTGTTTGAATATATCACAATTTACTTATCCACCTCACTGTCGCCGGCCACTTGGGTTGTTGCCTCTTTATCACTATCACAGATGATGCCCAAGGAATACCCTGTGCCTTCACCTAGGCTTCAGGAGGACAGCCGGACTGCTGAGTCACAGATCAGCCCACATCTGCCGCTCCCATTCCAACCAGTAAGAGATAAGACTTTCCTTCTATTCCACATCCCTGGCAATGCTTGTCATTATCCAATTTAAAATTTGGTGCCAATTTGGTTGAAAGGACAGCCACATTGGTGCTTTTATTTTCATTCCCATTAAGACCAGTAGGCTGAACATTTTTCAAATGCTTTCTGACCATTTGGGTTTCTTCTTTGGTGATGTGTCTCTCCATATCTTTATCCATGTTATTGTTCAGCTTTTTCCCCTCCTGTCACTAAGCATCTTTATTTCTAGTATTTTTTTTTGCCTTAAAATTGTTTTCTGATATTAATTTTGTTTCTTCCTTTCTCCCTTCCTTCCTTCCTTTCTTCCTTCCTGTCTCTTCCTTTCATCTACTCTCTCTTTAGAATTTGCCTGGTATACCTCAATTATATTTCACATGTCTCTTATAAACAGCAAAAAAAAAAAAAAAAAAGATTAAAAAAATCTAAGAGTCTATGTATTTTAACAACTTAATCTGTTTTCCTTTATCATGATTACTTATGGTTTTGGATTTTTTTTCTATCACTCTTTCTCTCCTCTCCTCTTTTCTTGCCACTTTCCTTCCTTTTACTGAATTGATCCAGCTTTAAAAATATCCCCCTTGGACGCCTGGGTGGCTCAGTCGGTTAAGAGTCTGACTTCAACTTAGGTCATGATCTCACGGTTCGTGGGTTGGAGCCTCACATCAGGCTCTTTGCTGATAGCTCAGAGCCTGGAGCCTGTCTTCAGATTCTGTGTTTCCCTCTCTCTCTGACCCTCCCCTGCTCACGCTGTCTCTTTCTCTCTCTCAAAAGTAAATAAAAACACATAAAAAAATAAAAAATAAATAAAAATAAAAATATCCCCCTTTGCAGGTACCTGGCTGGCTCTGTTGGTTAAGCAGTTTTTGGATTTCAGTTCAGGTCATGATCTCATAGCTTGAGGGTCCAAGCCCAGATGGGGCAGGTTCCGTGCTGACAGCTTGGAGCCTGGAGCCTGCTTTAGGTTCTGTCTTTTCCTCTCTCTTTCTCTCTGCTCCTTCCCTGCTTTCTCTCTCTCTCTCTGTCACTCAAAAATAAACGCATAAAAAATCCCCCTTTGCTCCGGTACTGGATTCAGAAGGTACACATTTCATTTCTACTCTTTAATTATCAAGGTGTGAATTTGTGTACAAAAAATGGAAAGTTAACCAACAGTCTTTCCATGAGAAACATACAGACAAGTAGAGTATCTTTGGTCTATTGCTTCCAGTGCTCCATGTTACTGCTCTCTAGAATTTAAATTACACCTGTCTTCACATCCCTCCGGAAATCAGCCTGTCACTCTTCACTCCACGCCCATCTGTCTCATTACTGGTGTGTTTCGTTGGTCCCCACTGTTCCATGTACTTCACTCCATCCTTCTGGGTTCAATTTCTTACATATTAAGAGATAATTTTCTCATAATTCTTTCAACAGCGGTCAGTCCCTGAAAGTTCAAGTCTTTCCGTCTTGATTTGTCTTAAAATGCCTTTATTTCACCTTCATTCTTTAAAAAGTTAGAGATTTTCAGCTCTACAGATACTGTCCCTCAATACTTTGAAGACAGTATTCCACTGCAGCGGGGCCTAAATACAAGCTGCTCGGGGGAGACTTGTTAGGCTAGTTGTCATCCTAACGCAGGTTGTGTGCATTTTCTCTCTGGTAACTTACAAAATATTCCCCGTTTATTTGACACCTGCAGTTTCACTATGAAGGACCTAAGTCCTGCTCAGGACTCAATATCCTTGTTTGATTTGAACATGTAGGTCTTTCTTCAGTTCTGAAATGTTCTTTGACATTGTTTCTTCAAGTGTCACCTCTATCCCATTCCTGTTACTTTTTCTTTTTGGATTGCTATTAGCAGTGACTTGGACTTTCATGTTGTGTCTTCCATAGTAACTTCCCTCTCATATTTCTATCTTTTTATCTCTCTGGACTGTAACTAGGTGATTTTCTCAGATCTACTTTCTAACTATACATTTTTTTCTGTGTCTGATATGTTTAATGTATATAGTATGTTAATGACAACATTTTTCGTGTCTAGGTGCCTAGAAATAACTATTTTGTTCTTTCTCAAACATCTGTTATTTTCCATAAGGTACTTCTTACTTTCTGGTTATTATATCTTCTTTCCCTAAATTACATCTTTACTTACGATGTCTCTGAATACTTTTAATGGGTTTCTTTCATAGTTTCTTACAGATTTTTTGGTGGTGATGTTCAATTTTCTGGGATGCTAATATGCACGTCTAAGTGCTATTCTGGCCTGGGTGAATCCCTGGGGCATTGCCTTGAGGAAGGGACTCTACAGGAAAGTTTCAGCATTTATAACTGTCAGGGGTATAAACACTTCTCTTGTTTTGGACTAGATTTTATGTTAACTTCTTAGCTTACATGCTCTTTTCAAGACTTGTGGAGTTTAAATTTAGACTCCACATTTGATGTGATACAGGCTTGTGTTGCTTATTTCTTTCAGCTTTCCTGCCATGTCCCTGGGCTGGTTGGCTGGCATGTTGAGTTTTACTGTCCTTGTTAGTAGACAGTGAAATCTTTGCAGAGCCATGGTTTTATGTGAGAGGCTCCACTTTAGGTCCCAGCCTTGCCAGAGTCTATGTTCTCATCTCCTCATCTCTCGTTCCTGTTTGTGTCCTAACATTCCTCCCCCCCTCACCCCCCGTGAAGGCATTCATCTACAACCACTATTCTGTGCACCAACTACAGCTTTGGGCCCACGTTAAACCACTCTGGCTGTGAATTCCCTCTTCTTACACCTGTTTGTTCCCCCTTTTAAGCTTGCCTATATATCTAAGACTTTCTTTTTTAAATGCAGAATTTCTATGTGCTTAGAGATAAAAAAGGCTCAGTTCACTTCCACCATTCTGATTGCTGACTACAAGCTTCTTAAAGGCAGGATCCATGTCTGGCTAACCTTTCTGAATATTAAACAGAATATGAAAGCCAAGTGTCCTGTGTCAATCTTCACTCAATAGGTGTTCCATGAATGAATGAGAGAGAGAAGGAAAGAAAAAAGTAAAGACAACCAGATGAAGATTTGCATAGGATGACGCTATCAAAATAAGGTAACACTGAAAACTTACATAAAGGAAGATCAAATGTCTAATAAGATAGATATGGCATTTGTGAAGTTCTTCAAAGCTTTCTCAAAAAAAGAGGAGAGATTTATATTGTAAAATGGGGTGGAGTGGATTACAAATCAGGATATCCATGGAATGCAGCACAACATGCATTTGATGACATACAAATTACAAAGCAGACTCTACGCATTTGATTCCTCAGGCCACCCTGTGCTGGAGACAGTACAGCCATCTTTGGCTTCACCCCAGGCAGGTCAGGAGATGTGCAGCCCGTGAGCCTGTCCAGGTGCTGGCTTTTGTGAGTCTGTGATGGTTCCGTTTCTGAGACCCAGACTTACTGCATGTCCAACTGTGATGCTAATAATAATTTCAACCTTGTGGAAATGTAGGAACCAGTTATATGGAAATTCTTTTTTTTAATCTTTTAAAAATTTTTCTTTATTTTTGAGAATGGGGGGTTAGGCACAGAGAGAGGGAGACACAGAATCCAAAGCAGACTCCAGGCTCTGAGGTGACAGCACAGAGCCCGACGTGGGGTTGGAACTCATGAACTGCGAGATCATGACCTGAGCCGAAGTCAGATGCTTAACCACCTGAGCCACCCTAGCACCCCTGGAAATTCTTAAATTATAAAGTACTGTGCAACTATTAGATTTTTTTGGCGTAACAAGGAAAATAGAATGCTTCCGAGGGACCCAAAATCATTTTGGCTAAAACCAAGCAATACTCCAATTCCTAAAATGACTTTATAGGAAAACAATATTATCATTATTATTTCTATATATAGGCTCATATGCAGGAGAAAAACCAGAGAATGCCAATTTTCAGGGAGGTGGAAGGAATATGCCTGGAAAAGAACATGAGGACTAACCACCTCTGTTCAAGTGCTTCCATTCTCAGATGTGTTGACAAAACATCCATGCATAGATTAAAGGTTACTTAGAGACCTCAGATTTTACTGGAAGACAGGTTCGAATGTCAATGTGTGACAACACACGTAAAGAAAGCTTTTTTTCCCTTTTTCAGTCTGAACAGCATCTACTTTACTCTTTCTTGAGGTATTATTGCCTCAATAAACCTCTGTGGTCTTCATAGCTATTGCATACGGTGTGTCTACTGGACACCAAATCTAGGCTTATTCTTGCTAATTCTCACAGTGCCCTGTGAAGAATGATTCTCATGCTCACAATAAGGAAATACAGGCACACGCTACAGCCAGGAGCCAACCCAGGTTTTCCACTTCAAAACTCAAGCTGTTTAGTTCTCTCTATTCTTGCCAGTGGCCCAATAGTTTTTAGCTGTTTTCTCCAGAACATCTCTCAACAACTATGAAGAGATATTTGGTACCTCATGTGTTTTGTTATTACATATGCTCATTTGTTTACCCTTTGCTCTCCATTACATGGTAAGATTTTGTGTTTGCAAATCTTGCATGAAACTGAGTTCTCTAAATGAAGAGTATCGGTACTCAATTTGCTTTAAATCTCAAGAAAACAGGGCACCTGGGTGGCTCAGTTGGTTAAGCCTCCGACTTCGGCTCAGGTCAGATCTCATGTTCATGGGTTCGAGCCCTGCGTCAGGCTCTGCGCTGACAGCTAGCTCTGAGCCTGGAGCCTGCTTCCGGTTCTGTGTCTCCTTCTCTCTCTCCCCCTCCCCCTCTCATGCTCTGTCTCTCTCTCTGTATCAAAAATAAAACATTTAAAAAAAAATCTCAAGAAAACAGGCCATCTTAAAAACACATTTTACAGCACGTCATTTTTGCACAATTAGATTAAATGTACAGAAATGCACATCCATAGAAGCTGAAACACAGACAATCTTTTTGGCACAGTGCTGGTATTAATTTTACAATAATACTTCACAGAAATACTCTTTGCTATGTGTTTTTATTCATTGTATAATCTTACCTCATTTTCAGTAATGTAAAAATATATGAACAACTTTGGGGAAAAGACGAAATTTGTATACTGCTCCTAAAAAATAACAGTAAATGCAGAAGTCACCCTTGAACACTGAACCAACACAAAGGCAGTAGGAGATTGCTGAAGTCGGCCGTATCCCTGTATTAGAGGGAATGTCAGACCTGAATAACTGACAGCCTTCCCAAGAGTGAGCACATGTGATCGCTTATAAACATCTCATTTGCAGGAACAGGATGAGCTCTATTTTTGGATAAATACATACAACAACCAAAATAGGCATAGAGACCCTGTTCTGATTCCAAAGACCTTGGGATAAAATCTACAAGAATGATAGCTCTAAAATATTTTTTTAAAAACTTTTCAAAAAAAGAAAAAAGTAAATATTTCAAAAGTTTTACAAACTTGTCATTTTCTCAGACTAAGAAACCAATTTTATTCAGAGCTATTACTTCATCTGGTTCTCTCTTAGAACATCCATACAATCATATGGTCATTTGGAAATAGTTTTAAAATATTAAAATAATCTAATGTCTCCAAACTTGATTAACTTGGAACAGAAGTGAATAATTCAAGAGTTAGAAAATATTTTTTTCCTGGCTTTTTGAGAGAATTTGAGGTTGAAAATGGAATTCACTTTCATGATAACAGTGGGAATTAGAAAAAGCCCCATTATAATCAGAGTAGCAAAGACATTCACAATTTAAATGATTTGTATGCCAGTTGCCTGCTTTTAATTAAGCTAAATAATCTGAACAACTTTCGTATCTATAGGAACCATGCCTTCTTACCATTATTATATTAACAGGGTTGCCCTATTTTACATTTGTGAATAGTCCTTTGAACCTATTGGCCAATGGCTGTTAGAAGGAACACTCCTATTTTGGTATTCAAGTATTGGTCTACCAAGACACTACTAAAAATGTATTTGAAAAGTTTAGTCATTCAGTTATCTGGAGGTCTATCTGGAGGCAGGTGATTTGGGAAATTACTGACCCAAACTAAATGCAATCCTGGAATCATATTTATCTTCTATTCTGTTAGAGGTAAATATTTGATAAGCCCAAACTACAAAACATTCCAAATTGTGGGCATCTGCAGAATTCAGGAGCTCTAAGTATTAGCCCAAACTTAGACTTCTCATGCTATGGCTGTCTACAGAGAGAATACAAGCCAACTTCTCCTTAAAGAGTCTTTGCCGAAATTTAAAGCAGGGTCTCAAAAAGACATTTGTGCATCCACGTTCACAGCAGCATCATTCACAATATCCAAAACGTGGAAGCAGCCCAAGTGTCCCTAGACAGATGAATGAATAAACAGAATGTGCTATTTCCAAACAATGGAATATTATTTAGCCTTAAAAAGGAAGCATATTCTGACAGTGCGACAACACAAATGAACCTCAGTGATATTCTGTTAAGTAAGGAAGCCAGTCAGAAAGCCAAATACTGTATGATTCCACTGGAGCAGTCAAACTCCTAGGAACCGAACATAGAATGAATGGCTACTCCATGGGGCTGGGGGAATGAAGGAATGAGGACTTACTTACCTAATGTTGTGTATATACTTGATGTTGGCGAACTGTATAGGTAAAAAGAGTTACGTTGGTAAACTTTGTTACTAGTATTTTATCATAATTGAAAACATTTTTGTTAGAAACAAAAAGGCATCTCTACAGCCCATCATCCTATCTGCTGTACTTTGATAGAGATTAAGAAACTAGGATTTGCATTTAATTAGGTAGCTTCTCTTAGAGTTCAGGCTTTTCATTCATTCTTTTTTATAATATATAAAATAATTTCTTTTCTTCTCTGTTTTTGCTACTTGCCTTTTTCCTTTTTGTGTCTTGATAGATTTCTAGTCTTACTGGACATACTTTTACAGCAGGCTCTGCTAAATGCTTTTTAAAAGCAGGAAGAATAAAAATTCTTTAATAAACCATAATTTCAGAAAGTCAGTCAGAAACACTTCCTCAAAGGTCTGTCTGTTGTAGTTCTGCTACCCTGAGGGAGAAGGGAAAATAGAACTACCTTTATCACTTTTCTCTTTCCAAGATTTCACATTTAATAAACATAATCTGTTCACACTGGCTGATTTTATAAATGCCAAAGCACAAAAGGTCCCCAGCTCTTCCACCTATGGGAGTCTATGGGAGGTACAGTGACATTTTTTAACTTACAATCCTTTAGCAATATTGCACTAAACTGTACTTGGTTACCTAAATACCTTTCAGGGGTGTCAGATATCACTTTATTTAGTAAGGAGCTACAAAAATAAATTTTAAACATTTCACTTAAGCAACAGCCAACTCTCATCACTTTGAAGGCATGTGTTCTCCGGAATAATCATCTGTGGTTGATTTTTGCATGTGCATAGATCCCAAATTACACCAGTGCTAAATAAATATCTGGTAGCCACTGAGAACAGGTAAATCCAATGGATTTCACAGACTGTGAGTTGCTCTTAAAATATAGATATCAACACCACCCAGCAAGCCTCATTCAGGGCTGGGCTCCCTGGAGTCTCAGAAGACTTTATAAACAAGTTCACTAACATTGCTATTACTTCTGTAAGTTGCTCCTAGGAATGTGTGTTACATTGTTGGAATGCATACAGCCATACTGTCAATCTTATAACAGACAGTGAGATAACTTGAGTGGTGTGGTGCACACACACAGCCGGTCAGAAAGACCACACCTTACATCTGATGCTGCAAACCACCCTGTTATGTCTGAATAAATGTAACATCTTGTTAAGTGGTCAGTATTACCAGATGGTCCCTGTCTTAGGCTTGTTATTTTCCTAAAGAATAACATGCAGAAACAGGCTTTTTCCTCCCTAAACCTTAATTAGAATCAAAATGAACAATTTGATCATCCAAATTATTCCAGTGTACGGTATGCATTTTTTATCATCGTCTTACCAGATTTTCCCTTAACTGACAAACAAGATATACCCATAAAAGGACCATTGTGCTAGCTGTAGTTTTGATGTCTGTTATAGTATTTACATCATTTATTTAGAGCCAGGTCAGAACTCAATCACTTTGGTCTAGGAATTGCTGGAGAATGTTTCTTTTCTGGACTAGTGAGCCAAAGATGGGTATCCCAGTGGTCTCTATGACATTCATCAATTCTCTATTTATTGTACACGGTCAACTCTAGTAAGCTAACTCAGTGTTTTGTTTGTCACCTTAAGTGATGTTTCAGAAGGGATGTGTTTTTCCAGAAGTATCCTTGAACTTAAGCATCACAATGGCCACTGACTTTAGTACATGTTACCGAGTTACACAGATCAAAATCATATTGGACAATCTAAAAATGGAGAAGGGGCTTGGCTACACAACCATGATTTACCACTGAAAGCCCTAGAAATCATGAAAAAAATCCTTTTAATCATGGTTTGTATACAGTTTCTTGTAAAACATTCTTTTGTACCTCAGATTTTTAAATACTTACATAGTTAGCATAATTTCTTTTGGTACAAGGACACATATTTCTGGTATAGGAAAGAAAACATGAAGCTATAACCCACTGTGAAAATTTCCTCTTAACTCTGCCTATATTAAGGTTAAAATACCCAATAGCATTTTTAGAACCTCATGAGCACTTAATAAAATGCAAACCATGTTAAGATTTAACATCTAAATAGCTTACCACATAGAAAGGATACAAAACCCCCAAAATTCTTTGGTGAAAGAATTTTTTAAAAATTATCAAAGTCTTACTTTTGTAGGATATAGACTTTAATACTAAATTTCTGTGTATTTAATGATATGCAGACCACAGATGTTTCAATAGAAGACAGAAAACCTTCAGTGAGCTATTATTGCTTCAAACAGGGACATTTTAGGTACATACTTAAAGACATGGCTTGATTTCAATAAACGACCACAGTTTCCTCACTTGTAAAAAAGAGCCATAAAAAGGCTAGATTCCCACTTGATAACTACTGAATTTCAGGAACGTGCACAATTAAGTGCTGAATTCAGGGGCGTGGCCAGATGACTGTGCGGGTAAAGGGTGGCAGTGAATCACTTTTCTGAGTACAATAAAAGATTTATATTAAATCGCAACTTATGGAGTCATATTCTTCTTGAAGCAAAAGTCACGTTATCCTAGGCACAGACCTGGCCCAGGTTATAAGGAAGGACATTTACTCCGAAAAGGCCAGTGTGCAGTTAGGCCTCCAAGGCAACGGCGGAGTGCTCACAGTCTCACAGGTGACTGCGGGCGTGTGCGCGGCTGAGGGCGGGGCTGCAGGAGGTGGAAAGCAACTGTGCTCACACTGCAGGATCACGGACCCCTTCTTCTACCTGCAAAGTCTTACTGTGGAGGAAGAAAACAGCCAACCCCCCCAGACTGTTATCACAGACACTACTCAATTCGTTAATCAAACTAGCTCCTAGAAAACATTTTTGGGTGCCACAGTTTTAGAGCAAAGTTATCTTGTGTGTGAGTCTGATTCATTCTAAAAGCTGATAAATCACCTGCCTAAATAATAATAAAAAAAGATGATGTTCAACTCAATTAATTTATTAGAGATTAGCCACATGTCCTTTCTTATTATTCTGAGCATCTGTCACAAGGCAGGTTTTGTTCAGGACGTTATGAACAACTGCATCATTCATGACTGGGTGAAGTACGCAGATCACTACCAGGCCACTACACCAGCAGTGACATCTGTTTCCCGTAAAACAGCAACACCGAGACCATACTACACGTGTGCATGAAGTGACACGAACACAATGCTTATTCAAAGCAGAGCCTGAATAGTTCTCATCTTCTTTACCCACTTGTAGAAAACAGCTAGTCAACATAGCTGAGCAGTACAGCTGATGCTCCTAACCTTCCCTTCGACTCTGAAATTCTATGAACTTCAGAACATTCTCTAATCAGAACAAAATGGCCATGTAGTCTTTAATGATAAACAAATGATTTGAGGGGGCTGTTTTTGTGTTCATCAACTAGAAGCACTGATGGTGGAGGATGGTGCCTTCAAAAGGTTAGCTCCCTGTTATCCCTGGAGCAGGTAGGACCCCATTCCCGGCAGACACTGGGTCTCACAACCCGGTAAGAGAGTGTGACCCAAGCCCCTCCCTCACTGTCCTGCTTGGCCCAAAGAGCTGGGGGCTGGGGTGGGGGCTGGGCAGCCAGCTGATGGCCGTGTTTTTCTGCACCAAGTACAAAGAACAGCTGTCAGGAAAGATATATAATAAAAATTAGAAAAGCAAAGCCACTTCTTCGAGTAGCTTCTGGAACAGAATTTCAATGATTTTAAGACTAAGACCAAGACCAAGATTGGTGGAACGTGAGTGAAAAAGTTTCCCACTTTGGGTTACCACCTCAAAGAAAAGAGCACCTCAAAGAAAAGGTCAGACTGAAGTGAAATAGCAACTTTCGTTTTTCTGTTTCACTTCCCCCTGCAGAGGTATATGAAAGCCTTAGCACATCTCATTTTAAAACTAAGACAATAGCATACAGCACTATGACTGTGGTTAATAACATTGTATTGCATACTTAAAAGTTGCTTAGAAGGTAGATTTTAAAAATTCTTATCACAAGATGGGGCACCTGGGTGGCTCAGCTGGTTAGGCGTCTGACTTTGGCTAAGGTCATGATCTCATGGTTTGTGGGTTCAAGCCCTGTACTGTTCTCTGTGCTGACAACTCAGAGCCTGGGGCCTGCTTCAGATTCTGTGTCTCCTCCTCCCTCTCTTTCTCTGCCCCTCCCCCACTCATGCTCTGTCTCTTTCTCCCTCCAAAGTAAATAAAACATTAAATAAAAAAAATTCTCATCACAAGGAAAAAACTACATAACTATGGTGACAGATGTTAACCAGACTGACTTTAGTGATCGTTTTGCAATATGTGAATATTGAATCATGTCGCACACCTGAAACTACACAATGTTACATGTCAATTATGTCTCAACTTAAAAACTAAGCTGACATCCAGATGTAATATTTTTATTTGATAAATGAGAGACAGTGAAGGGCTGGAGAGCCACAGGGGGAAGAGGACAGAGGAGAAAAAAGAGGGAAAGAGAAATTAGAGGGAAGGAGCAACGGTCACGCATAAGTGGAGGGATGAGACAAGAAAGACAAAAACAAGAAGTCAGCTGTGGAGGGAAGGAGGGAGGGAAATCAGAACTAGCGAGAAGAAAAGGAGAGCGGGAAAGAAAGAGCCCCTCCGTTCTGAAGTGTGAGCCTGCAGTCTTCGTGCCCTATATGCAGTTTGAGAACTTCACTTGTGACCTTCAGGGGCTCCCCCTCTTTTCTGCTCAGGGACAGCTCCGCACGCGTGGACCCTACAGCATCGTCTTCACTGTGCCCATCCGAATTCTCATCCTCCTTTGGCGGCTGACTCAAGTATTAATGCTACACATTCCCGCCAGGCAGCTTTCTTTGTTCACTTCAGCTGGGGGAGTCACCTTCTCTTTAAACCCCTGGAGCACCCATCTTAAATAAAACTCACCACCTGGTGTGTGGCCTTCGTCCTGTTGGGCCACTACACACGTGTGTGGGTCCTAATTCACCAACCACACCATAGAAAGGTCTAGAGGATGGAAACTGTCTCCTTACAACAGCCACTGTGATGCTTTGCACATTGTAGGTGTTCTCTATATTTATTAGTGATTCATGAAACGCAAGTCTTTGTTCATGATTTTTTTAGCTAAACAATTATGAGATTTAAATTTCACATTAGGGGAAGTGATTAGGATATTCACTTATATTATCCTTATTCTTTTAAAATTTATTTTAAAAAATTTATGTATTTATTTTGTGAGAGGGCAAGCGAGCCAGCAAGCACAAGGTGGGGAGAGGGGCAGAGAGAAGGCAGGAGAGAGAGAATCCTAAGCAAGACCCCAGGCTGTCAGGGAGGCGCTTGAACTCATAAACCATGACTTCATGACCTGAGCTAAAAGCAAGAGCTGGATGCTTAATTGGCTGAGCCACCCAGGTGCCTGTTTAATTTCTAATATGGGTAAACACCAATAGCTATAACTTATATACACAAAAGCTCTAAGAGCACCAGCTCATCATCCTTCAAATTTCCCCTCTAAACGACTTGACTGCCACCTGCTTTTGTACCATATGTAGTGTCCATGTAAACGGAGAGGCTGCAGACTGAATGTGTGTCCCCCCAAATTCCTATGTTGAAGTCCTAACTTCCAAGGTGATGACAGGAGGAGGTGAAGCTTTTGGGAGTAAATAGGTTTAGCTGTGCCCAGGCCCATGATGTGGTGAGGGGGAAGGGGGAGGAGGAGAGGAATGAAGAAGGAGAGGTGGGGGAGGAGGAGAGGGAGAAGAAGAGGGTGGGAGAGAAGGAGGAATGGGTGGGGGGAGAGGAGGAGGAGCAGCCGCAGAAGCAGAGACCCCAGAGCTTTTTCTCTGCATCACGTGAGGACACAGTAAGAAGGCATCATCTGCGAGCCAGGAAGAGGGCCTTCACTTGACCATACAGGCACCCTGATCTCAGACTTTCAGCCTCCAAAACTGAGAAATGAATGCCTGCTGTTTAAACCATTCAACTTGTAGCATTTTTGTTATAGCAGCCCAAGGCGACTAACACAGAGAGTGACCTCATACTTGTAGCAAGAAGGCAATTAGGAGTTTATAAACTTGTAATTCCTCTGATTCTACCGAGGCAGTGGTCATTTCAAGGTGGGGTAGCACAGATGATGGGCCTTTGGATGAAGGTCACATCTGTAAATGTGGACCTGTCTGGGGCAGTACGCCAACTGCAGATACACACATGAGCTTTACTAAGAAGGCAGAAGGCCACCAACTATGGCCGCCTCTGTTTTTCTTTTTCTTTCCCTTAGCTACTTGTTTTTACAGAAAAGTATCAATCTCAGAACCACTCTCAAAAATTAACCTCTTCAGAGCCCCCTCCAAGTACATAACTCTGTTAATTTGCTTAGGGTTCATAGGTAGAAATGAGGGATTAAGACCCAAATCATCTCTCAGGTATGATATGATAAAAACGGATAATCATGTATCTTGGTTTTGGTTCTACAAGTGTTTAGAGATGCAAGTTCAGTGAATACTTGGTATATCAAGACACATTCAAATGTTCTCTTCCTACAGCCTAGAGGAGCGTGATCAGAGACACCATCTGTGTCTGATGATGACCTGTGTCAAGGGAGGAAGCCGAGTGCTCTCCTTAGTTCTGTAACTGACTAATCCATTCCGCACCACCTGCCCCAATCTTGCAGTAATAATCACTGCACTGAGATTAATGTTTTTAAATAAACTCACTCTAGTAATTTTACTTTGTATTGAAAGGAAGAGTATTTGTAGTTGAAAAGACTAAAGTCCTTGGGCATGTTAACTGAAATAAAAAGCCACATGCTAATACAAGCCACACCAAGCCTACATGTGACAACCTGTAGTTACTTATACTAAGATAACGTGTGATCTTAAATTGGTTTTTACTTTTATTCAAAATAAAAAACAGCTCCCTCTAGTTATTCAGAGTAAAGCTGGGACATGTTTCTTGAATCATTACTACTTTGTGCAGTCTTATATGGTTCTATATGGCTTAAACAGTGCATTCTCTTTGCAGTTTCTTATTTCTTTTAATTTCATATTAAATGGGAAATTTCCGATTCATTAACTATTAATAAATTTCTCAAATATACTACAAGAAGCAACACAGAAGAAATATTAGTATATACCAATGTTCCTGAAGTAAAATTTGAAAGAAGCCTATAAAAATGAATTCTTTTCGGGGCGCCTGGGTGGCTCAGTTGGTTAAGCCTCTGACTTCGGCTCAGGTCAGATCTCACGTTTGTGGGTTCAAGCCCCGCACCGGGCTCTGTGCCGACAGCCAGCTCAGAGCCTGGAGCCTGCTTCCAGTTCTGTGTCTCCTTCTCTCTCTGACCCTCCCCCTCTATGCTCTGTCTCTCTCTGTATCAAAAATAAAATTAAAACATTAAAAAAAATTTAAATATAAAAAAAAATGAATTCTTTTCATTAAGTTCACATGCCAAGCCCTAACAGCACTGTAGAGTAAACCCATATCAGGGATCTTGCATCTGACCCTCATGCTAGAAAGAGTACTAATTAACAAACCAAAAATAGCCACCAAGTGCCAATTATGTAAAAAGCATTTTGCTAGACATTAAGGAAAACTTTTTCAAGTATATTTTCTGTGGTCTAGAAGTTTATCATGTATCTGGGGTGAAAATGTATATAAAACACAAAAACCAGCAAACAACTGATACAGAGAAAAGTAATATAGATAAAAGGTTTTTGGGGAGCCTGGGTGACTCAGTCAGCCAAAGACCGACTTTGGCTCAGGTCATGATCTTGTGATTTGTGAGTTTGAGCCCTGCATGGGGCTCCCTGATGTCAGCGCAGAGCCCAGTTTGGATCTTCTGTCCCCTTCTCTCTCTCTGGCCCTCCCCTGCTTGTACACATGTGCTTAGTCTCAAAAAAAAGAACATTAAGTAAGGAAAGAAAAAAGGGCTTTTGGGGGAAAAAAGTTCCTCTGATTTGAAGGTAAGAGAAGTCACCAGAGAGAAGGCATCCTTTGGGTTGGGCTTGAGGGAAGTTAAAGGAAAATGTTAGGGGCAAAGGCACGGTAGTGGAAAGATAGGACTAAGAGAAGAGGAAGGTTAATTTGGCTCGCACAGCACAGCCTTTATGCAAAACAGCAGCAGGAAATAATGCTGAAAATAGCATTTTAAAATTAACTAGTTTATCAAGCACTTACTAATGCCAGACAGTATTCTAGGTGCTGGGTATACAATGATAAACCAGACAGGCCTGCCCTCCCTGAGCCTGTATTATGCAGGCAGGAGACCTACTATAAAGAAAATAAACATGTGATATAATGGGGTGGGAAATGAGTGCAGGAGTCTCTCTAGATCTGTGGCTGGGCTTCTGAATAAGGAACATTCACACCGAGACAAGAAGGTGAGAAAGAACCAAAGGACCATCCTCCTGCACAGAGCAAATAGCAGGTGGGAAGGGGCGTGAGTCCAGAGTGGACTTAGACCTCCAAAGCACCACTTGGAGGTCAACGTGGCTAACCAAGGGTGCTAGTAAATCCTCTGAGGGAATCCAAACTGCACCTCATTGTTTTAAATACCACTTTTTCGTGGTTGCAGACAAGGATGACGGTATGCTACCTGAGCCATGGGGACCCAGCAGGTGGGACTTCTTCACCAGGCTGCCTCCACGGTGCCCACCACCCCGCCCATCTACCGCTAGAGCGTGAACTCCATTTGTTCCCTGTTGTTCCAGTGCCAAGAACAGTGCTTGGTATTTTGAAGTCACTTGGGAAATATTTGCTGAATGGACTGAATTAGTATCAGGTATTTCCTTCATCCAAGAGCAGTCCAAAATGAGAGTCAGGGTTTGGGGAAAAAGAAGATGCGTCAAGGAGTGACTTATAAAGTCTACCTACGGTGCCAATCCTTATATGACTCTTCCATGTCACTGTTTTCAGGGGCGGGCGGTCCCTGGCACCTACATGCTCACCTCGGGAACTCTCCTTAACATCAGCAGTAACTCAGCAGCAGCATCCATAGCCATTACCCATTTACTTAAGAACTTCTCTCCTCTAAACTCCTTTGCTGGAAATGTCTGCAAGTAACTCTTTGCTCCTACTCTACTTCCTATCACTGTGCTAGGTTGATTAAGGGGAGCAAGCACTGTTTTTAAAAGAATAGGGGAGGCACCCTCATACACTGTTGGTGGCAATGTAAACTGGTGCAGCCACTCTGGAAAACAGTGTGGAGGTTCCTCAAAAAACTATCCATAGAACTCCCTTATGACCCAGCAATAGCATTGCTGGGGATTTACCCAAGA
>NC_043700.1:74499499-74500556 GCF_006229205.1 Suricata suricatta | reverse complement strand
CCTAATGGAGAACCAGGGGGAGCGGAGGAGGGAGAGAGAGTTGGGGAGAGAGAGGGATGCAAAACTTGAGAGACTATTGAAAGCTGAGAATGAACTGAGGGTTGGGGGGGAGGGGGGAGGGGGGAAGACAGGTGGTGGTGATGGTGGAGGGCACTTGAGGGGAAGAGCACTGGGTGTTGTATGGAAAACAATTTGACAATAAAATATTATGGAAAAAAAATTAAATTAAATTAAATTAAATTTAAAAAAATAAAATAAAAGAATAGGGGACAAAAAAGGCAAGAAATACCCCTTGTTTTGAGTGCTTTCCCTACCTTTCCTCTGCTCCCATCTATGACTGGATGATTTTCTCTCATTTGTAGCTTATAAGATCTCCTTAGGCTTCACTGCACCTCCCCCTAGACTTCCCTCTGCCTAGTCTCCTTCAGGTGGCACCATGTCTTCCACACCTGATCTTTATGCAAAAGAGAGGTAATTCTATTCTGTCATGTTTCTGCCCCTTGTAGACCACGATTCCCCATTTGCTGACTTGTGACATTGTTTTTCTTCACTTAGGAGTGTCAGAGTCCTGAGTGAAGAGGGTCAGGTAAAAACAGGGAGAAGGGCAGGCATGCACCATGGGAAGGGAGAGCCTCGACTCCCATCCAACACACAAAATGGCCACACCATTCTGCTGCAGACTCTGGCCCTCAAGCTGGTGGCGGAGGGCTTGGGCTTCTACACGTTCTGATGGAAACATAAGGCACAGTTTTTCTTCTTTCAAATTTATTTCCTCATCAAACCAAACAGAAGTTTCCAAGCAGAGGAAATCTCAGAAGTCTGCTGGTTTTTTAGACAGGAGGTAGGTTGTGTGTGTGGGTGTGTGTGTGTGTGTGTGTGTGTGTGGCTGTAAGACAGACACAGAAAGAGAAGGAGCTGGAGAGGAAGGAATGAAGGAGGGGGAGCAGAATAAGGAGGAGGGAAGGGAGAGGAAGTGGAGGGAGTGGGAAGGGTGGAGGTCAGATACTGGAGACTACACAGAACAGGGTCCCAGGGAGCACAGGGGAAGTAAGAAATC
>NC_043700.1:74423383-74499399 GCF_006229205.1 Suricata suricatta | reverse complement strand
GTGTGTGTGTGTGTGTGTGTGTGTGTGGCTGTAAGACAGACACAGAAAGAGAAGGAGCTGGAGAGGAAGGAATGAAGGAGGGGGAGCAGAATAAGGAGGAGGGAAGGGAGAGGAAGTGGAGGGAGTGGGAAGGGTGGAGGTCAGATACTGGAGACTACACAGAACAGGGTCCCAGGGAGCACAGGGGAAGTAAGAAATCCTGCCTGAAAGCAGCACAAAGGGAACAGAGGAGGGGAAGAGCCCCTGGGGATAGAGGAGGAAAAGCAAACGAAGTCAAAAAGGGGAAGCTGACCCAGGCTCAGCCCACTCCCCTAGCCTCTCTCACCAGAACTCCTGTCCCTCCTCCATCCCTGGCTCTCATCCTGCTGGAGCAAGGGTCCAGGCACAGCAGTCACCTTGGGTGGCTCAGGAATACCAACCATGACGCCTTGGGTGGGCCATGCAATGTTCTAACTTCATCCATGCCTGACTTCATGAGGACACCCCGAATGACAGTGACACGGTCTTAAAACACATGGCTCATACCCAGGCCTATTAGAGTTTTAGGACCTTAGGTGCAGAGGGCCCTTGAGAGCAATGGGGAGGGCCCTTTACCAAGGACAACTGGACTATGGCAGCACAGTGGTCCTCCTCTGGAAATAGAGCAGGGACAGGCAGTGCTCCACGACACAGGAAATGACCAATAACCGAGTCTGAACTTCCCTCCTGGTGCAGCCATCATCAAATATAAGTAAGTAAGTAAGTAAGTAAATAAATAAATAAATAAATAAGTGGTTTAGAACCATAAAGACAGTCAATGATTGAAAAAACATCTCTTCCAGGGCAACCACTTGAGACAATGCAAACATCTTTTTAAATAGACTTTTAATTCTAAAATACTAGCCAAGACTTAAAACAGAGTGGTAACACTAAATCTGCCTTTCAGAAATTAAAAAAAATGGAAGAAATTTCATTACAGGCTTAAATGGGAGTTTTAATATGTGTACTGAATTGATAAGAAATTTGAATACTTGCAGCGATCTGTAGCAATATATGATAAGCTGTTTCAAGGTACAATTGAATAATTAATCATTTAATACATATTTGAAAAGTTTTGCATTTATAATAAGAAAAGTTCTATGCTGATTTAAAGTATTAACTCATATCTTCACCCCAATGTTTAATAAAAAAAGATTGGAAAGAATGTTTTCCTTAATTACTCCCCACTCCCCACCTTTCTTCCAACTCCAATAAAGCCAGTACACAGCTGGAAATAAGGTCTTTGGGAACTTTCAGATCTCTTTCACCATAAAAGGCAAACACAAAGGATCAACTATTAAAATTCTATTCTATTAAAAATAGCAAAGCTTCTGTTTGTGAAAACTGCATGCCCTATCATACTTTTTTATCATAAATGTCATCCTCATAATTAGCAATGATAACTTAGAAAGCATCTTCTAGACTGATTAATAGATTGTTTGGCTCACTGGTTCAATAATTCACTTATTCAGACTGAGAACAAACTGAGGGCTGATGGGGGAGGGGGGAGGAGAAGGGGTGATGGGCACGAAGGAGGGAAATGTCGGGATGAGCAGTGCGTATTATATGGAAACCAACTTGACAATAAACTATAAAAAGAAAAAAAAATAAAATTATTATACACTATCTAAAAAAAGAATAAATGTTAGCTTAAAAAAATAATTCACTTATTCGGCAAATATTTATAGAGTTCCTCCTTTGCCTTGGACACTATGCTGATGCAGGCGCTGGAAATTAAAAAACCGATTAAGGCAAAGTTCGCGACTTCCAGGAGGAGGTACCAGTGAAACAAAGTGGGGGTACTGATACTTGAAAAAGAGCTGCCAGTGCAGCTAAGAGGTAGCTTAAAGCAGTGAGTGGGCAAGCAAGGGAGGATCACATCACAGCATTCTACCCTTGGCTGAACGGCCTATATTGCTCCCTTACACAAAATGCCAGCTCCTTCCTCCACCTGGCGGAAGGGTATGGAAGTCCAGGTACTGGCTGAGGGAAAGTAGAGGGGCGTGTTCAGCAGACATGAATGTGCAAAGTGTTGGCAGCCTACCCGTGAGATGGGTTCTCCAGTTCACTTGGATCACATGGCATTTAACGTTGGTAGCCATACTGTCTCTCTTGAAGCCCTCTCTTTTCTTGGGACCTGTGACATGCAATACTCCCCTGTCTTGCTTCCTTTACCCACTGCCGCTAACATGAATTCAAAATTTGTATCTTCAGCTGGATCCTCTCTTTAAGCTTCAGATGTCTACAATAACTGCTTATTTGATAACTTTTCTTGAATAACTGGAAGGCAATTCAATCTTATGTTCCAAACTGGCCTCATACTCTCCCTTCATCTTTCCTTCCAAACTCTGGTCCTCTGCCTTTGCTCCCATATCCAAGGGAGTGACACCAAATCCTACCTGGCGCTGCAGGTGGAGACCTGGAGGTCACCGGCGACACCCACTTTTTCCTCCCTTCCATTCTCTACCTGATTCTGACCACCTGTTGATTCCACCTTTCACATCCTTGCATTTCTATGTCCCATCATTACACTGTTCTGCACTGAGCTCCTCCTGCCACTGGCTTTACACATGCTGGTCCCTGAGCCTCAGTCAGCTTCCCTCTTCCTGCACTCCCTACGCCCGGTTCACACTAGTTTAATCAATCCCAGGGAAGCCTTTCCGGACTAGATCAATACTTCCCATTAACTGCCCTTAAAGTACTTTCCCTTTCAGCACTTAGAATTTGAGGATTCTCAGGTCAATATCAGTCTCCCTGATTAGACTCTATGTTCCACGAGACAAGGACTATATATATGTTTTTTTCCTATTTGAGAACTGCCACTCAGAATACTGACAACAGTTAGTATGCATTCTCTGAATGAATGCAGGATGAAGCATGCGTATGCATTCAGACTTTAGCTGCAAGACATTCTCTTTAACTTAGTAGTCTCCCTAAAAAATACAGGTTCTAGGATAGCATCCTGTGACAGAGTTACTGATCTAGCTGGTGTGATTTGATCAAAAGGCTTTATGTCATTTCCAAATGTTTTCAGAGAGTCGGTTCTCCCCTTTCTCAACTTTGTAAAACACAGGCCTCCCTTACTCGTTAGTAGAGAGAAAACTACAGAACTGTAGGTTGGAGTTGAGGTCAACGTCTGAAGAACAGGAACAACATTTTTAGTCTAATAATTGTATAATACCATAACATTTAACTATTTATAACATTGGAAAGCAATTTTTGTGTTTCTACTTTGTCTTGATTTTTTTTTTTAGAACAAAGAAATGCACACAAAGCATATATGGCTTTTTCTATTTTGAGTTTCCTACTTATTTCCCAAACTCTTTAATTTAGATTTCAAATATAAGCTGCTTTCCCCTAAATCTCATTTGTTAAAAAGGATTCTTAACAATTTTGTACTTTTTCAGAACCTGTACACTTGGATATGTGTGTACAATTAAAAATTAACAGAACACACCATAAGCATAGGCAAAAAAAGAAAAACTGCACTTCATTAAAATGAAAAACTCTGATTTTAAAGGGGTATTATGAAGAATGAAAAGCCAACCCCCAGAATGGGAAAGATACACAAATTATATCTTTGAGAAGGGTTTAATATCCAGAAAACATAAAGACTTCTACAACTCAAGAACAAAAAGACAAACAACCCAATTAAAAGTGATTAGAGGACTTGAACAGACATTTCTTCAAAGAAGATCTACAAATGGCCAATAAGCTTATGAATGGAGGCCCAACATCATTCGTCATTAGGGAAATGCAAACCAAAACCACAATGAGATATGACTTCACAACTACTAAGAAATAAGCCTGACAGAGCAAGACAAATGCTGCAGGATATCACTTATATGTGGAATCTAAAAAAGGCTAACTCGTAAAAACAGAGAGCACAATAGTGGTTACGGGGGTGGCGAGGGGGAAAGAATAGGAGAGATACTGTTTTAAGGGTACAAACCAGCAACTAGTAGACAACTAAGTTCTGTAGATTTAATGTACAGTGTAGTGAATGTATAAAACATTACACTATAACCCTCAATCTTGTGAATGGACTAGATCTTAATTACCCCTACCAAAAGGAAGACAAGATAATTATGTGCCCTGATAAAGATACTAACTATGGCTACAGTGGTAATCATATTACAATATATAAATATGTCAAATCAATTTTTATTGCTTAAGTTTACTCAATGTTATATGTCAAATATATTTCAAAATAAAAATATCCCACTTCCAAACATTTTATACCCAATAGTATAGCTATTTAAAAAAAACCCAAAAAACAAAAATGAAAGTATCAGCAAGGATGTGGAGAAATTGGAACTCTTGTTACTCTTGTCACATTGCTGGTGGGAACGTAAAACAGTACAACTGCTGTGAAAACAGTATGGTGTTTCCTCAAAAGTGTTTTTAAAATTTTTATAATGTTTGTTTATTTTGCGACAGAGACAGAGAAGAGAGAGCATCCCAGGCAGGCTCCACACTGTCAGTGCAGGGCCCACACGGGGTTCTGTCTCACAAACTATGAGATCATGACCTGAGCTGACATCAGGAGTTGGCCGCCAAACTGACGGACCACCCGGGTGCCCCTCCTCAGAAGTTTATCACAGAATTATAATATGTTCCAGAGATTCCACTCCTAGGTATATACCCAAAAGAAACGGAAGCAGGGGCTCAAAAACGGATACTTTTACACAAATGTTTACAGTAGCAATATTCACAATAGCCAAAGGTATAAACAACCCAAGTGTCTATCAACAGATGAACGGATAAATAAAATGTGGTCAGTGCTCTCTATTTGGTAAAAAGAAATAAGGTAGTTAGTTATATTCTATAAAGTTGCAGCAAACACTGAATTAGTAAATACTGAACTGCTCTTCCTAAGGGAAATAGGTTCTCAAGAGCCACTGGTCAGTCACTTTTATCAATTAATCTATATATAATCCTGTTTTATGTGCATTTCTATTTAAGCACATCTTCATAATATATATTAATATAACATATATGTTATAACATTAATATGTTATATTAACATATATTATCAGATATATATGTATGTGTGTGTATATATATATATATATGATTCATTAACACTGAACTTACAGCCAACAACACTATAACTCATGCCTGAAAGAAGCTTATCTAAGACCTATATTTTTACTCTAAGGCACATAATAGCCATCTTGCTTTAGGTACACTAGAATGCACTTTAGCACTACATTTAGAGATCATATTAAAAATGAAATCGCCAAAAAACAGCACAAAAATGCAAAAAAAACCAAAACAAAACATGGTACTACTTAGACCATGAAGAGGGTACTTGCTCCCAGCATGAGGGCTGAAATACAAAGACAGAGTCTCAGCTGAAATGTACACGCTGAGCAACTCTAACTTACTGCTGTTCTGGGAACATCTAGGAAGGACCATAGAAGTGCTCGGAGTGTTGACTTTGGGGTTACAAAGAAATGTAGCCAGAAGGTCAGTTCACAGATACAGAATCTACAAACAATGAGGAATGATTCTATATACATACAATGGAATAATATTCGGTCATAAAATGAAATTCTGGTACATGATACAATAGGGGTGAGTCTTGATAACATGAGGTTTAAGGGAAATAAGCGAGACACAAAAGGATTCATACTATATGACCCTACTTATAGGAAACACCTAGAAAAGGCAAATTCATAGACTAGAGGTTATCAGGTGTCTGGGGGGAGGGGAGACCGTGGAGCTACCGTTTAACGAGTTCAAAGCTCTGTCTGGGATGATGAAAGCCCTGGAGATGGAGAGCGGTGACGGTCACACAACACCGTACATGTAACTAATGCCACTGAACTACACCCTTAAAAAGGATTAAAACCGAAAAGTTCTATGTAATATGTGTTTCATGAGAAAAATTTCAGATGTACTAAAGAAGACTGAATGGATCATTTAAATCGGCTAATGTCAAATGGAGACATGCTGGGTGGCTCGTGTAGCTATTGCTGTTTATCTACACTTCCATTTAAAGCAATGGACTTCCTTAGTATGTTTTTCTTTTGGTTTATAGATCATATTTAAAAAACAGGCTTGTGGGGTGCACGGGTGGCTCAGTCGGTTAAGCATCCAACTTCAGCTCAGGTCATGATCTCACAGCTTGTGAGTTTGAGCCCTGTGCCAGACTCTGTGCTGACAGCTCAGAGCCTGGAGCCTGCTTTGGATTTGTGTCCCTCTCTCGCTCTGCCCCTCCCTTGCTCATGCTGTTTCAGTCTCTCTTGCTCAAAAATAAATAAAACATTAAAAAAAATTTTTTTTAATAAATAAAAAAACAGGCTTACTATATAATAATATGAGGAACATGAGTAAAGGAAAATATGCATGTCGTTGTTTGGCCTCGTTTCACTCTTTTGGTGAAGAACTATGTGCGGTAGAAATATTCTTTTTGACTAATCACCAAAAAAAGGGTCACCTTGAGAACCAACAATGGATGCTCCTAATTTATACTGGAATGAAATGGTCTTGGTGGCATACCATGTCTGAGTGACCAGGACATCCTGGGTAAACTGCTAGGCCACCATTCAAGTTTCCTGGCACAATGTGTCCATTTTTCATCTTTTGCATTATTCTTCTTTATCATCAATCTATTTCTTATGTGCTTCCTTCCTTACCAGAACGCTATTTTCATATCTCGAGAGAGAGCCATCTGCTAGGACATGGTTGTGGTTACTATCATAATTCAAATGTTCCCTTTTTATTTTAGGTATTTCTTGACCCAACAATTACAAAGCAGCACTGCTGGAAATAAGCGTACGTGAAATGTGCTAACGTGGAATGCGAACAGCACTGAAATGTAAACATAACATAGGAAGGAACTCATGGCCAAAGAAATACCTCTCACAGTTCTTTTGATCTTTTAAAATGCATCATAAAACTAAAAATGTTTCACTACACAATAACATCTTGGCTTTTTTTATGATTGCAAAGATGGGTAATTATGATTGTCACAAAAACACACTGAGCAGCTGTATACTGTTAACAAAAGAACCGCTGTATGAATGCATGTAAAAGTTGGCACTTCATAAATTTCCTAGAAATTAGTCTTCTCAACTGGAGTAGATACCAAACGAGACTGTTTTCTATTAATCGTGGCTTTGTACCAGTCAAGTTTTTAGAGCCAACTGGATCATCTTTCTTTTGGGATAATTCCCACATATTATATGAGATCTACATATACTGATTTATATATACTCAGACATATACATTATAATTCTGCAAGAGTAATTTTTAAATTCTTAAATGATAGATTTTTTACTCTTAAAATGCTAGTGTCAGTGGATTCTTTCACAAACATACATATGATTTATGTTTAGAAATCATAAAAAAAGCATAACAAATAACTCCGCAGGTTATTTATGAAGGCTAATTAATAGGTACTTACTCATTAAAGACTAGGTCTGGCGCAAAATAGAGAAATTGGCTGTTTGTATGTTTGTACGATCTCCAGCTCAAGGCAAATGATGATAGACACATCCAAGAGTACTGGATTAGGGTAATTTGGTCCTCAAGAGGCAAGTTTTTGAATCCTGAAGAACAGAACAATTAATCACAGAAATACACTTAGCATTTAAATACATTTCAGGAAGAAGTTTCTTAAGGCAACCCCAAATAGTCACCTTTTTCTAACAGATTCAGATCAATTCAATAACCATTTAAGGAGCACCCACCATGGGTATGGCCCTCTTTAACACTTCATTTTATTTATTGAGAGAAAGAGAAAGAGAAAGAGAGAGAGAGAGAGAGAGAGAGAGAGAGAGAGAGAGAGAGAGAAAGAGCAAGAGCGAGCAAGCGTGCACGTGTGTGTGAGAGTGTGTGAGTAGGGGAGGGGCAGAGAGAGAAAGAGAGAGTCCTAAGCAGGTTCCTTGCTGTCAGTGCAGAGCCTGACTCAGGGCTCGATCTCCCAAACCATGAGATCATGACCTGAGCCTAAATCAAGAGTCAGATGCTTAACCAACTGAGCCACCTAGACGTTCCAACATTTCATTTTAAATTCACCCTAAATTTTCAATGAGGGTGAACTGCCAGAACCAATAAAACCAGGGAGTTCAGACAGTTTCACTGTGTGTTATGGTCTAAAATCTTTGGTTAGACTGAAATAATTTGTATTAACCTGTAAAACTTGCTTCATCCTATTCACAATAATATTCAAATAAAGACTACTTTAATAACTGTCAACTCCTACATATCAACAGTAATGGTGGAGATTTTAACTTTTGTGAATTTGCAGTGGTTGAAAAAGTACTACTCCTTGTTTCCCCTTGTCTGGGAGAATACTGGACTTCAACAAAGCTATGAAGTGGAATAAGTGTCTTTGGCACCTGTCTTCCTCTCTCTCACAGTCTTCATTTCTAGGCTTATGTCAGCCCATCTTTTGCTCCTTTTCTTACTCCCAGGGGCATCATGGTTTTCTTCTGTTTGCAGAGTTTCACGAGAAAAAGTTCCTCTTCACACACCCAACCATCAGAGCTTTCCCCAGTCTTTTTTCTTATGGCTCCTGGCTGACCATAGATAATCCAAGAAACTTTTTTTTTTTTTTGAGAGAGTGTGCAAGTGGAAAAGAGGGGCAGAGAGAGAGGGAGAGACTACATCTTAAGCAGGCTCCATGCCCAGTGCAGAGCCTGACACCTTAAGTGTTAAGGTCACCAACATGAGATCATGACCTGAGTTAAAATCCAGAGTCAGATCCTCAACTGAATGAGCCACCCAGGTGCCCCCAGAAATTGCTTTGATTAACAAACTGGGACAATGTGATAACAATTCTAAGTGGTATTTCTGCAGATTAAGAAGGGCCTTATTAATAAAATTCTATAGCATAAAAAATGACTACAGAAGGAATTTCAAGGACAGTTAAAAAGGTTCTGGAGGCAAGATGGTATTTTCAGAAAGAACAGTCTTTCAGGATCTCCTACAACTGACTTGATAGGTCTTGGTTTACTTGTCTGTGATCAGATTCGCCCTGGTTACAAGCTCCTAATAATGGGCACAAACAGAATGTATTTTACCTTATCGATATTTCAAGATGGAAATGTCCCATTTCAATCAGCAGCACAAGAAATGTAGACTGACAACAGAACCTGTAGCCCTAACACCTCAGGGGAAATGAGCATATTAACAGATTTTCCCTACACACTTGATTAGTTCAGTAATGATTAAAAAATTTTGGTCTGAGGACTTCAAACTCCAGCTGTACTCTTGGGAGATGGTGAAATGTGTTGCCCGGACCTATCTTCTTCAGGATCCAGACCTTGAAAGGAGAGGCACACCTACCTGGAAGTACCTTTGCCCACTTCACGACTTGGATCATCTGCTTGCCTGCTAAGCGGTTAAGCGTGGAGAGTAGGTTTTCGGCTGTGTCTGGTTTTGAGCTGTCGTAGCCTGCATACACGATCTCGGGCTCGATGTTTTCCAGGATCGCGACAGGGGTAGGCGTGAGTGCCCGGGAGAGTGTGGACAGCTGAGGAACCAGCGCGGAGTTGACCGACGGCTCTTTTGCAGGAGCGATGTACGTCGTCCCCTCCTCGGGGCTCTGGGGGGGTGGGGGAGGAGGCGGGGGCGGCTGCTGTGACTGCTCCTCGTGAATACCTTTTAACTTGCCCAACTTCTTTGACTTTCGAGCTGTAAAAGAAATGATAAACAATGAGGGCAAATTTAGATTAGGCTTGGGATACATCACATGAGGTAAGTTACAATTTAACATTGACTCAGTTGATTAGTTTGCTTTTAAAGATGTCTTGTCACAGTAACAGAAATAGAGCCTTCTCAGTGTTTTTTCCAATACCAGGCACAGTCCTAATTGTTTTATGTTAATTAACCAATGTAACAATTTTATGAGCAGCCACTATTAAGATTCTTTTATAATGAGGAAACAGACCAGAAGGGTTAAGAAATAGGTCTAAGATCACACAGCTAACACATGACAAAGATGAGAGTTGAGAGGAAGTTAAATTACTTCATACGCTAGTGAATTACATATGCTTCCATTAAATCTTACATAAACCAATTAATTTCTGCCTATTCTCCACCAACAAGCTGGCAACAAGTATTAGAATGGATCTTATTCTAGTGCTGTCTCTGCTCCCTCTAATTAGCTTTGCTGACTCCTTTACTAGTTCTTGGCGCTTCTCTACCACTTACTCTTCCTGTTCTGGTCCATGTGCAATCGCTGGCTTATCCAGTTGTTTGGCCTTAATGTTGCTAATCCTAATCCTCAGTTACACTGTGAACTGCTGAAACACAAAGATTGGGTGTTCCTCCTTGTTACAGCCCCTATGGCACCTTGGCAAACGCTATAACTGGAGAAAGTGATTTACAAATTGCCATCAAATTAATGGGAGAGTAATCAACTCCGAAGAAAGGCAACAAAATGGAATAAATTAAATATCTAGATGATTTCTGGTTGGAGAGCTAACTACTAGCTAACTACATATACAGGTTTAAGTGACACCAACACGCACATATGCAATCTTTAGAAACCTGAGTCACTCATTATGATTCCCAATAATGCCCTGTTTATTCTTAGAAGTGCCATCTTTTGGACAATATATATCATGTGGTCATTTTAATTAAAACCAAAGGATCAGTAAGTATTAATTTTACTAGAACCTGTTTTTCTTTCTCATTTTTCTCAAGGGCTCTTAAAATAGACAATGAGAAATGAAAGAATGTGGAAGTGTAAGGGAAACTGGAAGGAAGATGGAAGGGTGGGGTTGGACGGTAAGTGTGTGGGGTCACTGGGTAGACAGAAAACTGGGAAGATGGATGGATGACTAAATGGATAAAAAGAAAAGGAAGCTTAGGAATGCCAAATTGAGCTTAGAGCTATGGTAAGTAATAACTTTCAATTTTATGGAAGAATTTATTTTAAAATTCTTGAACGACCAGCCACTTTCTACTTATTTCAAATGTGGGGAACTTCTAGCATGCACATTTAATGCAGAGTAGAAAGATATCACACTAATTAACTTGAATTAAAAAGCAACCATTCATGATTACAATCATGGCCATTAATGTATACTGCATTCATCACAGAAACACTTACCAATCTGGATAAAAGACAAGCCACTAGCCAGCAACACATCTATCTGCCACACATCTATTAAATATTGGAACTGGGCTTAAAAGACATAATTCCCATCTTTTGAGGAGTTTTAAAACTAGCAAAACAATTTTAAAGCAGTCATTTCAAATCATTTCTTTTCATTATAGACTACCTCCTTCAGGAAAAGATTTGTGGCAGAAAACCCTGATTTTTGGAACTGTTTCAATGAAAAGCAAATGTATCATATTCACATATGCTAACGGGAAGCTGTGGACAAGTACTGCACAGCAGCGCTGAGCTTACAGTATGCAACTAAGATGTTCCTGACAAATGAATGCGTGAACAACCAACCAAGAAAAAACCCAGCAAAATGCCTCATCGATAGGATATATTGATTATTTGGGGAATTAGGTACCTGGGAACTGCCTGCATCACATAAACTTTTCTCTAGGCTCAACTAATCCATCTGAGAAATGGAGATGATAGGGCTCTCCTCTCCTGTCTCACAGAGGGTGAAATGGATAAGAAAACAACATGCTGAGAATTATTACCGACATCTGAAGTAATATTTTCGTGTTACTTCCATTCTTTCCATAATTCTTCAAATAGTAAAAATATTCCAGTTCATTAAAATGTCCTCCTTCTTTATAAGACTACATTAATGATAACAGTAGTTTGATTGACTAGCAATAGCCAAGGGTTATATTTTCAAATTTTATTAAAATTGATGTTTGCTTGCAAATTAATTATAAAATTCATATTTCTTTTAGGCCTTAGGTCTATAATGCTGTGTTTATTCTCATGGCTGACTGAAGGTCAATCTATAAAATATCATGAAGATTTTCTCTAGCACTTATCCACAAGGCTATGGCCAGTAGCCTAACTTATTGAGCAGATTATCATTATATTTGGTATTTCAGTTACACTTAATTTTACCCTGTGATTTTGGGAATATATGTGGGACATGTTTGGAACTGAGGAATTATCTGTATTTATTTAAACAGCTCAGTGTAATAAATATTTTCAATATGTAGATTTTGTAGCCATGTGTATTCATCCAGTATCTTTTATAAAAATACGGGGAGTAACATAATTAATTATACTTACATTACTTGAAGTAGTCTTCTAAAATGTTTGAAAATTTTATCCTGCTCTTCTACTACATGTTATATTCTAAAATGAAAGCTCCTAACAGTTGGTAATAGTGTCTTATGTATTCCTAAAACATCCTTTCCATGATGCTTATGGTACTCAGTAAACATTGAATTTATTTCAGATATTAATAAATGTTAATAAATTATTATATTCTTAATGGAATTATGCTATATGGTTTCCCTTCTAATCCTTCTCTCTTTATCTAATTCATATTATTTTTATACTTTAAGATTGGCACCGGCTTCAAATCCAAGTGTATAATTAAGATGTTTGCTAATTACACAGGAAAATCTTTTGCCAAAAATCCTTAATAAGCATGTTTCCATTATCCAAAGCATCAGTGAATATTAATTTGGGGTCTTATCACTGCCTACCAACCACCTTACTAAATTAACATGGAGTTAATGGGCATTGGGCTTGGGGACTCATGCTCCCAGGTGCCAGAACCACACTTCATTTCTTAAGTGCCAGCAACAGCTGTGTATGTGGGGGAGGGGGAAGGGGGTGCATTGTGGGGTGCATTTACGTGAATTTAAACATGTCCCAGTCCCACTCCAACCTAGAGGAGCTTCACTTGTTCTACCTGGATGTTACAGTAACTAGTATGTGCTCACTGGCTGCCCTCAGCTGCCAAGTCCTAATTACTAGCAGCATCTTGGCAGCCACTTTTTCTTGGCACTGCTGGAGGACAGAACTCTGTACACTTTCTGCCACTGTTCCCCCAGCAGCTGTGCAGTGGGGACGCCCTGCTTCCTACCTTGACCAATATGCAGAACAGCATGCAGGGAGCCTCTGATGGGACCTCATAAAACGTGTGAAGAATTCCCACTGAGATCTCATGATTCACCAAGGCCTGGAGACGTGGCAGAGCATGGTTTACTCTGTGTCTCAAGGCTGACAGGACCTGTAACACACTTTCTGGACAAACTACTGCTGTGGAAGAATGATGGCTGGCTAGGAATGGTTTCATCTGTGCATCTCCTAGTAAGATGGTGGGATGGGTCTCTCCGTGGTTCATGTTGCTTTCGTTGTGATCTTCCTCAAGTATGTTCAATTAGAGATATTTTAGTCCAAGAAATGGGTAATTGGGACAGCCTTCCACCCACCCCCACCCCTTCTGGAGTAGAATGAAAGACTAGTATGGGATTTTTTTCAATCACAACATTTCACTGGAGAAATTGAAAGTGAGAATTCTGTCATTTTTAGAAATGCTTCATGCCATGCCTTCAAGTTTTAGGTCTTGGCAGTAAGCATTAGAGAGGATATACTGAGGTTATACAAAAACATGGCTTTTCTGTTCACAGGCCAAATATAATTTCTGGTTTGGACCCACAGGACGGGAACAGTGCCCACCCGTTCCTCTCTCTTCTCTCTTGCCACCCTTGTCTCGCTCCCTATCCTCCGCATCCTCTTTGTTTGCTTTCCTACTGCCAGAGAAGACATGCTCAGAGCATCAGGGTGACCACCGAGTCTTTCTGTGTCACAAAACCAAAGGAAGGAATGTCATCGTTCTACAGGTTTAACAGTTTTGCAGTGAAACCTCTCTGATTGGTTCTCACAGGAAAAAGAGCGTGTGTGGTTCACAAGGCAGTGCATACTCATGGGAGTGGGCTGAGGGCCCAGGGGCACTGTGCCTACATTGCTTTAGGAATAAATGATTAGCTTCTCAATGGATAATAAACCAGTGGCATTTCAATTGTTTGTAAATACTTCTTGAGTGGTTAAAGAACTTGAAGACGGAGTGTTTTAAGAAGTATCTCTAAACATTCTCACATTAATGTACATAACTTAATAAATTTACAGGCATTATCAATGTTATTAGCATAGAGAACATGCTAAGACAAACTCAAGCCTAACTTTTGACCATGTTAAAAGACATTCTACATTATACAGACACACAGATGTAATCGTATGAGGTGATATATTATGTGAATTAGCTTGTGGTAATCATTATACAGGTACATTGTATGACAATACCATGTAGCACACCTTAAATATATATATAATCTTTTATTTGTTGATCATAACATCAATAAACTTGGGGTAAAAGGCATTCTGAATGTGTGGATCTCCATATATTAAATTTTAACGTGTGCACAAAGATATCTGTAGATATCTTTGTATCCCCTTTAATAAGCACAATTTTGTGGCTATTGTAGAATATATTTATTCACTACTTAGCAGATAACCAAAATCCACTCACTGTGTAGAGGTATGCTGGTTCTGTGAGCAGTGCAATGTTGAATAACAAGACCTGAGCCTGGACAAGAGATGGCACTCTTGTGGAAGTTGGATCAACACATAAGAAAGTAATTAGGTCTATAAAGTGGGATATGATAAGAGTCAGGTTACTGACAATACATTTGGAGAGTCAGACAATGGCAGAGATAAGTTGTTTCATCATTTTATGGAAGGTCACATTTATAATACCTCTCTGTATTAATTCCCACCATGCCCTGGTTTGCTTTTAGTGTGATTCAGATTATACTGAAGACCCATGTGGACCAGGGCACCTGCCTGTGCTGGAATCCACCCAAAGTCAAGCACGACTGATCCCCCCCTCTAAGACAAGAGTCCCTCAGACTAGAAGCCAAATCTCAGCAGAGAGACCCAGGGGAATCTGAGACAGTCAGAATAGGCGTCCACTAACTTTGCAGAGATGGTAACAAGGTTCTGAAGACAACCCCCAATGACATATTCTGATACTTTCCCAATAGACATACAAAGTCAGAAAGGTGCAAAGCCAGCATCCACCTATGAGGTACTTCTGGGGGTTGTATAAATAGATGATTAATATGATTGTTTTTAAATATATATGGTATTTATATTTTCTGTAGCTCTAGAATATATACACATACATCTTTTATGTATATAAATGTAATTTTTTTCTTCTAATACTTAACAACATTTTTCCCCTCCCCTTTTTCTTTTAATGCCAGTCAGACTCAGCGATGTGGGCACAATCCAGAGGGTGTGTGTGGGGAGGGTTCTATCTTGGGCCAGAGTTGTGAAAGTGAAGCAGCAGGTCTTTGAGGTCTGGCCAGGTTGAGACCACTTTAAATCAAGCAAGAATCTTACAAGAGGAAACAGAATGTCAGAGAAATGGCCTCTTGGTGGTACCCTCTGGGTGATGGAGAAACCTTTCAAAGCTTTCTTACACTGAAACCTGGGCTAGGTTTGTATTAAAGCAAGAGACTGCCATAGGATTGAGTGGCAGGGCTGAACATAAATTGTAGTTCCAAAGCTCTCTGTGGCTCTACTTTTTTAAGTTTATTTATTTTGAGAGAAGCAAAGACAGTGCAAGAGTGGGAGGGGCAAAGAGAGAGGGAGGGAGAGAATCCCAAGTAGGCTCTGCACTGTTAGCACAGAACCTGACATGGATCTTGAAGCTACAAACTGTGAGATCATGACCTGAGCCAAAACTGAGAGTCAGACACTTAAATGACCGTGCCCATGGCATCCCTGGGGCCCTACTTCTGCAGAACTGTCAGCAGTGGTGGGGCAGGGAAGCAGCAGGCACCTCATGGCCAGCTGGGGTGGACAGCGGGTGGATCACATGGAACAGCTTCTACCTGGGCCTTGCCAGGACCAGGCAAATCTTCCACGCGCAAAGCCCTGGACAAAAAATGCTTAGTGAAGAGAAAAGGTGGGGAAAGACTAGAATCAACTTATTCTATAGTAGAGGGTGAGGGGAGATATGAGAGACGGAAGAGCAATTTAAAAAACATGGCAAACCATGGTGAGGATCTGCTTTCTATCCCCACTGAAGTTAAGACAAGACATAAAGGCTTTAAAGGGCAGAAGGGATTGAGATTAGATACTAGGATAATTTCCTTCAAGTGTTCTGGAACTCATTATGGAGAAAGTCTGGAATGAGCTACCTGCAAGAGCATGTAATATTATTTTCTAAAAACTCCAAAGTAATAGGTAGACAGGCATCCTGCTTGCCTAATGCAGTTCTGTCCTAAGGTAGGAAAACGTGATTCAATGAGTTGCTGAGATCCAGCGGCCCCACAATGGAAGAAAATCAGACCTCCATTGTACGTTCTAGCTTTTTATTTGTCTAAGAAGAACTTCTCTGGTTGATGTTTGTCTGAGAAACAGGAATACGTTCCTTACCCCTGTAAGTGTGGTAAGAGATAATTTTAGAAGTATCTTTCCAAAATATTTCAAAGGGCAAATACTGCAATGTCAGACTGCATGCTGGGAAGAATGTCCGGCACCATGGAAAAAACATCTCAAGTTCCACCCTATCCCCCAGCAGTCACACCTTGTCGGCTAGACACAGCTACAGGTCTGTTTGCTAGGTTCTGTGTTTAAAATGGGGTCTTTGGTTTTCTCCTAATCCTGAGACTACATAATTTTCTTAGTGGGGAAATAGCAATAGTAAAGAGCTACCATTGATCAGGGATCTGTATGTTAAGTGCTAGAACATCATTTTTTCAAAATACCTTATTTACTTCTCCTAAGTGCCTTGTGAGGTACTATTGTCATCCCCTTGCACAGGGTCACAAGGATGGCACTGATGTGACAGTGGCAGAGTCAGTAGGTGGTGGGCTATCATAAAGATGTGAAAGACGAAGAGAGAAACCCCATTACATTTGTAGACGACATCAAACCAAGAGGTCAAAGGAGTGTGGCAAAGGGCCAAGCCCTCAGATGACTGTCAAATTTTGAGCAAGGTTACCATTAGGTCACCTGTATCGAAGAGATTAATCTCTTTAATAGGAGGCATATAACAACCTGTACCAATCCACACAATACTTTCTCTCCTATTTCTGTGGACTCGGGGGCTGCTGCTGTAGGGAATGGCCCAGGCTTTCTGCTTTCGCTCCGTGTGAAGACACCATACTCCTGATGGAAGGAGATACCAAGAGGCAGAATTCAGACTGGTCTGTATGAAAAATAGAATTCACTGGGGCGAGAGCCTACGCCTTCTGATTAAAAGTAAAATTCCTAACTTCCATTCTATCTAAGAGTTGAGTTCTTTGCACAAATAGATGTTTGGAATCAAATGAACATTCTTGAGCAAATACATATTATTCACTTGCTTTGTAAATTCACATTCCTTAGGAATAACTATGCTATGCTCAAGACTGATACAACTGTGTATGTAAAACAAAACACAAACCAATAAGCAAAAAAAAAAAAAGAGAGAGAGAACACCTCCATCTAATTTTATAATATACTTAACGTAAGAAAAACAGAGCCGTGATAGCTGTGGACGCCAAGCACAAGGTCCCTCCCTCAGTTAAAAAGTTAATTCTTTAACAGCTGCAAGGGTTGCCTTCTTGGCATATGTTTGCGCACCGAATTTATTACACGAAGCATGATCTCATTGGGTATGCAAGGTAAATAGTCTCATTAAGGATGTTTTATGAAGAAACATTACTGTTCTAACAAGGTCAAAGGGTGAACAAGGTATGAGAAAAAGGCAGAAGGCAGTGACCTGGAAACAGACTACAGTGCCCAGCTTAATTTACTGTGCCCTCCAGAGCGCCAGCACCATCCTCCATAGGCTCAGGCCCAGGAGGACGGGTCAGATGCCAGAACACATGCTGGGCAGAAAACCCACGGAAAGGGCCCGGTGCACATCTTCTCAAACCAGCAAGTCTGCTAAATAGGATCTACCTTAAGCAATTGTATGTACGTATGTATGTATGTATGTATTTTTACAAGCTTACCTAACAGATATATTAGGTTATTTACCATAGGCTAATGGCATTTTTCTTTATAATACTGTCAGCACAACATTCTGTAAATAAGCTCTCAGAGAACATTTAAAATGTGCTGGTTTAACATTTGCCTGCACACCACATTTAGGCAGGTTTCAGCTGCTCCCTTATTCCCTCGTGGCACTTGCTCTCACTTCACTGTGATGGCTTCTTCATCTTGGTCCCTTTCATTGAACCCAGTGACCTCACAACCTGGAAGTATACTCCAATGCAATGAGGGAAGATGCCTAAATTCAATTTCAGATTTTTTGAAATGACTACTATTTGCGTATCTGAGAAATAAAAACTATGCAATGGAATGGAAAAACATGCAGACTAAGAGAATAGTTGTATCTCCAATACCAGTTTTCTTCAAAATATTTTTCCCTTAGCTCAATACTCCTTCTGTAAAAGAATTACTCAGAGCCACATCATTATAGTTACTATGACTTAACAGCATATTCTATATAAAATCATCTCAATTGTAAGCAATTTATAAGCAATACATTTACGACGCTTTTTTTTTTCATTTACATGAAAAGTAAACTGACTAGCCTCTTGTCAAGACTACCAATAGTGAGATTATGATTGAATGGCTAAAAATTATTAAAACTTCTTATCAAGAAAAAGAATTGACCTAGAAAACAAAACATAGAATAATAATACCATGAATTGATATAAACATGTACTTTTCACAGCTGGTATAACACAGAAAGCATTCTGTATTTCTGAGTACTGGTACTCTAGTGTTTTAACATTTTAAAAATGCAAAACAAAGAAGCCAAGCAGATTTTTAAAAAATCTTCATATTAGAAGCTAAGAATAATATAAAAAAAAGGATGAGTGTAATAAGTATATGTTAATGAGTTAACAGGAGTTTGGGGGTGAGGGGACTAAATAGGCCTGAAAAAAGAGAAAATAAATGTGAATGTTTGTGGGTTTTATGCATTTTAAATAAATATTACTCTACATTTTATTCCACTGACATTATCAGAATAACTCTAAATTAGGAATTAATAGTAGCCAATGATGCATGTACTTGAAAAAAATTATTTTTCTAGGCTGGGATCTCTTCAGGATACAGGCTGAATTGGTCTGGAAACTCCCAGATAAAGCGGAGCCAAACCAAATGGACTTTTTTGAATAAGTGATTCTCTTGCATTTGCTTCTCCGGGTTTCCTTCCAACTTTTCTCTGCACACAGAGTTAGCACTAAACCATTCTGAGGCGCTCTGATGACGTCTTGTGTTGGCAGGTCTCAGGTCCCTGCGGAGGACGAGCGCTCTCTCAGCGGCCTGGCGAGCAGCGCCGTGCCAGGGTGGGGGCAGGACACATGCCTGACCCCGCAGCGCTGTTTAGAAGACGAACTGCTATTTTTTCATCTGGTATTCTGCCACAGTGTAAATTCCAGAGCTTTGGTGACTCTCTTGAAACCTAATTCAGCACAGCAGGCTGGACAAAAAGCGTCTTTAAAAGAATATGCTTTCCATTTACGTTTCAAAAATATTCATCAAATGTATATCACTTGGCTATACTGAAAGCAAAAGGTTCAAGAAAGAATTTGAGAAAATTATTAATAAATATGATGCTAACTCATCAAAAAGGAACTTTGAGGAGAAGTAAACATTAAATCCCTTTTTATATTGAGTGATTCCTTATTACCTATTTTTCCTTCACAGAGGAGAATGAACAGTAGATGCAGATGAATACAAGTCATCCCGTCTCTGTCACAGCTTCAAGAGGAGCTGCCCACAGGAGGTCTTCTGGGGACTATTTAAGTGGTTTAGGAAGGATAATTGGGCCATTCTGAAAGTTTTCCTTTTGGACTGTATTTCATGTTTATTTCACTGTTAGTAATTTTTAAAGTAATGTTACATTTACAACAAGGAGATTAAACAAAAAACAGTTAGGGTTTCTTCTCACAAACTGCCTGCCATTCTCCTATCAGTATTCTGCTTATGTTCCAAAGACAGGTCTTCCTTCATTTAAAACATAGCCTGCTAGCATGTTGTGATTTTTGACACTCCTCTACACAGCTGGGAAGGACGCATGGTATCTCTGATGATAAATATCACTGATGGTTACTCCCCTGGAGTAACAGGGTGGCCCACGGCTGTCACCCCAGAGCAGAGGTCTTGGCTTGGAGTCAGCTCTTCATTCCTGACTTGGGTTTGGGCCAATTTCATGCTAGGATTTACAAATGGACAGTGTGGGTCTAAGTTACATACCATGTAAAACACAATTTTTAGGGTCCACAATGATTTTTAACTTCCATAACTGAATGGGGATGATATAATCTTCCCTTCAGAGAATTTGTATTCCTTAATGATAATTTCATTGGACCCAGAATTAGGATTAGAAATTCTTTATTTTATTTTATTTTTAATTAGAGAGAGAGCACACACATGCAGGTGGTGGGGAAGAAATGGCAGGGAGAGAGATGGGGAGGAGGAAGGGGGAGAGGGAGTGGGAGAGGGGAGAGGGGGAGAGAAACAGAGAGAGAATGAATCCTAAGCAGGCTCCACGCTCAGCATAGAGCCCAACACACGGCTTGACCTCATGACCCTGGGATCATGACCTGAGCTGAAATCAAGAGTCAGATGCTCAACCAAGTGAGCCACCCAGGTGCCCCTAAAAATTATATTTTAGATTCAACAGGGGTGCCTCGGTGACTCAGTTGGTGGTTAAGCATCTGACTTTGGCTCAGGTCATGATCTCACAGTTTGTGGGTTTGAGCTCCATGTCAGACTTCCTTGCTGACAGCTCCGAGCCTAGAGCCTACTCTGGATTCTGTGTCTCAACCTCTCTCTGCTCTTCTTCCGCTTGTGCTCTGTCTCTGTCAAAAATACATAAACAGTACAAGAAAATTTAGATTCAACTATTCTTCCTTTATAAATATGGTCATAGATAAATGCCCAACATAGTGATATACTCTACATTCATTTGGTTTCTGTATTCTCATGCTTAGAATTTGTCTAAGCATTTTATTGCACAACACACGGTCGGTGTTACATAAGTGCTTACTGAACAAATAAATGAGTGAATGCTTTGCTGACATTCTAAAACTGGTCACATTTCTTAATGTATGACTACAGTTGCCATTATCTAACAAAGCTGTTAAGGAAATAGAGAGTATGTTAGGTTTTACCCTAAACCCCAATGAGCTAGGCTAGCCTATCCAGAAAACAACTACAGCCCAGGGCTCAACCCAGCCTTCGTATGATAACAAAGGCAGGTCAGGTGTCCTCCAAGAAGCCGCAAGCCAAGTACAGTAGTAGAAGGCAGGCAGCCCTGCCACTTCTAACCTTGGGAAAGTCTAATGAGAAATGTGTAAAGGAAAAGCCAAAAATAAGGGTTTTTTTTTAACCTCTTTAACTTCATAGAAGAACAAAATGTAGAGATCGAATCCAGGAAAGAGGTGTTCTATATCCCTAATCTTAGGGCCTAATTTATACCATTTAGTTAGACACATCAGCATGAGTTGCTTTCTGTGGGTGCAATGATGGGAAATGATTCTGCCCTTGACCCTGACCCATCCTCAGGGAAGGGGTGGGGATGCAGAGAAAAGCTGCTGATCTTCTCCTGCTGCAGTTGACGCCCAACATTTCAACACTGGATATCTATATTATGAGCACTCTAACAGGGTTATAGCCTTCTAGAACAAGAAGGAACATCACAAATCAGCCAGTTTAATCTAACTTTAAGTCAGATGAAATAAAGTTCCAGAAAGATGAATTTGCTGAGATTCCAACTGGTAAAGGTGATTTCCACACATGGCCTCATCATTTCAAGTACAGTAGCCTGTTGGTAGTGTCAGCCTCAGAATTGTTATAGAGGAAGGGGCCCGAGGAAACCCATGAAAGCAAACTCATTTGCTCAGTGAGACATTTACCTGTATATATTTATAATTAAATGCATTTGATGAAATTATGAGGGAAAGGCTAATGAGCTCTCCCCAGGACATCCGATAACTATTTTAATATCTGCTAATTTGGCATATATACAAAGCCATCCAGATAGAATTCCAGCTTTCTTAAAAATAGTTTCTTCAGGATTACCAGGAGAAGTGGTCAAAGTTGGGAACAAAGTTACCCATGACCCTTGGTGGCAAGCTGGTTAGCAAACCAACATTGTCTGCATGATTGTAAGTTGTCTTATCTGTGTAGAAGTATATCGGTTTTGGTGTTGAGATCCCAGAAGATACGCCTTGATAAATGATCCAAATAACTTCCATGTATCCTTCTAATTGTAAATTTCAAGAAGACACTGAATAACTGCTGTAGACCTCTATCAAAGCCCTGTGGTTTGAACTCAGTTGAGGATGCCAGTCATGAGGTGAAGTCCCTGAAGGCAGGTATCTGCATAAACATGCAGCTTTCCTGAGTGCCAGGAAGCATTTGGAGAAATAGCGCTAATGCACCTATAACTGCCCTCATCTTTTTGCCTCCATGGAACAAGTACATGGCATAAACTATGATCTCAATTTTTCATAATGTATCTTATTCATCAGTTTGGTCAAAGAATCACTTACATGCATTATTTCCAATATTTTCAGCTGGTATAGTCCATTTCTTTTGACTTGATTCATATGCTTAAAAGATAATTTTTTAATATTTTATTTTCAAGTAAGCACTATCAACTAGTGAGAAGACATATAGTATATTACAAAAAACATACAGAAAAGAGACCAGAAATTTGGGGATGAAACTCGATAAGATATATTATTCAGCTACTTGGAGGACTGATTATCCATAAACATTTTAGTTTATTTCCCAAAGTACAAAGAATTATGAAAAGCGTAATTTTTAAAGGCTTAGTAAAAGTAACAATATAGTTAAAGAGTTTAACTAATAAAGGATCTAAAAAAACAATAAAGAGAAGCAGATATGAAAACAAGGATTGTCCTACCACTTTAACTGGTCTATGCCTGGTCTTTCTTAGGATCACCTAGAAGCTCTTCAAGAAGCAGAATCTTGGGCCACCCCAGATCCACATGTCAGAATATCTACAAGTAGAAGCTGAGAGTCTCCATTTTTTAGAAACTCCCATGTGATATTTATGAAATTAAGAACCACCAACCTACAGGTTCTGAATGAGATTACAGAAAGAGGAAGAAACAGTGAGTATCTGTTTTTTTTTTTAAACAGAAAAACGGGAAAGAAGGAAAGGAGGGATACACAGAAATAAAAAACGTGGTCTACACCAGGGTTTCTCAGTTGTAACATCATTGACATTTGGGGCCGCGTAACTACTTGCTGTTGGGTCCTGTCCTGTGCAATGTAAAGGCCTATGCAATTTCGCGGCATCTCTAGCCCACTATTCTCTAAAGACCAGTAGCACACTCTCTAAGTTGTGGCAACCAAAAATATTTCCAGACTCAGCCAAATATCCCCCCTGGCCCCCAGCGATATAATGGTCCCTGATTAAGAACTATTGGTCTACACCATGGAGGTTGATAAAAACAGGATCAGTAAGCTAGAAAGATAATTAAATTCCTAGACAATATAAAAAAAACAATTAAATGAAAACTGAAATAAGCATCATGCTAATTTATGATGCTCCTAAAGTTAGTTTCCTTGATAGTAGAAGTCATAAACTGGAAACAAAACAAAACAAAAAACAACAACAACAAAAAAAACCCCTTCATTTTCATCTTTCAGAATTTGGCATGTTTCACACAAAAAAATTGCATTTCTGATACCTCAAAAAGAAATCTTAAATTTTGGAAAGATCTGCCTGTTTCTTCCCATGGCAACAAAAGTCTGGAGCTGAGAGCTGGCCATTCCCTTCAAGATGGAGCACTAAAGGTTTTCCACTATGCTTTACGGAGAGGTAAATTCCCTACAAAATTCCTTATATGTGTCTCGGGTGTTTAAAAGATTGGGACCTAACCATATATTTAAAACTTACATTTAGTTTTCTAGAAATCCAGGTCTTATCAGCAGTGCCACACTACAAACATATTTTACAAGCGACATGGGCACACACATACGAGACACTAGAGAAGTTACTGCAGCTTAGTGTAATCACAGCATCAGGTTTACAATATTAAAGGCATGGCCAAGTGCCCTACCACGCCCAAAGGGTGTGTGTACTGACTGACAAGTGCATATCCTGTATGTTATTACACTCATAAAAAAAAATGAGTAATGACTGACTGACTTCAACATTCTCACATTAAAATTCAAGCTGGGCTTTATACAATAGGCTTCCTTACTAACCATCCATTAAAAGAATATCTGTTCCTGTAATGAAACAAAACATAATCTTCTTCAGCTGTGTTGCTGGCACTGTTCCTCATGGTCAACATCCTGCTGACACCACCTGGAGGTAAAAAGGTGCACACCCCTAGGTTTATAGCCTGTTTCTCATCTTCGGAAGTTGCACCTTCTCCCCATCCCATGAATACTAGCCCTGGGCCCAGCCAAATTAAGTGTGCAATTAAACCTGACTACCACGTGAAGGAATTTCCAGGTATAACCTGCCCAGAGTTACTTCAATCATTAGTGTAGTTTCATGCTGTTCACAATTTCCTAATAAGTAGAGGCCTCCCTGACAACATTCTCCTTCTTTGACTGGTAGAGGCCTCTCGATTTCCCATAAACGGGCGTTGCTTACTTCTACTTTACCCAACTGGCCACCCAAACATGGGCTGAGTGTTTGTTTCTGTCAATCTTGGTGAAGTTCTTGTGAAGACGGGGTTTTCTCTTGCCTGAAATCAGTACATGTACCTGACTACGACCTTGGGTTACAAATGTTCTGGAGACCATGGATTCCACTGATGTAGCTGATGATCCTTGGGATTTAAGATCTCACTAAGCTGTTACTAAATCTTCACCTTAACTTATTCATCTCAGGTTTGCCTCACTCTTGTGTTTTCTTTCCGTCACCTCTTAGCTTTGTCTTTTCACATTTATTTTGGGGGCTCATTTCTCCAGCCCTTTCACTCTAGGTCAACCCAAACTAGCCTCTCTTGACCTTAAACTTAAACTTAACTACAAAATTATCAGAACAGGACTAGAATTTCCACCTAAACAACCACAACAGCTATCCCCAAATTCCATTCTCTCATGCTGGGGACAAAAACTGTGGTTAAATAAGCATAATTTAGAAGTCAAACATCACATAAAATTCCTCATCAGTGGATGAAGAGATACACAAAAACATTGTTGCAATATATTATCATTTAAGAAGTCACCAAATTATACTACGTAAGTCAAGACTTATATGTGTTTTGGAAACTGCACCTTCCTTGTAAAGGGATGGAAACAATAATAATCATAGAACTTTCTTAAAATATCATCCTTGGAATCTTTGTTATGGGACTGCTTTCAAAATGAAGTCTACTGTGCCTTTAGTAACTGTATAAACAAACTTACAATTTTTTGCTAAAGTCAGCTTAGCTATGTATGTGCAAGGTTTACCAACATGCTCATTCATTCATTCATTTATTCAGTAAGCATTTACTAAACACTGATTTGTTCTAAGTGCTCTAGATATAAAGACAAAGGAATAACTCTGTCTCTAAAAAATTCTAGACTAGTTGTCATGGAATACCTATAAACAAATAATTGTCATAAAATCTGATAAGTGCTACACTAGAGGCTTTGGAAGCACAGAGGAGGTATTAATTAACTTCATCTAAGGAAGTCATAAAAAGCTTTATACAAAAAGTCTTAATAAAATACATACATACAGAATATTCTGGAACTGCCTAAAAGGGACTGAAAGTTCTTCCCAACTGTGTAAAAGACTGATCTGCAAAGGCTGCACATAACGTGCAGGTGATGCATGTGTGAAGTAGGCCTAGGGTGGGTAAAAGAGACTAGTTAGCAGAGAGAAGGAATATGTAGGCCATTTAAGAATTGTGCAAAGGCTCAACCAGAAAGTTGTGAGCGAGGAATCAGAGTGGCTACATGGAAAGAAGGAGTGGTGTCAGGGGTGAGGGGATAGGGGGATGAGCTGGGTGAGTATGTAGAGCGCCCAAATCAGGAAGCCATGCAGAAACCCCAAAGTGGCAGTGTATTTTGTTGGATATAGGTTGTTAATAGTGTGACGGCAAAATAGTGGTACCCCAAAGACCTTTACATCCTAATGCCCAGAACCTGTGAATGTGTTATCTTATAGGGTAAAAGGGACCTTGCAGATTTAATTACATTAAGGTAGGAGAGATGCATTTAATCCGGCTTTAGAGATGGAGTCAGGGAATGTGGGCAGCCTCTAGAAGCTGGAAAAGGCAAGGAAATGAATTTTCTCCTTGAGCCTCTATGAAGGAACACAGCCTGCTAACATATTGATGATTTTAGCTCAGTGAGACCCACTTTGGCTTTCTGACCCCTAGAACTTTCAGGCAACAAATTTGTGTTAGGTTTGTGGTACTCTGTTATAGCACTGACGGGAAACTCATAAATATAGGAATACATGTGATTTTCTCAGCTTTCCTAGGTCTACGGCAAATGAGAGGCCTTTGCTGCACCTGACAAAGGGCCCAGTCCCTCTAACCACTGAAGCTGACTGGCAGGAACTTCCCCGTAGCGCGGACCAGAGGGAGCTGTGGGCGGGAGGAGTCCCTGGTGGTGTGGGGGGCACACTGGAGCAGCTGGCAGGACCCGTCAGTCACACAGGGAAGAGCCCAGGAGTGACTCGGAGCCTTTCAAGGGGTAGGAGAGGTGGGGCGAGGCAAGAGTGGTGTGTGTGAGTTAAAAACAAACAACCTTATGTTCACTGCACTGTTTGGTCACGGGATCCCATTTATTTTGAATTTCAAATAACCTAAGGGGAGGCTTCAGGTTCTGTTTATTAAAGAAGAAAATGAGTCAAACATTTCGAAAAAAAACTGACCTATTGGATATGAAAGCTGCTGGGAACAGGGCAGTTGGTGAACCTTAGAGTAAATAAATCAAATAGAGCAAGGTCTTTTAACTTTTGTTTTGAATCTGTGTTAGACTCCAGAGTATTTTGATCCAAGCTCTTATATAATATTTAAAGCCTGATAAGGATTTTTGTTTAACCATGAAATAACTGGAAAGTGAACAATATGTCACCACTGATATTATCTGAAAAGAGTTTAATGATGTGACCAAACCATCGCTACTGGGCAAGAATGGAGATGTGGGTCAAGAGGCCCTTTGCTCTGAAGAACAGTGCAGAGGCCAGACCCACTTGAGAGCTTCAAAGACACCACGCACACAAACAAACATCTGACCCGCTGACTATCAGCCTGAGACGGGAGCGCCACGGTGCCAGCCTGGAGGCGCTGTGAGTACAGGGGGAGACGTAACCCAGCTCCTTTTCTCTCCTCCCAGCTCTCCCCAGCGGGTGCCTATGTCAACACATGTCCAGGGTATGAAGTGGGAGCAAACCAACAAACGCGATGACACCTAGGATGGCATTTCTAACTTTGTTTCTTCTCTCATAACAAATCACAAACTCTTCCACGCCCCCCCTCCCCGCCTTTCTCTTGTCAATTTTCTTCCTGTGATTCTTCTCATGTCCTTTCTCACTCTTGGCTCCCCAGAAGAGAGCTGTAGGGTCACTGTTTCAGACTTGTCCTCTCTGAGGATAAGAAACCTACCTTCATCTTTGAGTTCTGAATACTCTGCCCCCCAATATTTGTAGCATTTAAATGTATAACTTAAAAAGTTATTGCTTAGAAAAGCAAACCAGTAAAGTCAGTGGATTAAAAGTTAACATGGCCCTTTGTAAGGCTCTGTTAGAGTTGACAAGGAAATAAAAATATATATTAACTTCAAATATCATTTTTAAGGGACTTCTCCTGATAAAGAAATATTTTCCAAATTCTGATTAGTGATTTACTTGAAAAAAGAAAAGTAACACTAAATAGAAAAAAACAATTAAAACTAAGGTGCTTAAAAAAATGAGGGGCACTTGGGTGGCTCAGTTGGTTCAGTGTCCAACTTCAGCTCAGGTCATGATCTCCCGGTTTGTGGGTTCGAGCCCCGTGTTGGGCTTTGTACTGGCAGCTCAGAGCCTGAGGCCTGCTTCTGATTCTGTGTCTTTATCCCTCCCCCACTTGTGCTCTGTCTCTCTTTCTCAAAAATAAACATTAAAAAAACATAAAAAAAAAACCAACCAAAAAAACAATAAGGGAAGCTCCTGGCTGGCTCAGTTGGTTAAGCCTCTGACATCAGCTCAGATTATGATCTCACGATTCATTGGTTCAAGCCCTACAATGGACTCTGCTGGCAGCTCAGAGCTTGGAGCCTACTTTGGATTCTGTGTCTCCCTCTCTCTCTCTGCCTCACCCCTCTTTATGGTCTGTCTCTCAAAAATAAACATTAAAAAAAAAAAGAGAGGCGCTTGGGTGGCTCATTCAGTTAAGTCTCTGACTCTTGGTTTCAGCTTAGTTCATGATTTCCCAGTTGTGGGTTTGAGCCCATTAGGTTCTGCGCTGACAGCGCTGACAGTATACAGAGCCTGCTTGGGGTTCTCAGCTTCTCTCTCCGCCCCTCCCACTCCCCTCACACACAAGCGCTCACTCGCTCACTCACTCTCTCTCTCAAAAATAAAGAAATAAATATTTAACAAGCAAACAATGAAATGGCTTTCTTATCCTCAGAAAACTGCTGCTAGTGTTCCAGTAACCCCTAGAGCAGATGTTCTTGGCTCTGCTGGACTGATGTACACTGCACACTATTTTAAAAGAAAAGATCCCCACGCTTCCTCAGATTTACTGCATGAGGGTCTCTGGGAGTGGGGCATGGGTGAGCTGGTTTAAAACAAAGGCTTGATGGATGGATGTGATATACAGGGAGAACCAAGAATGACTGATGGTTTAATTATACAGTCCTCTTGGGCTTCCTGTTCTTCTACATTATCTTTTGAATTTGGCTTGAAATTTCTAACCTGATTCTATTTATTGAAAAGTAGGAGTATACACAGAATGTAAAAATGTTTTTATTCTATAGGCTTTAAGTTTCTGTTTGAAAATTAAAAAGAAAGTGAGCTGCTTAACATAAGCAAATGTTTCTAAGTCAACATCATGAAATGCCAAATGAAGTGAAACTGAGTTTTCACTGGTGAACTAATTTTAGAATTAGGAATGGCTTGGTTTGATTCCTTCTAAATTAAGAAAACTTTGCAGGAAAGAAGTCTTCAAGAATTGGAGTACCTGGGTGGCTCAGTCAGTTAAGCGTCCCGGCTTCAGCTCAGATCATGATCTCACTGTTGGTTCATGGGTTTGAGCCCCGCGTTGGGCTCCGTGCTGACAGCTAGCTCAGAGCCTGGAGCCTGCTTCAGATTCTGTGTCTCCCTCTCTCTCTGAGCCTCCCCTGCTTGCCCTGTCTCTCTCTGTCTCTCAAAAATAAATTAAAAACATGAAAAAAAATTTTTTTAAGTCTTCAAGAATAAAAACATTAAATATCATTCACAAAAGTTTGTCTCCTGAATTCTCAGGCCATTGCTTCAGGTGAGTTCTGAAGTTTCTAAGGGAAACTGTAACACACTACGGTGGTTCAAGAACTGATGGGCGCTGAGAGAAACCTGCTAGACAGTGGTTCCCGAAGTTCCAGCCTTTCTTTATAGACGTTTCTAGATTCTGTTATAGGAGAGACAAGAGACAAAAACATGGCACATGTTCCGAGGAGACCCATCACAGCTGTCTGATTTGTCCCCAGACTGGAAATGACTCAGAAACCTCTAAGGTAGCCAGAAATCTTCATAGTAAAGTTCAATTTTTCAGCAAGAATGTGAAGCGCTGATGCTCACAGTTTGAGTTCAAGGAGTAACAAGAAGTGAAGAGTTCTGTTTCCAGACAGATGCTGTGGTTGGAACTGGGGTGGTGTGCAGTCAGGAAGGAGCTGTGGACAGTGTCTCATGCAAGCACTAGCCGATGCCACAGGGGCACTTGGTGGCATCAACGTACATGGGAAGCAACCAGGCACGATGAACCAACCAAATATTGAGGGACAGAGTCATGGGAAGTCATTCTGAAGAGCCGCCACTTTGAACAATACAGGTCAAGAAGCTGTGGATACCACTCTAAGGCGAAGAGAAAGAACTCTAGGGATTTAGGCCACGGTCAACACTGAGGGTGTTTTTAAGTACCCTGCTGCAATTTTTAATGCTTATTGGGTCCAAATTAAATGTCTTCATTCTTGAAGATTAGGTCTCTGCTACATCATGGGTGACATCTGGAATTTCAGAGGCATGTGATGGATATTTGCTGAAGGAATCAATGAACGGGTTCATCAGAGATGCACTTTTGCAACAGTATGATTCCCTCCTATACAAGGTAAATTAATCTTAACATCAAAGAATAATTATCTGGTAACAGAGCAACTGCTTATCTTCATCACTATTTAAATGTATTTCATATTATCATCCTTCAAAACAAATCCTATACAAACACTGAAGGAGAAATAGAGCACAATTACATTTTGGAGCTTCTGACTTCTATGACCTAACTCAGCAACTGCCGTATATTGTTGTTGATAGATCTTCTTTTCAAAATAATGAAGCAGCACATTCTGAAGAAAACATTTTTATTAGCTCTGCTAGTTCAGCTTTTAAGAGCCTCCCTGACAAAATGTAAATCATTATTTTTTCATTAGTAAATAAAGTGCTCGGCAAATGTCTTGACTCTTCTTTCATCTTTATTCCCTCAATATACTGCAGAAAACTATTACTTTCCTTTATTAATCGCTGTAGCAAGTATGTATAATTTGACAAATCAATAAAAATATTTTAAAAAATCTGTTAGAATTGGGTTAGCCTTTAAAAGGAAGTTGTTTGTGCCAGAAAAATCATCATCTTAACAGATACTAATGATATTAAATATCATACATATTTACTACTGAAGGCTGAAGGGCTGTTAGCAAGTTAGCTGGATGGTTTTCTGTACGTCCTAGAGGTGAGAATAGAAGACTTTATTGCAACATAAATAGCCTCCTCTCCCCACCTTCACAATCACAACATTTGACTGTGAAGATGGGAACAAGAAAGTATTTATTTAGAAAGCCAACAAGCAGATGATCATTAGTCTCCAGGTTTTCAAATGAAAAAAGATTAAGTTGTATTCCTTAGTGGACACACCTGTTAATTAAAAGTAAATGAATTCAATAATTTTCACTGTAGGAAATCAGAATTTGAGGTAGATGGTACAAAGAATCCTAGAGAACAGCCAGGAATTTTAGCTACAATGACTGAGCACCCTTTCTAAGTTGACTGAGTATGGGAAACCTACAATGCCTGGTTTTAAGTGGTTTCATCTTCTTCCCTAATATTTCCTTAGCCCTCATTCCCTATCAGTCCATGACCCTAGAGCTCATCCCTTGTACAGAGTGTGGCGTGTAGGGACAGAGAACAATATGAGTATAGAGATGTTTTACAAGAAAATGTCTACTGTACACATTAATTGGTGATTTTTTTAAATTAAGATTTGCTTTATTTATGTTGTATGTGAATGTGTTTTGGTTTGTGTGTTTTTATTTCTGAATAGCTATATCAAAAACCCTGAACTCCCAAATAAAGCCTTAGTAGTTCTTTTCTAAGATCATGAAGAGTTATTGTTTTCCTTTGCCAATTTGCTTGCTAAAAACAAATGTTTTACTTTTAAATATATGGATAATGTATAACATGTGAATAAAAGTCAGGGTGTTGAAAAAATTACTATGATTTAAGGGATTCTCTACAATTAACAGATAATTGTAACTTATGAGTTTACACTGAGTCTACCACACTCTAATTGCTATCTATGCTTATAGGTCCTTTCTGAAAAATGGGATCAAAATGTTGCTTGTCAAAGATGTCAAGCTGTGCAGCACAGGGATCTATAACCTGCCATACCAGCTGGGGAAGGTGGGGGCAGCAGAGGCACAGGCAGCCATTTGTCCACATCCTCTGGAGGATTCCACCCAATCAGAAGCTCCATTCTGATAGTTCATCAACCAATCAGCCCAGAACCTCTCTTGGGAAGTTTGACTCCAGGACACTCAGATGACAATGAAGCTGAGGGGGTACAAAGGCAGTGCCCAGAGACAAGTATAGTGAAAATAATGAGTAACCAAAAACATCAACGAGGGAGGAGAGAGCTTCCTGCTTGAAGAGAAACCATAAAAAGAGGGGGAAACATCTAAATGAAAGCCCTAGAAATTAGAAACCTGCTACAGTATTCCCCAAAGGCTAATTGTGAAATTATTAACATTCTTATAATAAAATTCTATCATCTGGGGTACCTGAGTGGCTCAGTTGGTTAAGCATCCAACTTTGGCTCAAGTCAGGATCTCATGGTTTGTGAGTTCAAGCCCCACGTTGGGCTCTGTGGTGACAGCTTGGAGCATAAAGCCTGCTTTGGATTCTGTGTCTCCCTCTCTCTCTGCCCCTCCCCCGCTCACACTCTGTCTCTGATTCTCTCTCTCTCAAAAATAAACATTTTTTAAAAAGTTAAAAAACCTCTATTATCTGAGGTAACTTTTCAAAGAGTGCAACAAAATGAAGCACCACGAACAAAGCAAAAACAGAAGCTCCCCATAGTTTACCAAGGAGTCAGAAAACAATTATGCATTAGAGAAAATAGCACTGAGTGTGTGGAATTGGAAGGCTGCTGGAGTCCAGCCTAAAGAGGACGTACATCAGCACCGAGGTGGTGCCTAGAAGGAGAGGCTGGCTCTGATGCCAGGTCTCTGGAGATCAGAAGGGCTGGTGACAAGCTATCTTGGCCCCAAAAGGTCAGAAAGGCTAAGCTCTCCTGTCCATTAAGTAGAAGGGATGACAACCTACCAGGACAGACTGCAAATGAAAATGTTAAAGGACACACGGAAGCAACAATGGGTCTTTGTAGACCAAGCACAATTTCCCCAATGTCTCTGGGTTATATATTTTAAAAGATCCAAGAAAAGCAGCCTACCTGAGTAAGCCCACCCAGACATGAGTATGCGCCTACTAACATGTATATTCTTGGGACAGATGAACCTTGAATTGAATGTTTCTATTGCTTCCATTCTAAGATGTCATCTGTTACCAAATAAGACACCATTATAAAATTGAGTTAAAAAACTAATAAAAATTAAATGCATATACTGATTGTAAATTATAATAGCTAAACTTTGGAAGAAAAAAAATGCCTCAGAAATTAAGAAAAATAGTAAATCTTGACATTCTGTCTGCTTCAGGACCAATCCTGAACTTTCCTCTATCAAATTTCACAGGGTGAAAATACCAGTTGTTTAATTCAAGTCATATCACTAAGACAATTAATATGGTATAACTTATACATGAAGATTCAAAAAACATACTGACTTATAAAACCGTGTTATTTCCCCCTGCAATTTACTGCTCAAAAGTCCCACTGAAATTCTTATTGTCTCCAAGCAAGAGGAATTGGAAAGAAAAAAACATCCAAGGAATGGTATTTCTTCATAAAACTCAGTACACTTGGGCTTTCTAAACTTCCACAGACTACTGCATATCCTGCCTCAGGAGACCCTTAAAGATATAAAAATTGTTTTTCTTATTGGATTTCAGATATTAAACCTACTCTTCACTGGCAATGATCCTGTAATTTCCCTCACCAGACCCACACCACGTGTGAGTTTTGCAGGTGACCACAAGCTGCTGGCAGGTAAAGCCAATTTTCCTCAAGTAGAAAAGATCCCTCTTCTTGGAGAATCAGTTATGATTCTGTCATTCTCTGATCTCTGGGTCTTTTGTTTTTCACCCACTTCTGCATTTCAGTCTTACAGCATTTCGCAGCAGGAGACGGATTTACTGATGTCTGTAGCCTCCCTCCTCCTTTTCCTCCTTCCTGTTCAGGGAAACTCCTTTGGTTATCTGTAGAATTCTTTACCTCTTTCACCCGGTAGCAGTATTATTTTTATGTTTCCCTTCTTTTGAGTCAAAGTTGTGAGCTCTATTTTAAGTCTTATTATAAAACGTACCATATTATTTTTAAAAATCTAGAAACAAGAGAAGAAAAGCCTTATCTATATATAACCCACCATACTTCACTGACACAACCACTTACGGTACTTGAACATTTCTTCCTTGGTCTCTTGTCTCTTCCATGTCTTTTCCTATATAGCTATCATCATTGAAAAAGTAACCTAAATAATTTTTAATAATTTTGCAAGCTAATTTTCCATTATTGCCTTTTTTAGAAAGATTCTATGTTGCTATGAATTTTCATTGCCATAATTTTATTGGCTGATTAATATTGCATTATGTGGATGAATTTTAATTTACAGATTTTCCTCCTTGGTTCAATCCTCATCAGTAGTATACAAGAGTGTATTTTTGAATGCTGCTAGCATTAGCATTACGCTCCCCTTCCTTTTTCACCGAGCTGCCTTCTCTCTGTCTCCAGAAAGCAACCATGATGTCTACTGTTGCTACTGCTTCCTGTATCTGACATCCTTCTCTCTTTTCACATGACATGTTCCATTCCAGGAGAAAAAGGGGGACCTGGCTGATAGAGCCACCCTTTAAAGGAAGCCTCCTGTTAAAACGAGTGAAAGTGATTGTTGGCATTAAGGAAAGCTGCAGATAGGTGCTGGAAGTACACTGGCCCCCAAATTAGGAATACCCTGTGCTTTGTAAAGTCTACATTTCTAAAGCCACAGGAAGTGAGATTTTAATATTTTAGAGCCTTCATTAAAGGAATGTGAAAGTGGACTTAGCCTATTTAATGAAAAATGAAATAAAAGAGGGGTGTGCTCTGGAAAAGAGGAAAGACAATGGAATGAGAATTCTTACGTTGCATTTTTAAAGTCTCTAATGATAAGATTGTAGATTCCAAGTTCCTCTTCTGTAAATGGGAGGACTGGAATAGAAAAGCCTTGAGGATCTCCTCTATAGGGCATGGCCAGAGTGCAGTCAAGTGAAATGCCCCCAAAACTCATTCTTGGTCTGAGGGCCACTTGGCTTTAATGCTGTTTTATATATTTTAGGAGAATATCTAAAAGACATGTATAGATCATCCTCTTCAGAACCCTGGCATCTAAAAATGATTAATTCTTTGGAGAAAGCTATGCAAAGCAGTAAACTCTCATGCATATGGAACCAAGACTTTTTTAGATCTACTGATAGGGGCTATAGCAAGCGTGGCAGGCCCAGCTTGGGGCCAGAAAAGCTGTTATTTTCCTTTCAATTTCTCTGTTGACATTCTCACATCTTCTGCTATATTTTCCTTTGCATGCAGCCTAAGGCGCAACAGGATTTTAAAGAAGAGGAATAGTACTTGCGGTAGGAAGGAGGGAGTGGGCCTAGAGAAAAGGGAAGAGGCACGTTTTCTGGCTTTAATTTCCGAGAAATAAAAATCGACTTGTTCTTCCTTCCTCCCACTTTCGAACGTAGAGGCCAGTGTGAGGACACAGGATTACATGCTAACCAGCTGATAAGCTAGGGGAAAAAAACTGTTGTCAAGTATTTTGGATTCCTGAAGTCTTCAGAACGGGAAGGCTAATTTTGGTCCCAGAGTCATGATCACTCACCAACAGAAAATGCCATCCAAATATTACACTGGGTTGGCAGCTGCCTTATCCCCAAAGAGAGGTAGCAGGGAAGAGGGTGGATCAAAACAAACTGGGCAGCCCTGCTTTGTTAGGACAATGGGTGAGATTGGAACATGTATAGAAAGGTTTCCATTTAACTCACATTTGTAATTCATAAAATTGCTTCACATTAAAAGGTTAAACTTCACATTATCCTTTTTGAATATGAAAACATTGCTTGCATTTCTTATTGCCCAAATTGAAACTAAAAGCAAGGCTTTAAAATAAATTATAAAAGAAAAAGAAAGATTACAATATATGTCACTGAAACTGGGCAGTTAACAAAAGTTAAGGACTTAATCTATGAGCCAGAAATGGTTAAAGTGTAACTTGAGCCAAAAGAGTATTTTCATAAATATTAATTTCTACTCTGCCCATTTTTGACTCACTACTTTCAATGACCTCAAGATTCAAAATATGTTTTCTCTCTAGTAAAATGTTTTACCAAAACCCACGCCTTATACAGAAATCAACAACAAACTATGTGAATTCTCTATCGGGTACTGTGCCAAACCTCACTTACAGATCATTACAGACACAAATAAAAAAGCAGGGTGCCGCTGCCACCATTAGGAGGGAATCTGGGCTATTTTAAAAATGCTAATTCTACAGGGGCGCCTGGGTGGCTAGTTAAGTGTCTGACTTCGGCTCGGGTCATGATCTCACAGTTTGTGGGTTCAAGCCCGCACGGGGTTCTGTGCTTAGAACCTGGAGCCTGTTTTGGATTCTCTGTCTCCCTCTCTCTCTGCCCCTCCCAGCTCCTTGCACTCTGTCTCTCTCAAAAATCAACAAACATTAAAAAAATAATAAATAAAGATGCCAGCCTACAAATAGTGGACCTATGCCATACAGCAGAGTGACGCTGGGTACAGGCTTTGGTGCCAGGAACAGAGATTTGAGTTCTGGCTCTGCCATTTCCTGGCCCTGTGGCCCTAGGCCACTTCTTTAATCTCTGTGTCTCCACGAAGTCACTTTCAAAATGGACAAATTAAAAGTATGTATTGCATATGTTACATGAAGTTTAAAAAGGATGACACATATAAAGGCTTAGCAAAATGCTGAGAACACAGAAGCCTTCAAAATGCTGGTTAATCATTCATTCAATTTATTCAATAAATGGCTACAAAACACCTTCTTTGTGCCAGGCACTGTTCTAGTCACCGGGGAAAAAGGAATGTACAAAATAGACAAAAATCCTTCCCCTGATAGAATTTATATTCTAGCAGAAAATACCTCACAAGTGAATAGTGCTTACAATTATTAATCATTATAGCTAAGCCAGTGGGTCTTAATGCCACCCAGGGTCCATTTAGCAAAGTCTGGAAACATTTTTGGTTATCACAACTTGGGGAGAAGAGACTACTATCAGCATTTGGTAGGTAGAGACCAGGGATGTTGACATCCTAATGCAGAGGATGGGTCCTCACTATGAAAAACTACTTGGCCCAAAATGTCAACCCTGCAGAGGGTGAGAAACCTGGTTTTAAAGGTTATACATGAGCTTGGTTAATTGTTTTAAACTCTGTTAATTCTTAACAAACACTATGAAGTAGGGAATTAGAGATAGGGTTATTTAGTTATTTTATAGTAACCAGTAGTACTTACATTTTAGGGAATGTAGTTATATAATGTTTATAGTAATATTTGTGTAGTAAAGTTTTACAATATTTGTAAATATTTGTAAGTTATATAAAATTTACATGTAGATACTTTAAAAGATACTTCAGTCGTAGTATGTATATTTAGATTCAGATGTTGGATTTTACAAAACTGATTTAGAGTTTATTTTGTAACCAATGGCTGTAGCTCTGTGCCATCTAGACTTTAAATGATTCATTTCTCCTGACTCTCATGTGCTTAAGAAGGTGATTTACGCCACATTTGCACTGATTCAGATAACAGAACAAGGGAACAGTGTGGTCACTAGAAACATCAGACCAAGAGACTAGGGATATAAGACCTAGCTTCATCAGTTCACTGCCTGTGGCATCTCCTGACAAGTCACTTGGCCTGTCTGGGCATCTGAGGTTCACCATTACCAAAACACGGGGCAATAATATCTTTCAGATCATGTGTGAAAGCGCTATGGAAATCACAATGAGCATGACCCCCACTCACACACCACTGCACGTGCACTGAGTGCTCTCTTTCCTCTGACTCATTTCATCCACATCACAGTCTATGAGGCAGACATGCTGATCGCGGGCACAGAAAGGTGGCAGCTTGCTTGAGGTCACAGGTCAGGAAGTGGCAGGATGAGGGTTCCCACCCAGGCCATCTGCCTCCAGAGCCCAGACTCTTAACCAGCGAGAGCCTCTCTGGCTGAGCTATTGTGTCGCATGGGCCACGCTCTGACATGAGCAGTCTCAGCTGGTCATGGTCCATCCTCCTCTGATTCCTAAAAGTCTCTCTGCTCTCCGTGTTGCCATTTTACTCCCCAGTCCCGACTAGCAGCCCATTGGTTCAATTTATCAAAGCAAATGACTTTATTTCTTTTAAATAGGTAACATGTGTACACAGCACACGCATTAAACAGAATACAAAATTCAAAGGCCTGGAGAATACACTGACAATAATTCTTCCTATCCTTGTTTCCCAGCTGCCCAATCCTTTCTCCTAAGACAACCAGCATGACCAGTCTCTTGTTTCTTATATACTATTCCAGAAATGTTCAATATATATTCTTTTCAAAAATAGATATACCACTTGTAGTGACAAAACATCCTATTTTGCTACCTGATTTTTTTCACTAAACAATATTTTGGAGATCAATCCTATGGAGATTCCTTTATTCTTATTAGTGTCTAAAGAGTACCTGTAATTTATGTAATCAATCTTGAACACTTAATGTTCTTGAGTACTTAATGTATTTCTGATGGTCAATGACGGTATAATGACTAGCTTATGAATTTATCGTTTCTTACATTGCAAAAATATACTTAGGGTAAATTCCTAAAAGTGGAGTTACTGAGTCAAAGGGTATGTACCCTTTACCATTTTACTGAAATAGCTAAATTGCTCTCCATAGGGACTGTATCACCTTATACTTCCATCTCAAATGCATAAGATCACCATTGAATTTTACTTTATTTCTATATCATCAAACAGCATATCATAAAAATGTTTTATTTTTGCCATTTGTAAAAAAAATATATCTATTTAAAATTCGCATTTCTCTTATTATGATTAGACTGAGAATATTTTCATGTGTTTCAAGCACCATCTGTATTTCTTTTGTCTATAAGTATTCTGTTCATATTCTTGTTCTGTTCAGTCTCATTTTATAGGAAATTTCTTTTTCTTATGAAATTATAGGAGCTTTTCATGCAAGAAATAAACCCTTTGTAAGTTGCAAGTACTTTTTCCCAGTCTATTATGTATTATTCACCTTTGCAGTAATTTTTGATTTATAAATAGTATTGATTTCCTCAATTCTTTTCTTTCATAGCTTCTGGTTTTACACTTACAAAGGTCTTCTCCACTTGGAGAGTATTAAAAAAATATCCATGTTTTCTTTTAGTACTTCTGTGGTTATGTTTTCAAGTTTAAAACTTTGAAAGACTACAATTCATTTGGGTGGATATTATGAGTTTGGATTCAGTTTCTTATTTCCCGGATTGTTTCCCAGTTGTCACAATAATTTCTGTTGAATAATTTATTCTTTTACCTTTGATCTGGAATGCCAAATTTATTACATACAAAGTCCTCATGTCCTCATGTTATTTTATTTCTTGACTTTCTGTTGATCTTACAATTAAACAGACCATTTTAATGACTATAGTTATATCACTGTTTTATTATATGATAAAGCTAGTTGCCCTTATTATTTATCTTTTCCAGAATTTTGTTGCCTATTCTTTAAGAACTTAGAATCACCAACTAGTAATTTACTTAGGATTGTGTTACATGTATAAATGATTTCAGAGAAAACTGATACCTTTAGCATAGCTTATACCTTTAGTTGAATCTTCCCATCCATGGACATTGTATACTTTTGTGTTTGGTTCAAGTCTTTTGCCACCCCCACCACCCATCCTACCCCCCTTTTGGCATCCTCCTTTGAGTCTAAAGTTATTTATTTATTTATTTATACATACAGGTCTTTCTTTATTACATTTGTTCTTAAGAGTTAGGAATGAATTCATATCTGATTAATGTTATCACATATAGGGCTTATTTTTAAACAGACATTGCAGTAAAAACTGTTTATTATGTTATGGTTATAGTTATGGTTTTATATAAAATCTTTCATTTGTTTGTTGGTTTTGGTTTTGTTCCCAGTTTTTGAAACCTTCGCAAACTCAGGGTTGAAAACTAGGACTACAGCCACATAACATACTTCTTTTTAACTCCTGCTATGAAAGAAATACTAAAATGGTTTAGCACAAATATAGAACTTACAAGATTTTTAGAAATCTTTGCTCCATGTTAACTTCATCTTAAATTTTTGGACTACACAGAGTTTCCATCTTAACACTTTTTATTGTATTAAAAACACAAGACTTACCTCCTAAATTCATTCCAGCTTGAAGACATTTCTGAAGTCTACAGGCAGGACAATTCTTTCGTCGAATCTTATCTATGATACAGTCATTTCTTCCAGCACATAAATAGTTGTGTTGCCCTGAATAGTAACAATAAAAATTGTTAAAACAAAGACTACTACACTAATGTAAAGTACTAATATGTATAATCAGGATATGAAACTTCATCTTTCTTGCCTTGAAATTTTTTGAAAACATAGATGAGAAATATGATTTGCAGATAATATGGGCATAAGAATAGTCACGTTAATATAACATAGACATAACATAGTCACTTTAACATAATAGACTTTATATTACAGATAGGATTAATACTACATTCATTTCCAACAGACTCTCATATATGTAGAGCCACGTTCCCTTACTCTGAAATTTTTGATAGCTGCACAAGCCCTCACAGGCAATGGTGCAATTTTCATTCAGACATCAGAGCAGCAACAAAGTGAATTATTCGAAGGCAGTTGTTTAAGCTGCTATGCCTGCCCACCATTTACACGTGTGATTTCAGTGAGAAGACTTTCAAATTATACAACTGTAAATGTTTATTTCATGCTGTGGACCAAACTGTAACTTCAAACATTCAGATGGGGGAATATGCTTAGAGAGAGGCATCTGCTGGCAAAATGTAAAATTGTGGCCTAGCTCTATTATTCATTTATTTATTTCAAAAATTTACTAAACATCCGCTAGGTACCAGGCACTATTAGAAACACTGAGAATAGAGGTGCCTGGATGGCTCAGTCAGAAGAGCATGCAACTCTTGATCTTGGGGTTATGAATTTGATCCCCATCTTGGGTATAGAAATTACTTAAATAAATAAAACCTTAAAAAATGAGAACATATCAATGAAAAAGACATTCAGAAGTCCATGCTATCATTAACTTTCATTCAATTGAGAGGAGACAGTCAACAGACAAGGTAACTATGTAAAATATATAAATGTTGGACAGTTAAGTGCTAGGGGGCAAATGAAAAGAGGCAATATAACATGGTGGAGATGTGGGAGGATGTAGGAGGTTATTAATAGTTAAAAAAGAGTAGGAAAGACCTCACTCATCAATACTTTAAATAAAAGTCTGGGGGTGCCTAAGTGGCTCAGTTGGTTAAGCGTCCGACTCTGGTTCAGGTCATGATCTCACCACTCGTGGGTTCAAGCTGCATCAGGCTCTGTGCTGACAGCTCAGAGTCTGAAGCCTGCTCAGATTCTGTGTTTCTGTCTCTCTCTGCCCCTCCCCGACCCTCCCTCCCTCTCTCTCTCTCTCAAAAATGAATAAATGTTAAAAAAATTTAAAATAACATAAAACTCAACATCCAAAAACCGAATTAAAAAGTTTTTATTAAAATAAACAAATAGATAGATAGATAAAAGCCTGAAGGAAATAAAGGTACTGTGTGGACATCTTGGGGAGAAAATACACTAAGCAGAGGGAAAAGCAAATGAGGCAGGGGTAAGGTTGGGGAGGATACTTGGCAAGCTTAAGGTACCACCAAGGGTGGAAGAGCAGAAAGATGGAGCAGAAAGTAAGAGATAAGGAAAAGGAGCTAACAGGAATCAGATCACACAGGGCCATAGTAAAGATCATATTTAAGACTTGGACTTTTTTACTCTGAATGTAACATAAAGCTTCGAGCAGAGAAATGACTCAATGTGATTTACATTTAGCAGGATTACTTTGGCTGCTATGTTGACAATTGACTCAACAGATGCACAGGGAGATGCAGGGAGACCAGAGGCAGGAGGCTATCACTACAATCCAGGGGAGAGATGATGGTGGGTCTGGTCAGTGTGACAGCAGCAGTGACACTGATGAGAAGTGGTCAGAGTCTAGATGCATCTTAAAGGTAGAACTGTTAGCATCCTCTGATAAGCCAGAGAGAAATGGGAGTTAGAGGCATTAAGACTCTTGGGCTGAACCTTAGGGAAAATGGAACTGCCATTTAAGAGCACATGGTTTATGGGAAACTACCCCAGTTCAGTTCTGGATGTGTTATGTTTGAGATGCTTGAGAGGTATCCAAATGGACATGTCAAGCTGACAGATACACAGGTCTGGTATCAGGGAGAGATCTGGGCTGGAGATATAGTCAGTTTATGGTCATTATTTTAAGCCATGAGACTGGATGAAATCATACAGTGAGCACAGACTGAAAAGTGAAGAGGTCAAGAACTGAATCATGGGTCATTGAAAACATGCAGTTAAAGGAAAGAAGGAGTTTCATTGATTACTATAAAGTAGTGAACAGGCTCTAAAGCACTCCCTTCAGACTAGGAGTCTCATGCTCCCTTGGCTGAGACTTAGTAAATTACAGTAAATACTCAATAAAAATAATATGTGTTGCCTAATATAATTAAAATAATTTAATCTAGAGCACATTCTCGGTAACATTATGGTAAATCTTAGTAATAAGAACAATAAACAGTACTAGAATAGGGAAATCTATCAAAGTGAAGAAATGAAAATCTACCATTATTATACTTGAATGACTTTTTTAAAAAATGGAGACTCTTAGTGAATATAAGTCGGTATAGAGAATTATACAAAGGCAATCAATACCCATTGGTAAAGACCATAACTGATTCATATAACATTTTGTGATGCTGTACAGTATCTTAGGTAATTGGTTATACTTTTAAAATAAAAATTGAAGGCCCTATTATACACTATCTTATTTAGGCTTTACAACAACCCTATGATATAGAAGGCAATTATTATTATTGCTATTTACTCAAAAGACAAAATTCATGCTAGCACTGGTAAAGTGGCTTCCCAAAATGGTGAAACTGGAAGAGTTCAGGGAAGCTGACAATATCCGTGGACCTTAAGGCCACAGGCTTTTTTTAAACATCAAGTTGCAATATAATTTACTGGTGGTGCAACAGGATGTTAAAAGTGCTCTTTGGAACCAATAAGCAAGGGAACATTATTTGAATGAGTAATATTCTACTTTATCAGCCACTGTTTCCACCGGAAACCAGCACCACGTACTTGTGTTGCCTTTCCCATGGTGTGAACTTGAACACAAAACCATAGATTTTATCTATAACTCCTATTGAATTGAACAAACTTTAAAGTCCGAAAAGAAAACTAAATGTAATTTTAATTGTTTTTTTCAATGTTTGTTTATTCATTTCTGAGAGAGAGAGAGAAGGAACAAACAAGAACAAGTGGGAGACAGAGCATCTGAAGCAGGTTCTGAGCTGTCAGCACGGAGCCCAATGAAGGGCTTGAACTCACAAACCATGAGATCATGACCTGAGCCAAAGTCAGCCACTTAAACGACTATGCCATCCAGGTACCCTTTAGTTGGTTTTAATTCAGTAACTATTCATTGGGAACCTACTAAGTGTGCAAAGCTGCCAAACGTTTGCATAAGGGGTTGAGGTAATCTGAGGTTCTTTCCATTTCTGTGAATGTGCAATAAAATGTGACTAAGTCTCTCAGATTGTAGGCATATGAAAAACGCATAAGAAATGATCACTGCCTTATGTACACACTAGAAGACTTTCTTCTTTGGGTGTTCAAAGACAGAAACTTCAAAAAGCTGGGATATTTCTTTTTTTTAAGTTCATTTATTTATTTTGAGAGAAAGAGGGAGAGAGAAAAAGAAGGAGAATGCATGCAGGGGGAAGGGGCAGCGAGAATCTCAAGCAGGCTCCGTGCTGAGCTGGGCTATTTCTATAAGGGTTCCAAAAAAAGTGAACATACCTTAAAATCCATGTTGCATTAATAGCTGCAGGATAATTTCCTTCCTGCAGTAATATCTGAAATTGTGTATTTGGTTTCTACCAACCAGTGTGGTTGCTGCCACCAATTCATCTTCTAAAAATAGGATGGAAGCAATGTAAGGGACTGCTGCAGGAATGTCTTAAGGATTTTCAGATAATTCCCTGTCATCTATATTTTTAGGTGTGCAAACATTAGATTTAAATTGTACCTACACAAATATGTAATGTATGTCCCATCCCTGAATCTATATAAAATGTGAAAGTAACAATAACAAGAACAAAATCCACAATGAAAACAAGAGACGCACCTAGAAGATTTACAGAACTTTTAATCATGCCCTATTTAAACACTGTGTTATCCTAGTGTTAAGATTGTTAGTCCTCAGTAAGTCACATCCCAGGGTTTTTCAGGTAAATGATTTTCTACTATGATGCTATGACAGGGCAGCCAACCAGGGAGCTGGGGACCTGGCTCCCAGGAGTGGAGGCTTTAGATGATAAACTAAGGAACTCAAATTTTACTCAGCAGGTTATAGGGTGTCAGTGAAAAATCTTGCTTACAATATGTCAACTCCAGAGCTGTGTTTTAAAAACATTAATCTAAAGGTGATATACTAGGCAGACAGAAGTAGGGGACACTATTAGCAGTCCATTTGAAAGTTCTCAGAGGTGGCCTTCAAGCAAATCAGTAGCTGTTTCTTTGTAAGAGTAAGAGCAACAGGAATAATCCTGTGGTTAAGAAAAAATCTTGGTGGTAAAGGAAACAGAGATTTCTCATTGAAATTACATGTCCATTATGGGAAAAATTCCAGTGCTGGTAGTGGCAGAAGAGCTTGAATCAGATGAACCTCCTATAAATAACACTTACAAACTGTCCATGGAAGGAGAGAAAGAAAGATTTAAAGGCACTGGGGAGCAACCAAAAGCAGGCAGATACTAGATGAAAATGGACTCTCGAAAAAAAGAGAATCACCATAGATAAGATTCACCTCTGATTCGCTCTTTCTTTGAAAGCCTTGTGTTCTACCCAGTGCTTGGTAGATAGAAACCAAGCAAAATCCTGAGTCTTAATGGCTTGAGAAGGCAGAGAACAAACTTGGGGACTGCCAGAGCAGCCATAAATTGAAGAAAGTTATTCGGCAGAGAAGCGTATTATGGTGGGCGCGGGGAAGTGGGGTAAGGGAGGTTGGAGGGAGATAGAATGTACACATTAGCTCTCCAAATTTTTGGCTGATCCCTAAACTGAACATGAAACTCCAAAGAGTCCAGGGGTGAAAGAATTTGAAGTTGAAAGGGCTGAGCAGATTATTTTGGCTGCTGCCCATCACAAAAAGTCTGAATCCCACTAAATCAGGACTCACTAAATATCTCAGGCTTTCTATTGAAATTCTAGAAGGTCCCTGCCTTAGGAGGAAATACTATATTGCAGGATTGAGGCATTTACCCTACAGTTAAAGGCACAGACAAAATAGACTACCCTAAAAATGTTTTTTTTTTTAAGTTTATTTATTTCAAGAGAGAAAGAGAGAGAGAAAGAGAACAAAACAGCAGGGGAGGGGCAGAGAGAGAGAGCTGGATAGAAGATCCAAAGCAGGCTTTGTGCTGACAGCAGAGAGCCAGATGATGGGCTCAAACTCATGAACTATGAGATTGTGACCTGAGCTAAAGTCAGATGCTCACCCAGGCGCCCTAGCTTAAAAAAGTTTAAAGCAATGGCTATGAGTTCAAGGTGATCTGTCAGTTATTTAATTGACTACTAGAACAAAACCCAATACTCTTCAGGGAAATGTAACAGAATCCGGATTTTCCAGAAAGTCTAGAATACAATTATAAGAAATACTTAAAAAACAAAAATATGAACCAAGGTCAACAGAAAAATTAGTCAGTAGAAACAGACCCAGAGGTTGGAATTAACAAATAAGGATTTAAAAACTGTTATGTTAGATTGTATAAGAAAATATGATTAATAGGAGTTAAGAATTGTGAACTAGCAGAAGAGATTAGGAAGCTATAAAACAAATAAAAACAAATGGATACCCAAGAACTTAAAAATATAGTATCTAAAATAAAATTTTTATTGGTTAGAATTAATAATATATCAGGTACTAAACACAAATGGGTTATTGAAATTAAAGAAATATAAATAGTCTCAACGAAAGCATAAAGAGAAAAGATTAAAATATAAATGAAAAAGGCATAAACAGCTTGTAGGACAGCATTAAGTAATTTAATATGTGTGCAGCTGGAGTCCCAGAAGGAGAAAAAAAATGGGTCAGAAAACTATATGAAAGTTTACAAATCTAGAAAGCTCAGCAAATGCCCCCTTTAAAACATAAATACAAAGAAGAGAATTATGGCACAATATAGTTAGGTTGCTGAAAACCAAATATAAAAATAATTATAAGTGGCCAGAGCCAAAAACAAATTACATTATATAAAAAGAAACAAGGAAAAGAATAATATCCGATTTCATATCAAAGCAATCGAGGAGAGAAAACAACATATCTTTAATGACCATCATTTCAGAATAACCAATGAAAACATTTCTCAAAATCAAGGTGAAATAGAGACATTTTTGGATAAACTAAAGCTAAGGGAATTTGTTGCTAATAGAATTACATTATAAGATATGAAAAAAAAAGTTTTTTTGCTGGAAGAAAATGATACCAGATAGAAATTGGGATGTATCAAAAAGAAAGGCAAGAACTGGAAATGATGAATGGTAAAATGTAAGAGAAATTTTCTTTCTTTAAAATTCTTTAAAAGTGAAATGATTGTTTAAAGAAAAAAATAATAAAAATTTATTATGGGATTTATAAAATATGTACAAGTGAAATATCTGAGAACATAGCCCAAAGAAGGAGGTATATAAATGAAATTCTACTGCTCTTAAGTTTCTTATATTATACTTAAAATGGTATACTTAAAATTGATTCAAGGTAGACAACAAGAGTATATCTTATAATTCTTGGATAAGCAACATCAATATCACATAAGAACTTATCAGAAATTTAAATTTAAATTCATAGGCCCCACTTCAGACTTACTAACTCAGAAACTCTGGGGTAGGACCTAGAAATCTGTCTTTTATAATAACACTTCAGGTGACTCTAATGCATATTAATGTCTGGAAGACTGCCATGAAGCAGCCACTAGAATAATAACACTAAGAAGTATGGCCTCAAAGGATGGTAGAGATATAAAATGGCATACTAAAATGCATCTAAGCCAAAAAGTAAAGAAAAGGAAAAACAAGGGAACAAATAACAGAGGGAACAAATACCAAGATAACAGATATAAATCTAATATGGCAAATAATTACACTAAATATAAATGGCCTAAACACCTTGATTAGATGTCAAAGATGGTAGGCTGGATTAAAAGATGATTGAAATATATGTTAAGATACATTTTCAGTATGTAGGCACAGGCAGGTTGAACGTTAAAAGATGAGAAAATATATGCAATGTAAAATGCAGTATAATAAAGCTGATATAGCTATATTAAAATCAGACAAAGTAGATTTCAAGACAAAGAGTATCACCAAAGAAACAAAATCATTCCATGATGATTAAAAGGACAAATAATAATCCTAAATATAAAATGCATCAAAGAGCACCATTTCAAAATACATAAAGCAAAAATTGACAAAACTAAAAGGAAACAAGATAAATCCAAAATCACAGTTGGAGATTTAAGAACCCATCTCTCAGTAACAATTTCTCAGAACCACTATCTAGAGAAACAGTAAAGATACAGAAGATTTGAACAGTATTATCAAACACCTGACCTAATTAACATTTGGTCACACAATTACACAGTACACATGTTCTTTTCAAGTGCTCAGGGAACATTTGGTGAGATTGAGCATATCCTAAGCTATGAAACAGTGTCAACTTCTAAAAAGATCAAAATCATGCATAGTATGTTTTCTGACCAAAAAGGAACTAAATGAGAAATCAATAACAAAATATCTTTAAAAAAGCCCCACATTATGTAAAAATTAAGCAATACCCATCTAAACAATTTATGGGACAAAAGAGAGATCAAAATGGAAATTACTGAGTATTTCAAACTGAATGATAATGAAAATTCAACATATCAGAATTTGTTGAATACAGCTATAGTACTCACAAAAGAATTTTTAGCTTTATATACTTATATTAGAAAAAATATTTAAAATTGATGATCTATGATTCTACCTTTAGATGCTAGAATAAAAATTAAACCCCCCCCAAAATAGAAGAAATGCAATATAGTGTAGAAATCATTGGCAAGGACAAGCAAAAAAAAAATCAACAAAACCAAAAGGTGGTTCTTTGTAAAGATTAATGAATTAGTCAACAGCAGATAGACTGTGCCTGGGAATTCTGTTCCATGTCTTCTCATCTTGGGCCCCAGGCTGATTGAGGAGCCATCACACTAAATATTTTGAGTCTCATGGCATAGAGGATATAGAAGTTGACTTAGGAAACCTGATGCTCCAGCCCAGAAAGGTCGACTCATTATTCATGGCTCAGATCTAGTCCAATGATCCCACTCAACAACAAAGGAGGCATGAATTGGAATCCTACCTTGTGCCCAGAAGGCAAAGAGCTGGAAACAGATGGGGAACCTCAGTGAAGACTACCTCCATGAAGGGGAAATAAGAACATAAAATCCAGCCTCTATATTAGTTCTTCTCTGAAGTGTTAGATTTATATTACTGCCTTTTTGGGGGGAGGGACAAATTAACTTCTATAGATGATGTTGAGGGCCCTTTCCATAAACAGCTGAACTTTTCAAAAATGTTAATAAGAAGATACCAGTGGGTAATACATTTCTTTTATTTTAGAAGAATATAAGCATCTATGGACTAGTTTTAATAAAGAATGTTTTCCAGTGACCACCCCAAAGCCCAAACACCCATAGCCTATTTTATCAATGATAGTACACTCATATGCACATGTACTCAATAATTTGTACTGAAAAAAAAGGAAAGAAATTAAAAACTTATGTGGGAAATGCAAATGTCCCACAATTATCAAATAGATTATTTTTACCCATATAAATTTAGAGAATGTTCCATCTGGCTAGTTGGTAGCAAGCATTGTAATGGATACTCTGAAGGAAAAAAACGTATATTTCCATAACACACAGGGAAATAGAAGCTTAAAGTATATGGGATATGACTTGAAGATTCATAAAAATAGTTCTTTAAAATAAAAGTTTTGTACAAAATTGCTGACCATCCATCTATGACACTCGATGAGGCTCTGCAAAGAATTAGTCTACCAGCTAATGGAGAAAACAGAGATATAGCACAAACAGCATACTGCCTGGCCCATCGTCACTACTGAATAAAAGAATCAATGAAAAAATGTAATCATACTGAGAAATTAAATAATTTACAACATACAGAATGTACACATTCATATAGCGTGTTGTATATATAGACAAATCAGCAGTTATGATTGTTCACAGAAGGCATGCTGGCTTCTAGGTAACTAGCTTACAAAAGACCTATGCATATAAATCTTTTCTGTCTCATCTCCAGCATCATACCTTTCAGATTCTCTCTCTCTCTCTCTCTCACACAAACACACACACACACACACACACACACACACACACACACACCACTGAGAAAAAGAGCTCTGAGGATTTGCAAGGAAGCAGCAGAGAGTTCTATGAAAGGCAAAACTTAAACCAGGGTCACAATCCCACCAGGGATGTGTCTTTCTTGGTGTCCTAGGTCCTAAGTAATTCGCCCAGGAGACCCACATCAGGTGTCACTGAAGTTCCTTGGTTGCCTTTAACTGTAGCCATTATAGAGCCATTTGCATCTAAAAGTGTCTTGTTTTAAAAATGAAAATCTGTTTAGTAGGGCTCAGGGAACTTTAGTCACTCATCCATCTGTGTGGACTAGTTCAATGTACCTCCTGCCTGAGGAAGTAGCAGCTTTTTGGAGAAAAGGGAGTCATTTTAGCAAACAGAAAGCCACCAGTGTTACAGTAAATGTGAAGAGGGTACCAGGAAGTTTAATTAGTACATATGTAATATAAATTCACAGGTTTGCAGAGAAACCAGAAATACAAAAATCAAAGAGAAAACGCCCATGAACTTTAGAACACAATGTTGAGTTCAAAAACTAAAAAAATCAAAAAGTGTCCATTTTTTCCTATTGTTTTCAACTATGATATTGCTTTTAACTATAGAATAATTCAGTAAGTGCCTAAAACTTAATGTCATTATTTAAAAAGTTACTGAATTCAAAGAAATTGTCTTGTACAATTTTCAATTACTTTGAAATCAAGAACCAAGTTTTTGTTGTACTTGGGCTGGTCCCAAATGAGAAAATACAGATTGGATGACATATGGGTCTTGCCTTAAAGCATCAATAATGCTAGAAGGGAAAGAGTGGAAACATGGAAGGCGGGAGGGAGGAGAATAGTGGGAAGGGCATAGCTTTGTAACCAGACACACCTGGCTCCCAACCCTCCCTCAGTCAATAGGGAACTGTGAGACTATTGGCCACTTTGCTTGACCTGTTCTGAGCCTCAGTTTCCTGATCTATGACACGGATACAATAACACCTGCTTTTAGACTGTCAGATGGATTCAATTAATATAAGAAGCACAAAGCCAGGCCCAAGGTAAAAACTGAGAATAAACATAGCCAATTCTTAATTAAATACGTCAGCAAAGAACTTCCTGTGGGAAGAGAATATCACCACTGAGTAAGGAAGACCTGTAGATGAAAAGAGACCATTTGAAACAAGACAAATACCATTCAGCTCTGACCTTGTCTTCAAGCCTTGACTTTCTCAACAAGCTGGCAAGGATGTGACAGTGGTGAGTGGTAGATACCCTTAGGGTAAACACAGGACAAAACTTTGGGATTCTGGTCTGTCTGCAACTTAGTTAAGGATTCTAGACTGTGGCCCAAGACCTTAAGAGTGGTAGAAGACTCTGGAAAGTTACATTCTCTTTGTCTGTTGCTCCTCATCTGCTTCATCTGTTTTCCAGTATTACTCAATATCAAGACTCTTAAAAGTAAGTAGGCACAGATATTAAAGGCAAAACATAGAGAGTGGATGAGGCTGGGGAAACAAGATAAATCATGTGGGATTGATGTGGTATGACTTTTCTTTTAAGTTTATTTATTTTTAGAGAGACAGAGACAGCATGATTTGGGGAAGGGCAGAGAGAGAAGAGAGAGAGAATCCCAAGCAGGCTCTGCACTGTCAGCACAGAGCCTGATGTGGGTCTTGAACTCAGGAATCCATGAGAGAATGACCTGAGCTGAAACCAAGAGTTGGATGCTTAACCAACTGAGCCACCCAGATGCCTCTGATGAGGTACGAGTTTAAAGAAGAAAGTGATTATACTGGAAAGAGAGGAATGAGGAAGAGTTTATGCAGAAAGCAAGCATCCGAGGTTAAGCCTGGATGAATACTATGGATTTGAAACACAGAGGTGACAGGAATACAGACATCTGAGGCAGAGGATGGGGGCAGGGAACTACAGGCACAGTTACATATGCAGGAGGCAACTGGTCTGGTCAGCTGAAGCCCAGGAAGACAGGGGTCCAGAGAAGGAACAAGCTACATCTACACATTCTGGTGACCAGAGGCCATCCAGGGAGCTGTCAACACTACAAGGGCTTCTGGGCCCTCTCTTCTAGGTTTCACACCCACACATCCACCTAACTGAGTAGGCATGCCCACCTGAGCGTCTCTGACACTTGAAATCCTCCATGTTCACAAACCAAACATAATGTGCCTTCTATGTTCCCGCACTGGTAAACTACAACCAGCTGTTGGAACTAGAAGCTTCATGGTCACACTTGATCTATATCCCACCTACCTCCCTGCAAACCCCTGCAATCCTGAATATTCAATCAGCCACAATGTCCTGATGATTCTTGCAGCTGAGTTTCTCTTGAATCCCATCTATGTCCACCAGTACCTTCTCTTCTCATTTTAAGCTTTGTTGGTTAAATTTCTGAATTATGGAGTTTGAATCCTTGCTTACTGTGTGATCTGAGACATGTTACTTAACTTTCCTGTACATTAGTTTCCTCATGTGTAAAACAGGAATTATCAAAGCATCTGTCTCATGAATTATCTGGAAGATGAATACACTACATAAAGTACTTAGAATTGCCAGTATTATCCAGTAAGGATCCAGTGAACGGCAATTGTTATCATGATATTATTGCTATTATCATATACTACTACATATTATTGTAGCCAGTCTATCGTGCCTCTACTATGTCTCCACTTCTGAATCAAATGGTTCTTAAACTTTAATTTAAAAGCTGTCTGAAAGAAATTGCTCTAACAGATCTCAGTATCTTAGAATATAAAAAGAAGAGCGTCTCTGGTTGAAATGAACATGAGCCCCCCCCCCACCAGTGCTGCTCCCCATTTTGTATTTGTCAGTGATCCAGGAAGCACCCCACTCCCTAGAAAACCAGGCCTCCTCTGAGCACACAGTCACAGCCATGAGCTTTCACCTTCCTCAGAGCTGTGCAGGGATCCTTTGGAATCACAAATCTGATAATCTCATCCTTCTGGTTAAAGGCCTTCTAGGGCCCTTCACTCCTTAAACTTTCAAGTCCAAACTCTTAATGTATCTTATTCAAGTGACACTGAGCCACTGGGGAACAAAACAGGGAGGCAGGGGTAGACAGAGTTCAAAGATGTGCTCAGCAAAACATACTGCTATTTAGGGAAAAGTAAGCAAAGCTGGGACCAGACGCATTTGATACCGTAACACTGGGTTGTTATTTTTACTGGTGTTTTAGTTATGGCGTTTTTATTGTCGTTTTATTGCTATTATTATGGCAATTGTTATCATGATATTATTGCTATTATCATATAAAACTACATATTATTGTAACTAGTCTATCCTGCCTCTACTATGTCTCCACTTCTAAAAGACAGTGTAACCGGTGGCTTATTTTAACAAAATGGAAAAATTCAGAAGACTGGTCACTGTATATTTGTATCTCTCTTTACAGGTGCAGGCATATAGGTTGGTTCCAAATTACAAACTATCCTTAGAGACATCCTAAAACTGCAGACAGGCAACACAGTGTGTAACAAGCATCCCCCGCCTGTCTGATCCTGGCTGATGGTCAGCCCTACACCTGTGGCACATCTTGCCCATTACCTCTCTGCTTTGCCCTTAGGAAGGAGTCCAATTTCTGCTTCTGGCTCAACTAATTTCATATTCAGTGACGTTTGTGAACACACACACCTCCTTCGATTCCCAGCAGTGTTCTGCTCCTCTAATAACATCTGAAAAAATACACTATCTTCTCTTATCCTCTTTTATAGCCTGGGAGCTAGGCCATAAGCATGGCTGATAGCAAGTAAAACACTAACGTTTGCAGGTAAAACTAAACGTGGAAAGAATCAGGTTCTAGAAGCCCTTATAACATGTTGAACACCTGCAAACACTTTTATGAATTTTTGAAAAAGACACACAAAGAAGGAGGTAGGTGAAGTCAGTCTGATGAGCAGGTATTTAATGTGACAGGGGATTAAAGTGATTCTAGATTGAACAGAAAGTCCCAAGTTCTACATTTTGAAAAGCTGACTTATCATGACACTTTGGGAGCACAGCCCTTTACCAACAGGGGACCGGAGAAAGTAAGGATGCACTGAACATGACCTCTGCCCCTGCCTCAGCACCCAGATCCTTTTCTACACCCCCTCCCCTGCCCCAGCCTCAAAGAAGCTGTGCCTGGAGTTCAAGTTGTGCCTTCCAGAGGAGAACACTCCCATATCTTCCCCAGTGACATTTTCTTCCAGGGGGAGACTGCTCTATAGATGCCACACTTCTGGTCTCTTTCTCCTTTACTCACTCTGCCTTGGCTAGTAAGTCTGAGAAGAATAACTCTGACTTGTTTGCTTGAGCATCTTCCTCCTGGGAAAGAACTCACTCAGCGTGCAGCCTCCAGCCCTGACGAGGCGTGTCCTGATCCAGCACTGGCCTGTCCCTGTATCTAATTCTGGGGCTCAGGTAGGTAGCAGCCCCTCCTTTTTTTGCTCTTAAGTCACATCCTTTAACTTATTTATTGCTCCCCACCCAAAAGCTGGTATTTTACCTACTATCAGCTATTGCTTTATTGCTTAATTTGTTCAGAATCCAGGTGGGGAAATGTGGTGCTAGTTCACAGGTTCCTCTGAGAGGAAGAGAGACCCCAACACCAGAGTCCCTGAGACTAAGATCTCAACAACAGGGATATGCCACCACACGAGTTCCACCTGTGTGAATCCTGTAACAAAGATCCTATGACCTTTCTCCATCTACTTCCATGGAATCTTGCTCCCTGATTCCTGACTCTCCAGACCTGCAACATGTTAAAAGGCAGGGAACCCGGGGCATATGGTCACGTGAGAACCCAAATGTTAGGGTACAAACCACCTGAGGACAGTTAAGACACATTTTAGATCCTTTTCTGTTATTGTTTTTGTTTTCCTATTAAAAATCTGTCAAAGAGGGGTGCCTGGGTGGCTCAGTTGGTTGGGCCTCTGACTTTGGCTCAGGTCAGATCTCACGTTCGTGGGTTCGAGCCCCGCGTCGGGCTCTGTGCTGACAGCTAGCTCAGAGCCTGGAGCCTGTTTCAGATTCTGTGTCTCTCTCTCCCTCTGACCCTCCCCCTCTCATGCTCTGTCTCTTCTGTATCAAAAATAAATAAAGCATTAAAAAAATTTAAAAAAAATCTGTCAAAGAGATTTCACCAAAGATTCTTATTTTCTTCTAAAATTTTATGTTCACACTTCCCATGTTATGTGAAATGTAATTTTTGTTTTCACACCTTGAAACTACAAGAAAGTTTAAGAGGGGGCAGTAATAAAATAGTTTAATATTTATCACAATCTGAAAGATACACTGCTCAATAATTTGTTTTATGCCCAGAGCCATGAACAAATCTGATGGTTTTGTTGTTGCTATTAACAAAAGCTGAGAACTCAGTGCTTGAGCAGAAAACCAAAACTTTCTGAGTCCTCTTTTTTCAACTACCCCTGTGGATACTCTAGAATACCCAGACTTTATGTACAACGTAGTTTTCCTATTTCTGAAAAAAGGCATTCATTTTCAGAAAGACAAATTCACCAAACCCCTCTTAGAATTAACTTTTGGCTTAAATTTCTTTCTCATTTTAAAAAATCCATTTGTTATCCTGCTGGAGGATTTTTTTTTTTTTTTAAAGCAGTTGACAACTGCCCGGCAACAGCAGCCTGTGTTTGCAGTCACTATTTTGGGCTACATCACATGTCACTTACATAACCTTGTTTAACTGCTCTTGAACTGGTTTGAACAACCTGGGAAACAGATTAGGGCAGTCCCAGCAAATTCCTCATTGCAGATTCTGATGGGCGATTTCCCATCCCCCCCCCGCGCCCCCCCCCACTCAGCCCCCGGCTTATAATGTTGCACGGTGAATAAGACGGTGTCCGACAGGAACTGGTTATTCATTGTTAGAGCCAGCTAAAACATTTGATAATTAACTTCCTCTGCTCAGTTTAAACCAGTCCGGTCTGCCCATAATAAACCAATGAACAATGATCCCCTGCTGCTGGCGTTTATGAGTGAGCTTGGATTAACGTGCTTTAAAATGCCAGGGGGTTAAAAAAAAAAAAACCCACCTCACTTGAAAAGTAAGTATAGGTTGCCTTTGCCACCTTTAAACACAAATCTTTTGAAGTTATGTTTTGAGGTCTAAGATTTTAATTTGAAAGTCAGAATGGACTTATTTTTTTCCCTGTGGTGTTTCAAGGGTTCTTCCCATGTGGATAAGCACAAAATTCCCAGATAAACATTCTTCTTGGTGTGAAAGGTGTTAGTTTTTCATTAAAAAAATATACGTTCTAATTATCATGACTTAAGTTTTAGGCACTCTGTATATTTTGGTGCAAGATAATCAAAGAAAATATATGACAAAAGCCAAGTGCAATAACTTTTTAACCTTGAGAAACATGTATTATGATGTGCAATAAGAGAAGACAAGTAGGTTATTGACAAGGAACAAGGAACTTTTTTTTTCAGGAGGAGTGACTTAGGTCCTACACATATTCAGTAGTAGCAATTTAACATAGTTGTTATTTCGCTATGTAAAAACATCTGTTATCTAGATAAACTTATAAGTTATTCAGGGCACTGGGCAGGGAATTAACATTTGTTGAATTCCTATTATGTGACAGGTGCTTTACCAATCAAATAATTTAATCCTAAATTTAAAATCCTATGGGGTGAATCTTGTGAGAGTGGTCATAGTTTCTCCATTTTGTCAATGAAGACACACAGAGAGGCTAAATTGTGTGGCTAGCTTAGCTGGGATTTTTACTTGGTGTTTTTTCATTACTCTTTCTATGGCTCTGTACATATCAGAAGTATCCTTAAGCTACTTATACCTAGAGGGTAAAATGGGACAGAAAGAGAATCTTTGTCCTGAAAGACATTTAGGCTCTCATAGAAAGGACAACTCCTACACTAAAATATTAACTATTCTGATACTTGGGAAGGTAAAAGGCATGAGGTTAGGCATACTTGCAACTCTGAGCCTCAAATGATTATCTCATACCACAGCAAACTTATATACTACCTAATCCACCACTCTTTCCAGATTCAAATGTACCTGTAAACCCCAGACCTTGAAGCAAACAAATTCACAGTCTTGCAGAACTGAATCCGTGTGCTGGGTTCTTAATGATCAGATTTCATTCACTTTTGCCCAACCAGCAAATTTCCCAAGATCTTAAAAGTAGAAATGAAGCCTGGCAGAGAGAAGGGGTTTTGTTCAGCTACCCTGGCCTCAAGCTATTTGTTAAGATTTGAAGGCCTCAACACAGCTCAGTGGGTCCTTATTTGCCATCTGAGGCATAGCCTGGTTTCTAAAGACCCTTATAGCTTGAAACCCAGAGGAAAGCTGTCTAGGTTACAGAGAACAATTATATCCTAAACTTATACAGACAACCTAAGTTTTTGCTAGAAATTATGGAACTATTCAGTATGAGGTTGTTTTGCTCATACACATGCATTAACTAAACTAATATGGGTATATAAGGATATAATGCATGCACATGGTATAGAATTCAAGAAGCATTATGGGTCATATGGCGTAAGGGTTCCCTCTCCACTATCCTCTGGCTACACCCAGCTCCCTTCCCTAGAGGCAACCACTGTTATCAATGTCTTTGTAGCATTCCCAAGGTTTTCTAGGACACATGTTCTTTAAAAGCACAGTGAATATGTCGTTTGTTGAGTAAGGCGCTATTAATTCAACATGTCTGCTTGTTATTTTACTAATTAACTCAACAAATAATTATTGGGTGGCTATTACATACCAATTATTGTGATCAGCACAGGGGCCGAGAGATGCATAAGAGAAGATCCCTGTCCTTGAGAGACTCATACATGGTCCAGTGTGGGGGACAGAGTGCTTAGCAAATCAACCCCCAGAATAAGAACAGCATGTGGGCAGAGTGCTATAGGAACATGGAAGTGAGGACTGTTGTTTCAGAAGTCAGAAAAGGCTTCCTAGAAAAAATAACATTAGGCTAGATTCTTGAGGGATGTTTGTTGGATGGAAAGAGAGAAGTTTTATAGTAAGAGAAGAACAACATATTAAAATGAATATTGTCGAAGGGTATCATGTATGGGGATGGGTGAGCTTGGCAAGGCTAGAGCACAGGGAGTGTAAGTGGAGGCAGTACAAAATAAGACTGTGAAGACTGGCCATGCCATGCCGTGTAGTCTCGATAGAAATTTTTAAGCAATGGGGAAGCCAATCCAGGAGGAAGGTCCATAGAAAATATCCAGAGTAATGGCAAAGAGACTGGGTAAGCTCAGAATTCGCATGGCTTTTTAAGAAGGCATTTAGGAGACACAATTTCCAGTTAGTCATCCTCATCTCTCTTATTCGCTAGCCCCAAATGTGTTTTTCTATATCTTAGTTGCTTCAACATCCACTCATTATCCAAGTGAGGAAAGTTGAAGCCATCCTAAATTATTTATTTCTGGGCCTCCATGCAAATATTCCACACCTTTCTGATTTTAGAACTCAAAGTTGTGGACTTCTGCCTCCTGGGTTCCATCACCGTCTCAAAGAAGCAGATAATATGTGTGCTTCAGATAAAAATGGAAGCCTCTGGGTTACCTACTTAGCTTAAGTAGAACGGATATTTTCTTTGTCTGCAGTCTAAGTTGGGAACCCCCCCTTTATCCAAATAGTCCCAAAAGAAATGCTTCACAATTTAAGGTTGTTTGAGCCAAAATTCTTGTGCTTATGAGGAAGAAGTGGTACAGGACGTAAATCTGTGTACACCAGGACCTGGTACAGGATTATTTTACCACTTGGAGCTGAAGATTAGAATCAGATAAAGGAGAGTGGAGAACTGTGGGAAGTTGTCCTGAGTCATAAGACAACCTGTTGGCTGAGAATGAGATGGGCAAGGGCGGAGGAGAGACTGACTGGCTCCTAAGTGTGTGGAAGAGTCATCAGAATATAAGAATAGCATGAGATGGAAATGCAGAGCACTAACGTTTGGTAAGTAGCCGCTATGCTCTAAGCTACTAGTCTGGTTAAGTTACATTATCATCATATTCAATGTTTATGATAACCTTTTTGGTAGGTAATATTATCCTCATGTCCTGGACAAGAAAATAAGTTAAGCAGCAGTCCACGGTGCTTCTCATAGCCAGGGTGATGTCAGGATTTGAACCCAGATCTGACAAGGCCCATGCTCGCTTGGTGAGTCACTGAGAAGCAGTTTTGAAATCTTAACAGGCAGAACAGCATCTCATTCTTGCCTTCTAAGAAAGCTTCGTACTTAACACATTTTAACCTTGTACATTTGATCATTTGACTAAATTGCTTGAAATCAAAGAATATCCCATTTAGAAAATTGCTTAATCCTTATTTATGGCTGAAACTCAGGACGTGAAATGTTCTTAACATAATCTCTAATGTACTGATGGGCTTTGAGGTCAGACACGTGGGACATATGCAGACACTGTCACTTACCAGCTGTGCAGTGCTGAGGAAGCCATTTAACCTTGTGTTTTCTCATCTGTAAAGTTAGAGTAACCAAACATCTCATGGGGGATTATAAAGAGTAAACGCATAGTATGTTTAGCACCATGGCTGGAACACAACTGGTGCTCCACAAACCTTCTTCTCCAAGATGATACCCTTGAGGTGAGGGTTGGCGAATGGAGTACTGTTCCTGGAGCCAAATGCCTGGCTTGCCCTTTGTTTCGCCATGCCCTAACTGTGACAGCTGGCTGGTTGGCCTCATGAAGCCTTCAGATCCCCACCTACAAAACGGGAAGTGTGACAGTACCTCTCTCTTACGGCAGCCCTCTCCAGGCCAATGTTGACTTTGAGCAGGAAGGAAGGAACTAGCCCCTCTATTCTAAACCTGGGATCTCTGTGTGAAGTCTAATATAATCTCTAATTATACTTGTATTCTGGGTTCACTGTCTGTTAACTGGGCTTATGTCTTCATTCCCTTGTGTCCCACTGTTCTGTTCTGTGGCTTGCAATAGCAGGCCCAATTTCTATAGGACAAAGTTCCTAACACCCTGGCTCCCTCCAAAGGCCAGCTCAAGACTAAGGCTCTGACATTTGTTTCAAGAGCCCACCTGGCTCCTCTTGCACCCAAAGACTCTCATGATGCCCTGCCCAGACCACAGGGGTGTCTGTGCTCTGCCTTCTGAACTGTATTTCCTTTCGGCATTAGTGTCCACACTGGTTTGTCCCATACTGGTGAGCAGGTCCAGTTTCACACCCCAGGCCTTTCTAGTTTGCCCCATCATTACCTATTCTCAAAAGATCTATTTTCTTTCTTTTTGTCACCATTTTTTTTTTATACAAAAGAGATAAGACACACAGAGAAATAAACACCTAGCTTATGTGCAACCATACGGTGCTTTTTCTCCTTCTCTCAAAAAGCAAGAGCCAGTCATGAGGAATATAAAAAACAATTACATTATTAGATCACTTAGTAAACAGATTTACAATTTGATTGCCTAATGATCACTGTAGTCATCTTTAAATCAGAGAGACACATTCACTTCGGTGGCCTATGTGACTGGAAAATGGCCAGCTGATTTTTAGCTCATTTGGACAATCTAAATAGGCCTGGGATGGTTGCTCCCTGCCCTTACTGGTCTGGGCCTTTCCCTACTCTTCTGTGTCTCCCATCTCCAGCCCTCATCCAGCCATAGGTTTGGGGTTGATACTGCTTTTGGCCAAAAGTTCACAGAACATTCCAGCCCTTCCTACTCCTACTCCACATCCACGATGCTGGACTCCTGCATTGGTTCAGACTGCCCTGCTGCCTGATGGTCTCTCACTAGACAAGAGTTTCCTAGGCCTAAATTACCCTACTGGGCTGTGGGTCCTAGGTCAGCAAGTTCTTCTGGGCTGTGTCCTCTTCTCCTTGGAAGGTCTGGGTAGGTCACCTTCCAGATGGTAGCCCTCTTTTGTTGACAGAGAATGAAAGCGAGTGGGCAGTGGCCTCCTTTGGTGTGACATCTGAACTGACTGAGTTTCTAATATCCCTTCTAGATCCAAGCCCAGTGCACTAGATCAAGGCAATCTCCTTTCCCACTTGCCAGGGTTCCTTATGCATACCCCTAAAGAGAGAAAAAGACCTGGGATTTGAGGCAGGTTGGGCCTTGGTCTTGGCCCCCCATCCAAGCTGCTTTCCCAGGTACCTGTCTGATACTGCTGGTGGGTCCTTAACAGTCCCCATGCCTTATCCCTACACTTACCACATGGTTTAAACTCCAAGAATCATGGGTAAAACTCCAACATTCCGATTCTCTACCTGGGTTCTTATTCTTATGCCCTGTCTGTCCGTCTGCCACATGGTCCTCATACCAACCATATGCCTGCACTGTGTCTGGGGAGTGCTGTACCCCTTCGACCTTGACTTCATTCCTATTTGTCCTAAGATATGTTGTTGGTACAGTGCCATGAGGGGGGAAATGAAGAAATCTGGAGACATATGAAGTGCAAGGAAATCAAAATGTGGTTTTTAAGCCTTTTCTATCGTGCCAATAAATGATTACTTTAATAAGTTATATAATTTTATATAGAAGTTTCTCAGCAATCTTTGTAAATCTCTAATTTGCTGGTCATCCTGGTCAAGTGACAGCTTTTCTAAATCCCTCTTCTTCATTTTAAAATGTAGACATGGGGTTAGATGATCCCCACTGTCTCTGTGGCTCTATCTCTTTGCTTCTAGAGTCCTGAACAGAGCAAAGGTTGAGGGTGAGGAAAAGATACAAAGTCATCATTAGACGAACAAGCAGCAAATAGGGCAATTTAGCCTTATCCTGTGGCCTATGTAAACACGCAGCTTAATTGGTAAAGCCAAACTAAGAGCAAAGTGCTGAAGACAGGAGAGGGAGCTATAACCACTGTCCTAATCCCACACAAGAGTCTTAGAATTGCAAATTAGTTAAAAGAATTCAAAAGTAGCCACTATGGCCTTTGATGACAAAGGCAACTAGTCAACGAAAACAGAACTTACTTTTTTGAAAATACTCCTAAAGAAAGTATACTAGGAGATAAAAAAGAAAAAAAAATCTTAAGACTGTGTATATGCATATAGGCATATAGATATTTAGCCATCCATACGTTAAATAATTATAACACTGTTGAAACTTAGAAAGAAATCACATTACAATCTTAAACCTATATTGAAAATATCTAGAATTTTTCACTAGGTAGTCCAAAATTTTTAAAAAGCAAAAATAGAGGGTTTGCTCTACGGTCTTCATTTTCTATGCTCACTGCTACAAGTTTGGTTTTTGTTTTGTTTTGTTTTTTGTTTTTTTTTTTTTTTGTTTTCTTTATTTTTGAGAGAGAGAGAGACAGCATGAGCAGGGGATGGGCAGAGAGAGAGGGAGACACAGAATCTGACGCAGGCTCCAGGCTCTGAACTAGCTGTCAGCACAGAGCCTGACGCGGGGCTTGAACCCACGAACTGTGAGATTATGACCTGACGGAAGCCGGACGCTTAACTGACTGAGCCACCCAGGCGCCCCTCACTCCTACTAGTTTTTAATGAGGCTGCTTGTGTTTATGTATTTATCTTTATGCTGCAATTAAAAAAAATTGATAAAACATGTTGACAAAAAAAAAGTAAAACTGCAAGTCAAAGAAAAATCAGAGATTATGATACTTGAGAAGCTGTGACTTCCCTGAAAGCGTATTAAAGAAAGAGTTACATTGTGGTTAACACCTTAGATCAAGTAACAGTGACATAATACGCCTATATGAAGCAGGATGGTGACAAACAAAATACAGCTTGTAGGCCAAAAATAGCCTAGCTTTTCCCAGCTCGGAATTCCATCTGTCAGAATAAGGTGGATGGCATTCATCAGATACCCGCACTTCGTGTGGAGCTGGACTGATTTAATCCTCTGGGGGACTTCCGTTTTATTACCCATAAAAATAATCAACCACCAATTAATGGGATTTGTGTAAATTCTTATGTAGTGGAGGCTTTGGACATTATCATCGGCCCATTCTTCTCTCTTTCTTGCAATTAAGATCTTGACTAAACCTCACCATTCTCTGTAAACTTAACTGACCTTGGACACATACATCTTCTCTCAGAAACATCTTCACACTTTATTTGAACCTCAGGGATCTAGCTTACATTAGCTCAGAACTATTATGAGCTGGGCCCCACAGTGCTGCGTTATTCTAATTAAGATTTGTAAGAATACCATACACTATTAAAAGTACTCCCACTTCATGTTGTTCTCCTTGCCTTGGCAAATTCTCACTGGCAATTATTGCTTTCTTTCCTATGTGAAGGTTGGGTGTTGGTGAGCCAGTTTTTCATATCTATATCAGAAGACCTTCAAGGTAGGGAGCCCCGTGGTGCACAGTAGATGGTGAGTGTTAAAGATGCACTGATACCATTCCCAGAGGAGTGCAGTCCTCTTGTTTGGCCCCAGACTAGTGTCTGCAGCTGGGAGGCTCTGTCTTAGCTGATGCACATGCCCTGTGATGATGGCAGTTTCTCCCCAAACTTCTCAACGCCCTGGCTGGCAGAGCTGTAGGGGTTACCATTTAAGGTCTGGCATCAGAGGAGTCAGTGGTTACTGTAACACCATATAATAAACAAATATACACAGGGAGCCAAGAAAATATCGGAAAGTGAATGAGAAGTTTATTTAAATGAAAGGATTTTTTAAAAAATTTTAGAGAGAGAGAGGGAGGGAGGGAGGGAGGGAGGGAGGGAGAGAGAGAGAGAGAGAGAGAGAGAGAGAGAGAGAGACCGAGCAAGCAGAAGGACAGAGAGAGAGCAGGAGACACAGAATAAGAAGCAGGCACTAGGCTCTGAGCCGTGGGCACAAAGCCCAATGTGGGGTTGAAGTCATGAAAAGTAAGATGGTGACCTGAGCCAAAGTCAGATGCTTAAACAACTGAGCCACCCAGGTGCCTGAATGAAAGGAAAATTTAAACAAAACATACGCTTTGGCGACTTTTAGTGGTCTACAACACGATTTGGAAAATAGATTCCCATTTAACCAAAGTTTAATCTTAGGATACAAAATCATTTGTGATAAAACAAAAATATTTTCTAATTATATGGTTTCAGCCTCTGTCCCTTTATAAACACCTGTGTGACAGGCATTGTGTTTACTGGCACACAACAGGATGTAGGAAAAATAGAAAGTTGTTCACACAGAACTTGATATAGACATAAAACTGCATTTTATGGTATAACACCTGTTAGGATGGCTGTTATTAGTAAGTGTTGGAGACGATGTGGAGAAAAGGAAACCCTTGTACATTGCTGGTGGAAATGAAAACTGGTACAAGCTACTATGGGAAATAGTTCTTTAAGAAATTAAAAATAAAGCTACATATGACCTAGCAATCCTATTTGTAGATATATATCCAAAGAAATTAAATTCTTTGTCTCAATGACTTATCTATCCTTCCATGTTCATTGCAGCATTATTCACAAACTAAGGTACAGAAACAACCTAAGTGTCTGCTGATGGATAAATGCATATAGAAAATGTGACACACAGCGGAATGTTATTTCTCCTTAAACAAAGGTCTGTATGCAACAAAATGGATGAAAAGTGTTGGGCGTTATGGTAAGGGAAATAAGCCAGAGAGAGAGATGAAAGACAATGCTCACTGGTATCACTTACGTGTGAGGTTAAAAACAAAAAAGGGCGAAACTCATAGAAACGGAGTACAATGCTGGTTGCCAGAGGCTAGGAGATGGGAAATAGGAAGTAACTGATCAAAGGGTACAACTTTTCAGTTATAAAGACGAAAAAGGTCTGAAGATCTAATATATAATATGGTGACCATAACTGATTATACTGTATTGTATACATGAAATTTAACTAAGAGAGTAGAACTTAAATGCTCTCACAAAAAGAAAAAAACTTTTTAAAGACAAATACGTGAGTTAATGTATTTGTTCGTTAACTCAATGGTGGGAATTCTTTCGCAAGGTGTGTGTGTGTCAAATCATCACATACTTTTAAATGTATTATAATTTTATTTGCCAATGATACCTCAGTAAGTCTGGGGAGAAAAGTGTTATGAGACCACAGAGGAGGAAGAAATTAATGAGGGAAAAAGGGGAGATAGGCAGTTGTGATTGGAGAAGCTGGATGAAGAGGTCACCTTTAGATGGATCTCAAAGGAGAAATGCAATTTCTCCAAGCTGAGAAAGAAGAGGGAAGGACACACCTGTCCACCTGGGCCTCAGCTGCCACAACATGCTCTCACAACACACTCAGTGCCTTCCACAGAGGACTCACAACAAATCAGGTGAGTAAGTATATTGTGAAATTCAATGCAGTCATGGAATTATTTTTAAAATCAGGATAATAAAGAAATCAAAAAAGTATTAGTAAAGACAATCATATTGCCAAACCCAAGGGAGAAACGGAAATCAACACACATGATTCTAAAAGTCCAAAAGCTGTCTAACAAAAGGTGAGAAACTGACCCCTAAAACTGATGAAATCTTTTTGAAGGTCTGAAGTTACATGATAACTTCCTGAAGAATCAAGTTTTCCACTTTAATATTTATAGTATTCTGAGCCAAAGATGTTTATCCCATATGAAATTAGAGTAGGGTTTTATTATGCAGCACTTTCAAAGGATACGTTCTTTCACATGTACTCAACCTTTAAGTCAATACAATCTAATCATTTAAGAAGACATTACATCTCAGACAGCCATTCTGCTTAAAAACACTCTAAATTATTTAAATTGAATTCTGATTAAAGTTAAAATAAAATCTTCTTCAATAGGGCGTGCAAGGTTCTCAGAACTTTTGCAAATAAGATCTTTGTAATCTGATCTTGTTTCATCCAGGAAAACCATATAATGAACGCACATGAAACTGCAGTCGCTGAGGCAGCCTCTAGAATGCTTTTCAACTTCCACAGTCCTCTGGTTGCTTCTGAGCTCTAAAAAGGAACCATACAAATGGTTCTCCTAGAAATCTGAACACTAGGCATTACCTTCAGTGACTGGATTGAGGATTCTGTTTTTTCTAGAGGACAATGGTTTTTTTTATTTTTGAAAATTATATAATTTTAGAATGGGAAGAAAATAGTTCCTTCCAACCTAGGGGTTAACTAAGGTCACAGACATAACAGAGAGATGTAAGACTCTGAATCAGAAGAGCTGAGTTTAAACTCTAATCACTAGCTGTGTGAGCAGGGGCAAGTTACTTTACTTCTCTTTAAATTTTTTTTAAGTTTATTTATTTATTTTGAGAGAGAGAGACAGAAAGAGAAAGCACAAGAGGTGGAGGGGCAGAGAGAGGAGGAGAGAATATCCCAAGCAGACTTCACACTGTCAGCACACACACCCTGATGCTAGGCCAAAACCTGAGCCAAAACCAAGAGTCAGATGCTTAACTGACTGAGCCACCCAGGAGCCCCCAAGTTACTTTTCTTCTTATGGGTCGGTTTCTTCATCTGTGCTTTTTATTTTTTTATTTTTGAGAGACAGAGAGAGACAGCACAAGCAGGGGAGGGTCAGAGAGAGAGAGGGAGATATATAATCTGAAGCAGGCTCCAGGCTCTGAGCTAGTTGTCAGCACAGAGCCCGATGTGGGACCAGAATCCACGAACCGTGAGATCATGACCTGAGCTGAAGCTGGACGCTTAACTGACTGAGCCACCCAGGCGCCCCCGGTTTCTTCATCTGTACATTTGTAAAAATATAATCTGCCTTGCTAGATTATTGTAAAGAATAGGGGGAAAACATAGATAGGATGCAAAGTATATGCTTAGCAGAATAAATATGTAACCGGCTTAGCTTTTAGAATGGATTATAATATTGAGCCCTGAACATGCAAGATCTTCCGGTTGTCAGTCTACCATACTGTCTGGGCTGTTTTTATTTTGCTCTGCTTTAAACATGCACACAAACACACATACGGAAAACTACAGAGTAATGTAATAACCATGTACCCGCTTTCTATAATTTGAATTGTTTTTCAGCCCTAGAAACAAAGTAGGACAAAACAAAAAGATTTCCCAAATCACAGGCTAGTTCAAAATGAATGCATTTGGCTCTGTGACCACTTAGCATTTCGGGTGGACGACCGAAGGTTGACTAAGGAAGCAGGGAAGACTAGCCAGTACTTCTGCAGAGGCACCGGCTTCCCATCTAGGAACGCTGGGGCCCGGCACGTTGAGATGAGGCTGGGGCCGGAGATCCTGAGCTGCGTGAAGCAGCAGGAGACCGCGGGCCCTGGCTCGAGGAAAGAGCAGCTGCTACAGATGCTGCCTGGGCCGTGCCAAGTGCTGGCATGCAGGAATGCGGGGGGCAGCGGTGCCAGGTCCTCTACTGCTTCAGGAGAAGCTGGCCGTCCAGATTTTATGTGAAATCTCCCGATTTCTACATGCTGGCAACAAACTCACTAATTCAAAAAGAAAAACATTCTAGGCCGCATGAAACACCTCAGCAAGCTGGATGTCAGTCTGGGAAAATCTGTGTTAAGAGCCTTGCAAGGACAAGAGCACCCAGGTGTGGGGGCTGGGGCCTCATGCAGCCATCAATAACTGGATGGGGCGGGCAGGAGTCTGACCTTCTGTATTTGGAATTTTGTTTTTATGTCTAAGAATTCACAACAAATCCTGGAAACTGGCATTAGGGCAGATAATATAAACCCCGTCCGGGGTATGGGAAGGAAAACAGGGCATCTAGAACAGAGGCATGTCCCTGAATTTCGTCACCCTTATGTCCTTGGGATGCACTGCTGTATGCCTCTGGTGTTTCACAGAGTATTGGGAAAAACATTCAAATCGACTCTCAGTTCTCTGGAAAGCCATTCCAGTTCACTAAGCTGCAAATGTTATTAAATGCCCTTGAGGCGTTTATCCATGAACTGCTGTATGCTGGTGGAGACTGTGCTCAGCAAGCTTACAGAGGCTGATCCCGGCCTTCCTTGTGGGGAAGCAAACGCTGTAGATCAACAGTACGGAGACAAGGGAGGTAATTTATTAACTCAAATCTGAGTAATACCGCACATGACCAAAGATATGCATCTGTAACATCAGGATTAAAATAGCTATTAAATCTGTGCTTCTTTTGACATACCCTGGTGAGTAACACTGGGCATCAAAGACAAGAATATCAAGGTGAGATGGCTTCCTCATCCTGCATCCTATTTGAGAGAACGTATGATTACCCTGTCAAGCTTTGAGTACTGCAGGGATCTATCTAGAGCAAGGGTAGACAGATTTTCTGTAAATGGGCCAAACTGTAAGTATTTTAGGCTCTGTGGGACATATAGTTTCTGTTACAACTACTCAACTATGCCATTGTAGTCTGAATGCCACCACACAAGATATGTAAATTAATGAGTATGGCTGTATTCCAATAAAACTTTATTTATGGACACCAAAATGTAAATTTCATGTATTTTTTTTAATGTATCATAAACTATTATTTTTCTTTGGTTTTTCCGTCCATTCTTAGCTCAAAAACCATATAAAAACAGTCAGTGGGCTGGATCTGGCCCCTGATCTAGAGAAATACTCCAACAAGAAGAAATAGTATTTCCTGGTCAATGATGATAATTCAATTAACTAGGACAACAACTCTATGAAATACTCTTTTTGTCTCCTTTTTACATATGAGAATGCTAAGGCCCAAGTGTATATAGGCAGGAAGTAAGAAGCCAGGATTTGAACCCAAGCACACAGCCTGTGGGTTCCATGCTGAGGGCCATATGCACATAGTGGTTCTCATCACTGGCTAGACATCAGAATCTCACTGGCGAGTTTCCAAAAATACAGATACCTAGATCCACTCTCTGGCACTCAGCTTCTCCAGCATTCCAGTTTACCAGATCGGAATCACTGAACATGAAACCAAGGCATCTGGATGTCAGCAAAATAGTTTCCCATTAGTTCTGGGATATAATGAGGACCCACTATATGTCTAGACCCTTTGTGGGGACAAAGACTCTCAGGCATGGTCCTCCTAAAGAAGAGTATTCATATCTTAAATACAAACCACCCTATTTGGACCTGTTACCTAGTTCATGTTCATAATCATAGGCTAATTCTTTAAAAGCATCAAATTACAGATCAGGATCACAAGAAGCTAAGTCCCAGATGGTGTCCGGAGTCTTATTACCAAAGCCATATTTGCTGAAAACTACTGCCACTTAACTAGGGATGAGTCAAAGCTGAACTAAAACTGTACGCCTAAACCATATCAAGAACAAAAAGTGGCAAGCCAGCTAGAAAAGGCAATACAAACCATGTAAGAACTTTAAATACATTTAAATAGGATAGGCATAGATAAACCAACCTGATTTGGGGCAAAGCCTTTATATGCGTGACTGCAATGGGTTCCTAGTGGTCAGAATTCTCCCCTATAGCTCTGCGAAGTCCTGTAATTAAGTCTCCACCTCAGAGGAAAAACTCCGCATAGGAAGCTCTTGTGATCTCCCTTGCTAGATTTAACCCAATGGCAACCACACAAGAATGCAATCTGCCCAGGGAATGTGCTTCTACTTTAGAACAAAAATAATGGAATACTCCTAGGACATGCACAGGAAAAATCTCTCATGGTCCAGAGAATCCAACGTCTACACCTCAGAGATTTCCAACCTGGGGACAGAGTGGGGGGCCTGAATTTCCCCTTGACAAAGGTCACTGGTAAAGCAGATTACCTGAAACTCACTTGAATGATGTGACTGTCCTTACTGATGTCTTCCTGGGGCAAATCTATTCTCCTACTGTGACTTTACCCTCAATGGACTTTCTGCCTTCTTCCCTCTTTTTTAATTATTATTTTTAATGTTTATTTATTCACTTCTGAGAGACGGGAGAGCAATGAGAGCAATGAGAGACAGAGAATCTGAAGAGGTTCCACGCTGTCAGCACAGAGCCCGGCACGGGGTTCGAACTCCCAAACGGCGACATTATGACCTGAGCCAAAGTTGCACGCTTAACTGACTGAGCCACCCAAGCACCCTCCCCGCCATCTTTTCTTTCTGATGACCCAGCTGATTTACTTGCAACTTTCTCTTGACATCAGGCAATCTCTCCTTCCTTTTTATCTAACTTGGCTCTGACACCAAATGTGAGTCCAGGACCCTGTGACCCAGAGTGTGCTATAGGTTTTCACTCTTTTACTGGGACTGAGTGGTTGCTGCTTATCAAATATTCAAGAAGCTTAGAGCTACAAAGAGAGAAGACAAATATGGAGAAGAACTGTATATCTAAAAGGGCAGATGGAATGTATATGTAATGAACTGCAGCCTTTGTAATGAACGTCTGTTGCCACTGGCAGGAAACTTCAACAATGGCATCTTTGAATATAAAGGACAATGAAAGCCTCTTAAAACCAGGGCAAATCTACTGCAGCTACATGCCTTTTACTTGCTGGGAGGTTTACTCAATCAGATAAATAGTTTTGTTGCCTTGTTTTCATTTAAGGAGTACCCTGTAACTTCAGCAGAGCAGTACAAAAGAAAAAGTTACCAACATTTGATCTTAACTTTTTTGGAGCCTGTGTCTGGAGTGTGCTAAGACTATACGTTTGCTATAAGCTTAAGTACAAAAACAAGAGTGAATGTCATAGTTATAAGTTAATAAGTGTTACCTTAGTGAGAAAAAAAATGAAAATAAAAGATTTTAGTAACAAGAATACATGGGTACCATTGAAAACATATATAAAAAAATAGACTGGCAAAAACAAAATAATACTTCGGGAGAGCGTCCCAAAGAGATACTCAAGCAAAAAATGTGTCATAGTTGAATAGTCCATCATACTAATGATACAGGATTCTGCAGAAGCATAGGAAGTGCTATGTTGTAAGGGATTTAAAAGGCTACAGGATATAACCACATACCTCTCACAGGTAACAAAATTCAGTATTGGTCTGGTGGTTTTCTAGTTTTGGTTAATATTTTGGTGTATTTACCTTGTCTTATTTTCAAGTATGCATTTTTTAAAACACAGAAATATATTTTTCTCATCCATTTTACCTGTATAACTCAGTGAGTATTAGTTATTTTGCAAACCTGTGTAATCATCACAGTCTAGTTTTAGAACATTCCCATCACCCAAGAAAGATGCATTTATGCTCATGTATAGACACTTCCCATCTCGTCCACCCTGATCAACCATTAATCTATTTTCTGTCTCTTTCGATTTGCCTTACTGGACATTTCATATAAATGGGATCATAATATATAATAATTTGCTTTTGGTGTTTTCCACTCGGCACAACGCTTTTAAGTTTCACCCACGTTGCAGCATGCACTAATTATCACTTTTTTTTTAATTGACAAAGAGTATTCCATTATGTGGGTATACCACTTTGATTGTTCCTTCACCAAATGATTGACTTTGGATGCTTTCTACATTGTTATACCAAATAATGTTCATGTGGACATTTGTTTATAAATCTTTGTGTGGGCTTATATTTTCATTTTTCTTAAGTAGATATCTAGGAGTGGAATTTCTGCTAAGCTTAGTTTTTTAAGAAACTGCCACATTGCTTTTCCAACTAGGTATATCATTTTAGATTTCCACTACCAACGTTAAGGGGTTCAAAGTTTTTCCACATCCTCACTGATACTAAATATTATCTGTTTTATTTTATATTTTTATTGCAGCCATTCTAATGAGTGTGAAGTAGAATCTCCCTGTGGCTTAAACTTTCATTTCCATAATGACTAATTGTGCTAAACACGTTTTCATGGAATTATTAGCTATTCATGTATCATTTCTGGTGTATGTCTATTCAGATTTTTTGTTCATTCTTTAAAAAGTTGTCTGTCGAAAATATATACCAATCCCATTCTTCTATTTTTTCCAGAAAACACTTTAATTTTTCATAAAAGGTATATAATTTATGTTAACATGTAATGGGTTGTTATTTTTAAAGAAATTAATAAGTAATGTTTTAATGTCTGTTCTAGTTTCTAACATAAAAAATATCAATAGATATAACTCACATAAACAAAAGATTTTTGGGATCTTCACTATTCTTTTTTTTTTAATGCTTTATTTTTGAGAGAAAGAGAGAGAGTGTAAGCAGGGGAAGAACTGACAGAGAGGGAGACACAGCATCCAAAGCAGGCTCCAGGCTGTCAGCATAGAGCCTGACATGGGGCTCGAACTCACAAACCATGAGATTAGGACCTGAGCCAAAGTTGGATACCTTACCGACTGAGCCAGCTGGGCACCCCAGATCTTCAGTATTTTTAAGCATGTCAAGGAATCCTGAAACCTAATCTTGAGAAACACTTAAGTAGAGAAACCATAAGAAAATATTGGAGTGATCTGTGATTACAGAGGTCACCAGAAAGCATTTTCACATGCCAGAGTCCAGGAAACCAAATCTATAACCAAAGAAAACACTTCCTCATGGAATCCAGCTTGAGGTGCAACAAACAAGAAAGTGGCTCAAGTATGGAGGGGTTTAGTGCAGTCCTGGGCAGGCTTGGTGGCAGGGTCCTCTGCTCCCCATCTGGACTCGGGTGGAAGAGACGGGGGAGCATGGAGAGAGAGTGCTGTGTTGATGTAAAAGTACACACAGAGTGGATTCTGATTAATTCCAGGTTTTTAACATCTGCTTCTTTACTTCAGATCCAAAAAACATTTCTGAAGGCTTTTGAGGCCTTTGCCATCACACGCTGCAGAGTAAAATCAAAACACTAGCAAATAAGAAGATATGCGGAAAGAATATCTGAGGATGAGACCAAATTTCTGATGAGCTGGTGAAACCTGTTGAACTCTGTGGATTACAGGAGTCTAAAACAGATGGCCTCTGGCCACGATGCTAATGCAACGTTAAACTGATGATCCACCTCCCGGGTCACTTGTTAGAAGATGATGGCTGAGGGTTTGAAAGGTAGATTGTACGTCATTTTTATTATGTACACCTACCAAATATCTTCTTTGTAATACATACGCTAAATCTCAGACAACATTTCCAGAGAAGCTGCACTGTAAAGTCATATGAAGTAGATATACAATTCATAGAGTAATCCTTTCTCAATCACTGTAATTTATTCTCAGACGTCCTGGAGTTTGAAGGAGACTAACTGTTTAATTAGTCATAATATGTCATCAAATACTACAGATGAAAAGGAAAATGGAAGATAAAAATTAGAAGAGGAAGTGATAGAGTAAGTTAGATAAACTTCAGAACAAAGTGATTGAAGTTTATTTTTCCATACTCAGATTAGAAATGAATAAAACTTCTAATAACTAGATATTTACTCAAAAGTAAAGCATATCTTTATTATATTTTAAATTCAGTTTGGAAATAGTACTATAGGGGGCACCTGGGTGGCTCAGTCAGTTAAACATCTGATTTTGGCTCAGTTCATGATCTCACAGTTTGTGGGTTCGAGCCCCGCATCAGGCTCTGTGCTGATAGCTCAGAGCCTGGAGCTGCTTCAGATTCTGTGTCTCCCTCTCTCTCTACCCCTCCCCTGCTTGTTCTCTCTGTCTCTCTCTCCTAAAAATAGATAATAAAACATTAAAAAAAGGAAATAGTACAATAATTTGATACTCTAATATGGAATAATTATAATAACATAACAGATTTGTATGTGTAATAAATGAGTTAATATCTATAAAGAGCTAAAACTGTCAATCAATCACTCAGTTTACTTGCTTACTCAATCACTAGTTGAAGAAGCAGTCACTAAGGGTTAGCTATTATGTTGTTAATAATATGAAAAGAAACTCACTGATACCAAATAAGACTTTTGTCTATTTAATCTATAGAACATCACAATTATATTATCTTGAAATTAAATGAAACATCACTGCAATTAGAATATACTTTAGGAGGATTCATAAAACATCATCTAAAATGATTAATTTTCTATTATTTGCAATTATATGAGCAAGGAGGCATAAACAAGTAAAATTCCTCAATGGACTCCTATTTTTTAGGGTGCTAGGTGTTAAGTACACAAAAGCCTATTGATTTAGTAAATGCTCCAAAGCCCACTTTATCCTAGAATATTCACCTGAAAGAAATTCACCCTGATTACCCAATGCTACTAAGGAAAAGCTGGTCAAATTCATATTTTTGTTAACAGCCACTCTTTCACTCAACACTCTAAAAATTGGTAGTATACTTTATTACAAATGGTAGCATTTAGGACATTAATTAAACCTAATAAAAGTGACATAATTTAAAATACAGGTTATATATCTGTGTGATTTAGATTCCGTATTTAATTCAGACAATTGTATAGCTTGCCATGTGAAATATTCACTAACAGGGAGAAGGTAGAAGTTTTGACATTTATTTTACTGCCATCTAATAACATAAGTTTTTATTGATCATGTCTTGTGTTCCCACCAGCTTCTCAGATGCTATGGGAATACAAAGATGTTCCGGATAACATTTTATGTCCTTGGGACTTCATGGAATAAACTGAATGTGACGAGATCTAATACACAAATGTATGGGAGAGTAAAGAGAAAGATATCAAGGGCAAACATATGTAGTAAAGATAACATAGGCAGTTGGGTAAAAGGAAACAATGTGAACTAGAATTCTTTAGAAATACTGTCGAAAGAATATTAAAAACGGGCAAGAAGTTGAATAGCTAGAAAAGTGCAAGGTATTCCAGGTCCAGCCTCACTTTTCAACCTTACCCATCGGCCCAGCCCTAAACTGGCATCCCCCTTCAGCAATATTTTAGAGCTATACATTAAGCTCCAAATATTCCTTACATCCCCTTCAAATCTTCCCTCATTCTTTCCCCCCAGAGCTGCCTACTCCCTGCATCTATAACTCTTAGTACTCTCCAAGGTTCAGCGTTAAGACCCATTCGGAAGCACCCGTTTGGCCCCCATTAAGCACCACCATGTATTGTTAGTGTTGTTTTCACACATATGTTTTAATTCTCTAACTAGACCATAAACGGCTTGAGCACATGGACTGCGTGTTATACAAATCTGTGTATTCTCCACAGTGCCTGGCAGGCTTTCAATAAATATTTGGTAGTTGATTAAGGTAGAATCTGATTTAAGAGCAAAGTCAAACTGCTATTGAGCTATGATAAACTCTTATTAAAGGCACAAAGAAATAAGCACTGAATGGGGCTCCTGGGTGGCTCAGTCGGTTAAGCATTCGACTTGGGCTCAGGTCATGATCTCAAAGTCCACGGGTTTGAGCCCTGCGTCAGGCTCTGTGCTGACAGCTCAAATTCTGTGTCTCCCTCTTTCTCTGCCCCTTCCCCACTCGCTCTCTGCTCTCTCAAAATAAAATAAAGACATTAAAAAAAAACATTAAAAAAAAAGTACTGAAGAGATACCAGCTGAGCAATAGTATGGTGAGTTTGGGGATAGGGAAAAGTCTGCCAACGACAGAAAGTCAATACCTGAGTAAATAGAAGAGAGGGCAGAGATACTTTGAAGGAAGAGCTATTAAAGAGTTAGAGACTGATTTTACATAAAGAACAAAGGCAAGAGAGAAATCCAAATGACTTTAGAGTTCTAAACCTTAGGGCCTAAAATAATAATGGTGTTATCATTAATAATAATGCATAAGTTGGAAAGAGCTGCCAAGTTAGCAGGGGGCTTGAAAGTTAAATTTTCATTTCGTTTTGTGTTAGGCATCTGTAAAATCTATGCATACAAAGATCCTATAGGCAAATGAACAGATACAACACGACTGAGAATTGAAGCTGAATATGTTGATTTGGCAGTGCTCACAAACATATGCTGATTGAATATACCAAAGAGATTAAGTGAAAAAAGGAAAAGACCAGAGAGTCAAGAACCTCAGGTTAGGTGGGAAGAATATGAAGGAAGAACAAAAAGACAAAAAGGAGTGGGGAGAAAAAAGTGAACCCGTGAAGACAGCACGGACTGCCTGATCTTGGGAAGAAATACATGTTATCTTGCAATACGTTTAATGAGCTGGACAGTCAAGAATTTTATGATTAAGAGACATACTGAATTTTCGTGGAAGGAGTTTACAAATGACTCCACACACAGACCCACACACGTTGGTCAAAATGCAGTGTATTAGAATAAACATTCAAAGCAACATGATTTTATCTCCTTCACTTCTTCAGCCCTCACAGTAAAGCTCAAAGAAAACAGTGAATAAGTGTTCAAGTAAATATGCAAAATGTTTCTAGCTCACAGTGAGGTAGCATTACACTGTGGATTACACCGACGTGGAAAACGTGGAAAATGAGACTCTCAGCTCTGTGGTGGGTCCTGTATACAGTGAGTCCATTCCATAGCTGGAGATCATTTAAAAGTTTTTTGGTTTTTATGGATTTCAGTTCTAAACTTCAAGAGATTATGTGGCACGTGGAGAAATGTTTGGGATTTGGAGTGAACAAAATGGGTTAGAATCCCAACTTGGCCATTTATTTTAAAACTCTGAAGCTTCTGGAGGTAACAACTTCAATGTCCTTATTTAAGAATGGTAGTAACAATATCTAAAAGGATTGTTGTGAGGAGTAAAAGATATAGTGGGAGGGCCTGACTCAAAAAAAAAAAAAAAGTTCATTTTTTCCTCTTATTTCAGGAAAACTACCTTCAGATAAAAACTCCCAGCACTGAGATTCCAGCATCTTGTTTCCATTTTAATCAAGTACTTCTTCTTCCTGCTGAATCAAGGCAAAAGTACTGAACAAAAAGAAATGTATTACTGGAAATTAATATTAAAAGCTGTAACTTTAAAAAGTGTAACATCTAGGGGCACCTGGGTGGCTCAGTCAAGTGTCTGACACCAGCTCAGGTCGTGATCTCA
>NC_043700.1:74420288-74423283 GCF_006229205.1 Suricata suricatta | reverse complement strand
ACTTCAACAACACACTGGATCCACATGGAGTGAGCCCCGAACAAAGGCAGGGTAGGGCTTTTGTGAGTTTGGACAATATTATTGACAGCAGGTTTAACTATTCACATTGCCTAGAGTATTTGTTACCTTTGGCGGGACCCAATCACAACATTTAGAGTATTGACCAATCACAGAGTGGGCCCAGGACCCTCACGTAGGGTCTAACTAGTCTCAGCCTCCATCTTTAGGCCTGCCCTTAGAATGTTACAAGGGTGGTCCCTTTTGCCTTGGGCAATGTGTGCCCTTCTATTGTTTCATGGAGTCAGTTTCACACCTGCATCCTTACATCACCATAATTATTCATCTTGTCCCTGCCTCCTGCTCATTTATCCACATGGTACAGAAGTTTGGACTATGTTTTTTTTTTTAATTTTTTTAAAATTTTTGTTTTTTACATTTATTTATTTTTGAGAGACAGAGAGCATGAACAGAGAGAGAAAGAGACACAGAATCTGAAGCAGGCTTCAGGCTCTGAGCTAGTGGTCAGCACAGAGCCCAACATGGGGCTTGTACCCACGAACCGTGAGATCATGACCTGAACCAAGGTCGGATACTCAACCAACTGAGCCACCCAGGCGCTCTACAAGTTTGGACTGTGTTCTGACCTTTTTCTATTGCCAGCAGTCTGGCTGCAGTGAAAAGATACTTGGTATTTTTATTGTCAGGTTGGTTTCCATATAACTCCCAGTGCTCATCCCAACAAGTGTCCTCCTTAATGCCCCTTACCTATTCTCCCACACCAAACCCTCAGTTTGTTCTCTGTATTTAAGAGTCTCTTAGGTTTTGTCCCCCTCCCTGTTTTTATATTATTTTTTGCTTTCTTTCCCTTATGTTTATCTGTCTAGTATCTTAAATTCCATATACAGGTGAAGTCATATGATATTTGTCTTTCTCTGACTAATTTCACCTAGCATAATACATTTGAGTTCTACTCATGTTGTTGCAAATGGCAAAATTTCATTCCTTTTGACTGCTGAGTATAATTCCATTGTGTGTGTGTGTGTGTGTGTGTGTGTGTGTGTGTGTGTGTGTGTATACCACATCTTTTTTATCCATTCATCAGCCAGTGGACATTGGGGCTCTTTCCATATTTTGGCTATTATTGATAATGCTACTGTAACATTGGGGTGTACATGCCCCTTTGAAACAGCACACCTTATCCTTTGGATAAATACCTGTTAGTGCAATTGCTGGGTCATAGAATAATTTTAGTTTTAATTTTTTGAGGAACCTCCATGCTGTTTTTCAGAGTGGCTGCATCAGTGTGCATTCCCACCAGCGGTGTAAAAGGGTTTCTCTTCCTCTGCATCCTCGCCAGCATATGTTGTTGCCTGAGTTGTTAATGTTAGCCATTCTGACTGGTGTGAGGTGGTATCTCATTGTGGTTTTGATTTGTATTTCCTTGATGATGAGTGATGTTGAGCATCTTTACATGTGTCTCTTAGCCACCTGGATGTCTTCTTTGGAGAAGTGTCTATTCATGTCATTTGCCCATTTCTTCACAGGATTGTTAGTTTTTGGGGTGTTGAATTTGATAAGTTCTCTATAGATTTTGGATACTAACCCTTTATCTGATAAGCCATTTGTCAGTTGCCTTTTAGTTTTGCTGATTGTTTTCTCTGCTGTACTGAGCTTTTTATCTTGATCAGGTCCCAATAGTTCATTTTCACATTTTTTTACCTTGCCTCTGGAGACATGTTGAGTAAGAAGATGCTGTAGCAAAGCTCAAAAAGGTTTTTGCCTGCTTTCTTCTCTAGCTTTTTGATGGCCTCATGTCTTACGTTTAGTTCTTGCATCCATTTTGAGTTTATTTTTGTGTATGGTTTAAGAAAGTCATCCAGATTCATGATTCTGCATGTCACTGTCCAGTTTTCCCAACACCATTTGCTGAAGAGACTGTCTTTATTCCATTAGATATTTCCTGCTTTGTCAAAGATTAGTTGGCCATGTTTGTAGGTCCATTTCTGGGTTCTCTATTCTGTTCCATTGACCTGGGTGTCTGTTTTTGTGCCAGCAACATACAGTTTTGATGATTACAGCTTTGTAATCAGTCTTGAAGTCCTGCATATTGATGCCTTTAGCTTTAGTTTTCCTTTTCAGGATTGCTTTGGCTATTTGGTGTCTTCTCTTATTCCATACACATTTTAGGATTGTTTGCTCTAGCTCTGTGAAGAATGCTGGGTGTATTTTGATAGAGATTGCACTGAATATGTAGATTGCTTTGGGTAATATTGACATTTTAACAATATTTTTCCAATCTGTGACCATGGTATGTTTTCTCATTTTTTTGTGTGTCTTCTTCAATTTCTTTCATAAGTTTTATATAGTTTTCAATATATAGATTTTTTTTTGCCTCTTTGGTTAGGTTTATTTCTTGGTATTTTATGGTTTTTGGTGCAATTATACATGGGATCAATTCCTTGATTTCTTTTTCTGCTGCTTCATTATTGGTGGATAGAAATGCAACTGATTACTGTGCATTGATTTTATATCTTGTAATTTTGCTGAACTCATGGATCAGTTCTAGCAGTTTTTTGGTGGAATCTTTTGGATCTTCCAAATAGAGTATCATATTATCTCCAATGAGTGAATGTTTGACTTCTTCCTATTTGGATGTCTTCTTTTTCTTTGTGCTGTTTGATTGCTGAGGCTGGGACTTCCAACTCTATGTTGAATAATAGTGGTAAGAGTGGACATCCTTGTCATGTTCCTAACCTGAGGGGGAAAGCTCTCAGTAGTTCCTGAGTAAGGGTGATATTAGCAGTAGTTCTTTCACATACGGCTATTATGATCTTTTATGATCCTTCTATTCCTACTTTCTTGAGGGTTTGTATCAAGAAAGGATGCTGTATTTTGTCAAATGCTTTCTCTGCATGTATTGAGAGGATCATGTAGTTCATATGCTTTCATTAATGTGAGGTATCACATTGATTGGTTTGCGGATATTGAACCAGCC
>NC_043700.1:74403661-74420188 GCF_006229205.1 Suricata suricatta | reverse complement strand
CCCTACGTGAGGGTCCTGGGCCCACTCTGTGATTGGTCAATACTCTAAATGTTGTGATTGGGTCCCGCCAAAGGTAACAAATACTCTAGGCAATGTGAATAGTTAAACCTGCTGTCAATAATATTGTCCAAACTCACAAAAGCCCTACCCTGCCTTTGTTCGGGGCTCACTCCATGTGGATCCAGTGTGTTGTTGAAGTCTGTGAGCCCGAGTTTAGGCTGGCTGGGCCTAAATTCGTAATAAAGCCCTTTGCTTTTGCATGCGTGATTCGGTCTCCCAGGTAATCTCTGGTTTTTGGGGGCAATATTAAAATCTGGGCATAACAGTGAGAGACGGAAGGGCTAAGAGAAACTTCTGGTCCACACTCCATGAGAAAGACTACTGAGCAAAAGAGACCAGGAATAGACTGAGAAGCTATCTCTTAGCTGTTTGCTGAAAGCAGGCCAAAGCAAGAGAGACCAGGGTACCTGACCAATTCTGGAACTGGAAAGGGTCTCAAGAGCCTGACTCTAAAAAAAACAAAAACAAAAACAAAAACCCAAAACAAAAAACACCAATGCTTTCTGTCTGTGGTTTTCCTGCAGAAAAGGATGAGCAATGCTGCAAAGTATGGACATCCTCAGCTCATAGATGCATGTCATGACAGGTCACAGAAACTCCTATGACAGTCAGGTCTAAGGTTCTAAGACCTGCTTCAGTGAAGAAAAGAGACACCAAAATGAAATTCACCAGGGTGATCTCTGGCCAAAGATGCCAATTTAAAGTCAGAAGTTTAAAGTTTACTTTTTCATGAGCCGCTTAGAATTAAAAAGACCTCTTAGGGGGCCTTATTGTAGTTTACCCATTTCCCCCTCCCCCCCCCCAAAGAACTCTAAATATGCCCCCTTTCTACCTCTTCCCACTTCAAGGAAACTAGCTCCAACCTTGGCCCAGGGAAATTCTTAATCCTACAGGGTAATACCGATACTCCCCCACTCCCCACCCCATGCCACCCTGCCCCCCAGTGAGTCAACGCTGTTCTTAAGTGAGCATGTAACTCCAAGACCAAAAGTTTGCTGAGGACACCTGGAAAAATAAAACTCTTTCTCTCCCTTTTTTTTTTAAATGAGAATTCTCTCTCTTTTCTGGTGCATAAATGAGAAGGCATAGTTGTAGTCACTTCTGGAAGCCAGCCTTGGAGTAAAATAGGCACTTAGAGAAGAGAACAGAGAGAAAAGAACCTGGATCTTGGTATTTTTATTCTCCTATGTTAGCCAACCCTGACACCTGCCTTCCCTCTGGATTTGCAATATGTGAGCCAATAACATTTTGTATTACTGAAGTTTACATTAAAATTCTGAAAATTATTTACAGACAAAAGCATCATAAGTGATAGAATATCCTACCTTTGCCTTAGCTACTTTTTTCCCCCTACATTTCATTTAAGCTTGCCTGTTCAGTTCTAACCACATAGTAGGATGGGATAAGAGTAAGCACACTTCAAGTCCCATGTGAATGATGGGAGAATGTAATTACACTTTAAGTCTCAATCCCAAATTCAGCAGACCGTGTGGTTTCCTAGTGTCACACTGAAGTTTAACAATAGCTAAAGAAAGATGTGCTCAGCAAATTTTCAAAATTTAAACATCAGTTACTGAAAATAAGCTCTTGTAATATAAACTCAAGATGAATTCTAAAATGTGGAATTCATAAATGTACACGGTAGTCACACAACCTAACAAGTAAGATGGATTTTTATTCTTAGTACTATCTAAAAGGATGTCTTAGATCCTATTTGTCAAGGTAATTTTCACTCCTTGGTGAGTATTCCAATTCCTATGACAAATTAATCATCTCAAATAGTATCCTGTTAAAAGCACAGTGCTCTAATGTGACAACCGGAAGTACCATGTTCTGGAAGACATAATTCTCTACTGCAAGTAATGAGCTAGATTCTAGGTCCAAAGAAACAACTAATGATTTTGCACAACTAAATGAAGCTTTTAAAATTCAGCTCTTTTGCTCTAAAAAGCAAAATGCATGTACATAAGACTTGCCACAACAACCAAAAATTCTTGTATATTCATTGTAAGGACAAAATAACCTACCTATAAGTCACTTGAAATAAGTGTCCCATACCTACCAAATAACGACAAGGTTGACCATCACCCACAAGCAACCCCCCCCAAAGCAATCTGTAAATGCAAGTTTGGTATCTGCCATGTATAGTCAAGAGTCATAAAGTATCTTGCCTAATGAATACACTCTACCAATGTGTCAGGGTTTCCACCTTAGATTTTGGAAAGGTGACATAGTCACCAATGACTTTTAAAATAAATTATAAAGATTTGCTCTGCATGAAAATATTTTCACAGGATATTTGGGCTAAACTACATCTGCTGTTTTATGATATCATGAAAATATTTACAAGACCTTTGGTGTGGTTAATAAGAAGTCACATTTAAAATCACAACTCCTAGCCCTCAAGATCCTATTTGTATGCTATTTAGGACATTAAGCTCTGCGGAGTTTGCTTCGTTTCTGATTTGAACAATTCTAAAAAGATATTTATAATATGATACTGGAGAAAATTTCAATGATTACTCTTTTAGTAATAATTTTAGTAATAATTATATTTAACAAGGCAATTTTATTACATTTTTAAAAGAAATCTATCTTTAAAAGACACATATTAAAGAATTTATGGATGCCAGACATGTTAGAAAATAATCCAGTAAAGTAGAAAAGGGGAAAGACTGATAACTGTTGAACCTGGGTGATGAATACATGAGGGTTCATTACACAATTTTATGCGTTTTTAATGTAAAATTCTCCATAACAAAGTTAAAAGAATTTATTCTTAAACAGAAGGAAACTACCCTGAAATAAGATTTTATTTAACTTTTAACTGCTTTTCTGAAGTCTAATTTACATCCATACAATTCACGCACTGTAAGCACAAAGTCTATTGACTTTTAGTTGGCTTATACCATTGTACAACCATCAGAACAATGATTTCAATTTTAAGCCAGGAGAATTTTTTTTCAGTTGGGAGTATTTTTTTAAATTTTTTGTTGTTGTGAAACAAAGTTATATTTAAACAGTGGTTATCATAACAGCTTAGTTATGCTTTAGAAACATGTCTATTTTTCTCTTTTTGAAATATCAGTAATCTTAAAGAAAAAAAAGCACCCAGTATTTATCAACAGCTAGATTTTGAGATTAAAGCCATCTTTTTTCCCCCTCTATCTTTACTGACATATTTTCTCCTTGCCAAGTTATGAGGAAGAAACACACATTTCCCCCCAGCCGCCCCCCTTTTCCATAGAACTTGTCTGTTGGCAGACTGCCACAGCACTAGCAGCGGGCAAACGCGAGAGCTGAATTAGCTCCCCTGTGCCTCCACGGCTGGACCAGGGCAGCCCCGGGGAGGGTTCCCAACCCCTAGCCAAGGACCCCTTGGGAAGAGCAGAATATAATTCATCTTCCCCACTTCCCAGGAAATGGGGAAAAAAAAGCCCCTGAATACACAGACACACGCCTGCACAGCACGGTACCGTCAGGTGAACCAATTTCATTCTTGCTCCGCCATCATCTCTATCCAGATCTTAGAGACTTGAGGCAAATTATCATCCAGCTAACAATGGCGCCTGATATTTGTTTCTATGTTACTTCACGGGCAGCTCTAGGAATTGGCATTTGTGCTTTCATTTTCAAATTTCCAGTCTCAACTGCAAAAAGAATAATGGATTTTTTTCTAATGAAATACTATAGGCTTTTCATGTGGATGAGAAGATAACTTAATATTAGGATAATTCATTTTGGACACACCCCATTAATATATACAACTTGCAACTGATATCCCTTACATTAAAAAAAGCTTAGAAAACTTTTTTTGAAGGTTTACAGATACCATAAATAAAATATGTATCACTTTATAATCAGTCATAATGCTCAAATTTCATTGTTGAAGTATTTAGAAAAAATAAATACTCCTGGGGAAGTGCTGCATATACCTGGAGACGTGTGGTCATAATTAATAACGCATCAAACAGAGTAACCACACAGTTTATTAACCAAACACATATGCGTATGAAAGGAGGTGCTCTTAAATACTACACCAGGAATAGGCATAAGCAAAACTATCCCAGGCAAATTGGGACACATGATTGCTTTAGATATAAGCAAGTCAATGCAAAAACAGTTAAGATTAAAAAAATTTTTTTTAATCTTTATTTTTCAGAAAGAGAGAGAGTGAATGTGAGCGTGGGAGAGGGGGACAGAGAGAGAGGGAGACACAGAATCCCAAGCAGGCTCCAGGCTCTGAGCTGTCAACACAGAGCCTGATGTGGGGCTTGAACTCACGGACCATGAGACTATGACCTGAGCTGGAAGTGGGATCCTTAACTGACTGAACCACCCAGGTGCCACCCAAAACATTTAAGATTAATGGGACTTGGGGTCTATAGTGAAATCTCTAGAATAGTTATCCTCAAACTTCTACCCTTTTCGAAGGCTGTAGCCACCAATATGGGAGAAGCTAAAAGGAATCTCTTTTTAAATCTCATCCTTTGACTCCAGTGTTTTACCTTTGTGCCATTAACATCCTTATCTTTATGTTTATAATATATATAAAGGAACTGTGGACTTTAATGAACAATATTAAATAGAGCAAAACATTAAAATTTATCAAATGACAGTACAACAATCACCCAATTGTAAAAAAATTTTTTTCACCCAACTATAAGATTTTGAAAACAACATCCAATTCTAGGGAGGATGCTTTTATTTCCCAATTGGATAATTTAATTGTTTAGGAAATATATTGCCAAAACCCACTAGCACTATAAAATACCAATGGCAATTTTGAAACTCAGAGTGTACAGAAAAAGAATGAACGTGGCGGTACTCCTCACGGCTATTTATATCACTTGGATAGTCCTAGAATTTGAATAACATTTCAATTTCTCTTAAGGTCTCCTCACACTAAAAATGTCATAATTAACATTCTCAGCAGCATTTATGTGAATGATCGTTAAAACCAAAATCAAACTAAAAAATTAAAAACAGCTGGAATTTATAAACCAAAAGGATTTTCTCCTCTGGTAAAGAGATTATAATGAAGTGTGGCACAATTTTATGAACTTATTAGTCCAACTAAATGAATGTACATTCTGCGGCAGTTCAGTAACTTTGTAAGTTGGAGCACTGCCCAAAAACAAAATGGGAAATTTTTTTCTTGTTGCTTTTTATGTAGAAGTCAAAATGATTTACTTTTAAAAACTAAATTCAATAAAATACATGTCATTAAGAAATCAAGTTAAGAATCCTTGATTAAAGTACTAAAGTTGATACATGATACAAAGTTGAGCGTGTGATATGCTTCCTTTTTGTGAAACTAAAATGGTTACAATGGGTGAATAACACCTCTCTTAAGAAACAAGCAAAATACATGCTAAAACTATTTCTGAATGAACTTCTGAGACTCTTAGCATTTTTCATTTAAACGCTCTGATGTTAAGATTATATCAGCTTAAATATGGGCTCTGACAGTTACACCAAACATCCATTTACACAAAACGTCACAGGGGGAAATTCAGACACATTCTTAGGATCCCAAATGGGAAAACCTCAGTAAATCTTTTCTTCTAACATTTAGAGCAAACCACCTGAGGACGCCATCCAATACGTTTTCCCTTTCCCTAACTGATCACTACAATTATCTACTACCTGTTTTATATTTTTATTTAAAATTATAAACTGTATCTGCAAAAGTCTCTATTTTCAGGCATGGCCACTTGGCATGTTCAGTACTTGAATCTAGAAGAGGGAAGAGGTAACATGTAGCCACTTGAGAAGTGCCTTAACAGGGAAGACTACGCAGTCACAGATGGAAACTCAAATTTATCTTTGATAGCTGTTTCCCAAAGCCAAAACAATGTTTTCCCTCGGCTGAATTTTTACCATTGGACTGATCCTGTATGTCAAAAATGACTTAGGTTTCTTAATGTCATCTGTAAGAAAGTGAGAAATTTGAGCAAATCACTGTGACTAACACCCGTAACAAAAAAAGTCATTTTGGCAGACAAAGGAGAGGTCAGAGAAACCAACACAGAAAAGGAACTGAAGTAAGCTATCAAAAGTGTGAGAGCAATTTTAAAAGAGTAACAGATATAAATTGCCTCAAATGACCATCATTAAGTGCTGAATTACAGTGCACTGCAGAGACCCAATTCAAAAGATAATAATCTTCCATTCTTCTCCTAGAGTTAAAATTTTAAATATTGTGTTTTCCGAGATTTGATGGAAGACAGACATTCAACAACTACATTTGACTTTGAGGGACCCTGGCAAGCTGGGTCTGTGGCTCATTCATTCATTCCCCTACAACGTGCTAGGCACTGTGTTACTTGTAGGAATGAAAGACTAAACAAGGCGCCATCCCTGCTCTTAGCTGTCCAGCACGAAGACACAAATAAGCCATTTTTAATAGAGCTTGTGAAGGCATGCGGTGGGGCAAGCTCAGGCGTCACAGGACACACCGGAGTCAAGGAAGCTTTCCAGAAGCAGCCACCTCTAAAATGAGAACTGAAGCTCTAGGAGCAGCTGGCTGGCACCACTCAGGGAGAGGGAGGAGGACAGAGTAACTGAACAGAGAGCTGTGTGTGCAAAGGCCATGGGTGCAAGGTGCAGCCAGACGATGCACGGGAGAGACTGACACTTTCCTAAGCTAAGTGCAGGCACAGAACAGCTTCTGATGCATTAGTGAAAAGCGATAGAGCTAGAGAGGCAGGCAGGTTCCAGGGCTCAGACATAATGCTGAAGAACCCTGAAAAGGCAAAGCCAAGTAGAAGAGCAGATGGCAGGTGGACTTAGTTGCCCTCCATCACCCGCTCCCCAGCACCGCCCTCGCCACACAGCGATTCAGAGTGGTGTCCTGCATCTTCGGATGTCCCGCATCTTCGGATGAAGGCCAGGCTCACAGGTGGCAAGAATGGTTCTGTCAACCTGGTTCATGACACTTGGTACCTGCAGGCCTTAGGCCAGGCACAGGGTCTTCAGTTCAGTTCTGGGGCTCACCTTGCCCTTTCCCTAGCTGCTTATCCTCTGAGGCCACCTGAGTCCACCTCTGGTCTGGACTATGGAGAGGAATGCCACGGTGAAGACAGAACGCTGAGTCCTCTGCGCTCTCCAAGTGCCTAATATGTGCTGCGTACCAGGACAACTACACCGACACAGAGGACCGGCGACCTGTCACAAGCACCAGAAGCCATGATTTTTAACACCTGCTGGGAGGTCTAATAGACCTAGCTGGTTCTTGATAAACCGGGGAGATAAAACACCAGGTAAAAATTGAAGTGTGAGCAGAGACTCTCCATGGTCTGGGAGACTGTGAAACCTTTCAAAGTTCTGTGGACACATTTTCAAGCTTTTTAAATTTTTCTCTGTGGTTGACCTCTAGAAAGTCCAGAGAAGACAGTGCACCTGGGACCTGGAGCCATTCCCCTCTTCTCTCCTGAGGATACTGCTCAGTTAGTACACACGGTAGACATAGTCAGATGGGAAAAGCACTGCACGAGGTCCCCTGTGCATGCATGGGCATGCGTGTGAGAGAGAAGGCAGCAAATAACAGTTAAAAGGCGCTGAGCTAAATATCGGAAATGTCCTGGCAGCCGCTTTGAAAAGTAAAAATAAACAGGTAAAATTAATTTTCAGTATAGTCTTTTACTTAGCCCAATTTCACCAAAAGTATTATTTGTTCAACATATAGTCACTATAAAAATTATGAAAGGTATTTTATATATTTTTTCATGCTAGGTTTTCAAAATCCAGTATGTATTTTACATTTACAACACATCTCAAACAGGACTGCCACAGTTTTCAAGTGTTTGAAAACCCCATGTGGCTGCTGTCTTCCACACTGGACAGGGGACGTTCAGAATATTTTACTGACTATTCCATCTGCCACCAACCATAAGGCCATCAGAATACACAGACATGCTTCTCATGGTAGAAGTAGCCAGCCCAAAATGAGGGGAGGGCTCTCCCTGCCAGGAGAGGGTAGTTTCATTGGGCTCCTGCCCAAATGCCCAAGGGCAGTGGAAGAATGAACAGTGACAGAGGCTGGCTTAAGGCTGGGGTGATTCAGCACAGGTGGGAGACTTAAGTAAGTACAATCAACTCCTCAGTTATAGGAACAGAGCTATTTAGGATGTAAAATCTGTTAAGCTCTGTTTTCCCAAACACCTTTTCCATTCACTCCTATTATTTACAACTAGAGGTCTGGATACAGCTTTTTACATGTCAATTGTATCTTAAAATGGTTTTTAAAGACTAAAGGCCTGGGAACAAAGGAATGTGTGTATCTGGCTCTTTGCTGCAGAAAGACACTGGGAAGAAAGTCTTAGGCTTTCCTTACCTCACCTATAAAATGGGAAAAAATTAGAGTTGCTAAGTGTTGTGCCCGTCAGAGTGGTAATTTGTAATTTCTCTCCATTCCTCCTGGACTTCCTGTTAGGGATGGAATATGTACTTTCTAGAACTCTGAAGGGTGAAAACCATTCCATGTCTTGCTTCCAAGAGCCTTTGCAAAAATGAAATCCACCCTCATAACAATGGTCTTTGAGGTCCTACATGATCTGGTGTCCCCTCTGTGCCCTCACTCTCTTGCTTCCCTCATTTCATCCCCCTCTGGCCCATTCTCCAGCCACAAGGGCCGCTGACTGTTCCTCTATCATTCCAGTCTCCTTCTTGCCCCAGGGCCTTTGCACTGTGCCCAGGACATATTTAGGGCTCTTATTTCCACTTCAGACTTTAAGTTCCAGTTACTTCTCTGGGGAGCTTCTGGAGACCATACTAACATAACCTCTTCCCTGCACCCCAGATATTCCATCTTAGAATTCTTCACCTCCCCTTTACTTTCCCTATTTGCTTATTTGTGAATAACCTGTCTTCCCCAACAAACTATTCATTTATCTATGAGGGCCATAGTGTTGCTCTGTCCCCAGGGCTTAGAAGAGCATCTGGCACCCAGGAGATGCTTCATATTTTCATGACTACAGAAATAAATGCAAGTCATTCAAATACAGATTTTTATCAGTAACTAGTAGGGCGAATCCTCTCTTGAGGAATTCTCTTTCATCGTAAAAAATATATTTTTACTGACATTAAGTGAAATAAACCCGCCAAAAAAGACAAATACCGAATACTCTTACATGAGGTAACCTAGAGTAGTCCAATCTACAGAGACAGAGTAGATTAGGGGATGCTGGGGGCGGGGGTGAGGGAAGAACGCAGAGTCATGGTTTAATGGGTACAGTTCGAGCTGGGGAATGAATGGAGGTAGACTGTGGTGACAGCTACACAACCTTGTGAGTGCATGTAACACACTGAGACGGTTAAGATGGAGAATTTTATGTTGGGTGTATTTTTCCACCATGTTTAAAAAGGGTAACCAAGACATCAATATCTAGGCAACAAAAATAAAGTAAAACGCATGGTAATAACTGTTATAAGTGAGGCTGCAAATCCACGCCTGGTCAGAATGCAGAATATGGCAATCCTTGGAAAGCAATCTGGCAACACCTTTTTAAAAATACTTTTTAGAAAATGTTTATATTTGAGAGGGAGCGAGCATGTGCGTGCATACGAGTGGGGGATGGGCAAAGAGAGAAGGGGACAGAGGATCTGAAGCGGGCCCCGAGTTGACAGCAAAGAGCCCGATGTGGGGCTTGAACTCACTAACCCAGAGATCATGACCCAAGCTGTACTCAGACTTTTAACCAACTGAGTCACCCAGGAATCCCTGGCAACACTTCCTAAAATCAAAAGACTCATGTAATTAAGACATTTTAGTTTGGAGACCTATCAGATGTAATAAATGTAAGGATATATATAGAAAAATCTTTTTGGAAGCATTTTCCCTCCACGTGGAAAGAGCCCATAGCATATATATTTCTGTATTCCTGTGGGCCCTGCATTTACTGGGCAAGTAAAGCAAATATCACAACACCAACTGGCTCTCATATAATCCCATGCTATGCTCAAAGAACAGATATTTATTCTGTCTTCACTCTTTTTTCCTAAAATTTCACAGAAAACATTTTCTTACATAAGCAGAGGAAAAGACTACATATCAGAAAGCTGGTTAACTGATGCAATTTTCTATCAAATCAATTATCCCCTGGGACTAGAAGTCTACAAAGTAAAGAAAATTAGTTCTTATATCTAAGATGGTGAGGTATATGACCGGATCACATTAAACCTCAAACATTTAATTTCCCCAAATATATTGCAAATCAAAAATATTATCTCTACTCAGAGGCAAACTTAATGCATAAAGGAAACACTATTACAATGATTCTAATAAAAGTAGGAACATTTATTAATTGGTTGCAAGAAGGTTACCGTTTTAGGTAGAATGATTTTTCCAGATCTTTTTTCCATTTTAAATAAGGCAGGCGGTTGGTTATAAAGGCATTTCTTTAGCTCTGGGAAAGAGGGTTCCGTGATAAACAGCGTTCAAGTATCACTAATAAGCTGATTACTATTATGAAAAACAACTCAGAGAAAAGCTAATTTTCCTTCATTTAAATGCCCCAATGATTCATTTTAAAAAGGATTCCCAGTATCCCGAGTTTCCTTTCTGAGTTCTGTCTAATAGCAGACCTGCATTCCACGATTTCCCAATGCACAAGAATAAGACAAATCATGAGAAGACTCACTTTTATCATCTTCATTTCAACAAATACAGACTTCCAAAGAGTTGGCCTCCTTTGTTTATTTAATGTTTGTTTATTTTTGAGAGACAGAGACAGAACAAAAGTGGAGAAAGGGTAGAGAGAGAGGGAGGGAGACAGAATTTGAAGCAGCCTCAGCACAGAGCTGGACACGGGGCTCAAAATCACAGACCGTGAGATCATGACCTGAGCCGAAGTCTGACGTTTAACCGACTGAGCCACCCAGGACCCCTTAGTGGCTCCTTTAAATGGGGGTACACTTGAACTCTCAGCAGTGCTCTTGACTAGCTCCCTGTGGCCTGAATACATCAAAGAAAATCTAAATGACTTAATCTCAGATTGAAAACACAAAGCCACTCCAATGTCTTACCAAGGTGTAGGGCATTTGGAAGTCTTAGGAAGCAAATCATATTTAACAATGAACCAAGTATGACTTTGGTACCAGTTTATTGGAGAAAAGTGTTGTATGATTACTGCTGTAATTTCTGCAACAGAAAATTCTCCTGTGGTTCCATGGTTTACAACTGGCACTATGCAGTTATTAGGATGGGTAGGTTTGAGGGACAGTCCCTTATGTAACAGAATAAGTTTACATTATAGTAAATTCTAACTAAGGAGTACCAACAGGGTAAGCCGCATATATCAGTGGAACTGGCAGTTAATTACTGACAAAACTACCCGCTTGACAGATGGAGACCTTTACTGACGCCAGTGGTTGAAACGCAGGCTGTGACACCACGGCCATCCTCAGTAAACAGAACCCTCTTAATATTAGTTTATATATTTGATTCTAGAGGGTCAGCTATAGGTTTTGGGATAAGAGAGGGGTGGGCATACCCCTTACTTCCAGGAAAACCTCTAGAAGTTAAAAAAAATATTTTTGGACAATGTAAATCAACTCCAGGTTAAAATTTTTAACCAAGGGGCACTCCCTCTCTCCATTTTTCTCTAATGTCACACTCCAAGGGTTGTTATCTAAGCTTTGTCATTTACTAGGCTGTGTGAACCTGCCTAAGTCACTCAACTCCAAGTGTTTACTGGTATGAAGACACATGCAAACATTATCTGTTATTATCACACTTGTACATGAAGATATGGAAGTGAGCTTCTCTGTGTATTTCTTCTTAGGAGCAAGCTCACAGGTTAAGAAGCTAAGCTGAAGCGTATTTTGATTTCTATAGACGTGGTCTTGAAGGGAGAGAAACTGCCTAGTATTTTTTTTCTATTAATTATTGCTTTTCCTTCTCTTTCTTCCTAAAGTTTTTTTTTTTTAAAGAATACTTCCATAATAGGACTTTGTGGGCAAAAATTTAGCAAAATTTTCTTTCAAGTTAGAACTTAAATGGCTCCTTTTAGAAAAATTACAGTTTAGGACTTTTGATCTGTGCCCTAATACCTAATATCATGCAGTGTATCTCTTCTACAAAACAGTATTAAAGAGTATTATAGCTTTTAATGTCACCCATCACCCTATTTGATAATAAAACAGAGCTACTTTAACAATTGAATAAGTTGCTTGTCCTAAGTCTGCATTTGATTCCAGTGGTATTTACTCTCACCAGGATTCAAATTGCCAAAATATCACGCTAACCCAGGAATTACCTGATCTTCATTTTACAGATAGGCATCAGGGAGAGGCTGATAACTTGCCCCAGGTCCTAGGGCCAGCAGAGCAACATGGTAAAACCAAACAAAAGAGAGCCTGGAGTCACAAAGACCTGCATGCGGCTCCTACCTCTCTTCTTCAGTGCGTGACTGTGGACAAATTACTTAATTCTTCTAATTAACCTCCCCGGCAAAAATAAGAACACTACTTAATTCCTCCCAAAACTGTAGAGAAATAAAACCACAGAATGTCCATTTCAGTGCCCAGCTCATTACGGCAGCCAGTAAATGTTAACTGTGATGAATAAATACCATGTACGGTAAAACAAATTTGAACACAGACTACAAAGGTTACTATTCTGACTGTAACACCGTACATCTAAACTGAGTGTGGAAAATGAGATCTTATCATCTAGTTTCAATTACAATTAAAATTAAGAAAAATCACTTGTAGGGGTACCTGGGTGGCTCAGGTAAGCTTAGGTCATGATCTCCTGGTTTGTGAGTTTGAGCCCCATGTCAGGCTCTGTGACGGCTCAGCCTGGAGCCTGCTTTGGATTCTGTGTCTCCCTCTCTCTCTGCTTCTCCCTAACACACATTCTGTCTCCTCTTTCAAAAATAAACAAACATTAAAAAAAATAATAATAATTTTTTAAAAAGGAAAAAGCACTTGTTGAAAAAAACACACATGGGGCGCCTGGGTGGCTCAGTTGGTTCAAGTATTGGTTCAAGTGTCTGACTCTTGGTTTAGGATCAGGTCATGTTCTCACGACTTCATGGGTTAAAGCCCCACATGAGTCTCTGTGCTGACATCATAGAGCCTACATGTGCACTCACTCTCTCTACCCGTCTCTCAAAATAAATAAATAAACTTAAACACACACACACACACACACACACACACACACACACACACATATAAAGACAGAAAGCATAATGGTGGTGGCCAGGGGCTCGGGGGAGGGGAAACTCGGGAGTTCTTGTTTAACAGGTATAGAATTTCAGTTCTACAAGATGGAAAGAGTTATGGAGATGGATGGTGGTGATTGCAAAGTGACATGAATGTATTTAACACTGCTGAACTATATACATTTAAAAATGGTAAGGTGTAAAATATATATATGTATTTATATGTAATATATAATGTTACCACAATAAAAACAAAAATAAACATTAAGCTTTATTAGACTGAATCTGAAAATTCAGTCTTAAATGGAAATTTTGCTTAAGGAAACTGAATTATGACATATTTTTCATGTGACAGTAAAAGTATTTTATTACATGATCTTAAACAAAGCATTTATCCTGTGATTTACCTCTATAGTAGAAAATAAATCATTGCCTAGAACTGATTTTCAGTTGATTCTTTTTAGTTTTTGAGAGAGAGAACGCACAAGGGAGAAAGCCAAAGGGAGAGAGAGAATCTCAAGCAGGTTGCATGCTCAGTGCAGAGCCTGACATGGGGCTTGGTTCTGAGACCTAGGATCATGACCTAGGATCATGACCTGAGCCGAAATCAAGAGCCAGACACTCAACTGACTGAGCCATCCAGGCTCCCTTCCTAATGATTCTTTGTTTGTTTTAATGTTTACTTATTTTTGAGAGTGAGAGAGACAGAGTGTGAGTGGGAGAAGGGTCAGAGAGAGAAGGAGACACAGAATCTGAAGCAGGTTCTAGGCTCTGAGCTGTGATCACAGAGCCCGATGTGGGGCTTGAACCCACGAACCCCAAGATCATGACCTGAGACACCCAGGTGCTCCCAAACAATCTTAGACTTTTAATATGAATGAGTGAGTACATGTAATGTGTTCTAGAAGCCTGAATATAAGAAAATACTCGGTGTCCCCTTTTTAGAAAATATGAAAAAAAGCAGAGGCTCTTTCCATGATTCTATGAGCATCAATTTCTATTTAAAAAAGACTGGTCAGCAGGCAGCATGAATGTATCACAGGTACACACCTCTCTACATAATGACATTTTCTTTATTATTTGTTTTTTTACTTGGGAGAGGGAGAGAGTACGTCCAAGTGGTGAAGAGGGACATCAGGAGAGAGAGAGAGAGAGAGAGAGAGAGAGAGAGAGAGAGAGAATGCCCAGCAGGCTCCATGTTCAGCCTGGAGTCCTACCTGGGACTAAATCCCATGACTGTGGAATCACGACCTGAGCTGAAAACAAAAGTTGGATGTTCAACTGACTGAGCCACCCAGGAGCCCGAATGACATTTCCCTTAGAAATTGCTTTTCCCAAAACAAATCACTTATCATGCATAATAGAATGAGTTCATAATATTAAAATTATTAAAGGAGAAACTATTTATACATTGAAAACTGTTTCACCTTAAATCTTAAACATATCTCAGTAACTGAAAAAATATTTAATACAGGGTTTTTTTTAAAATTCTTTATTGGAAGTATCATAAGTCACCACTATCTGAAATAATATTCCTCTTGCAGTCTGGTCAACAATTGAGGTTCTTCCAAAAAAAACCAAACAAACCATAATCAGATATGTTGAACATATTTAAAAATTTTAAAGGAAAAATTGCAATAATTTTATATCTAAAACCATTTAATAATGATATTTTTCTATTTTCTCTTAAAAACAGTGATTTTTAACAATGCCTATCACTACTCTTAAAATTAGTATTCTTTTTAAAGTAATAATATCAAGTCATTGGATAGTAATAAAAATAGAAAAGGCACAATTATTACTTACGTAATGGTAAGTTATGATAAATACAAATAATGAAATGAAAACATGTCGGGGTGCCTGGGTGGCTCAAGTGGTTAAGCATCTGACTGTTGACTTCGGCTCAGGTCATGATCTCATGGTTTGTGACCTCAGGCTCCGCATCCGGCTCTGTGCTGGCAGTGTGGAGCATGATCAGGACTCTCCCTCCTCTCCCTCCCTCCCTCCCTCTCTCTCTCTCTCTCTCTCTGCCAACCCCTCCCTCATGTGCATGCATGCACTCTCTCAAAATAAATAAATAAAAATAAAAAAATAAAACCTACATTTTATGTTACACTTCTGACATATTTCCCTCACCATAGGAAAAATAATTTGCTTGAATTTTTAAAATAATTTAAAAATTGCTTTAAATGCCTTATTTGTTTTTACAAAAGATGTGTTAATGGCTCAATAGAGGTTAATTTTTGATACTAAAATAGTTTCTTTTTTTGTTCTCATCCCCTCCCTGTGGATCATAGTATAAATTACAATATACTATCTTAAATAGCTACCAAAACTTGAAAATTCCAATTTTCTGCTTAGTAAATGGAGTTCAACAGTGAGAATCTTTGTAAAAATGGAAATCTTTTCTGGTTCTATTTGAATTTTATACAGTTTGTATGGCTTCACTAGAAAAGGCAAACTTAATTCCTAAGGCTCATCATTATTTTGCCTTTCTTTTTTTTTTGACAGAGAGAGCATGCATGCACTAGTTAGGGTGCTGGGGGGCGGGAGGGTTAAGGGGCAAAGGGAGAAAGAGAGAATCCCAAGTAGACTCCATGCTCAATACAGAGCCCAACACACAGGACTCAACCCCAGGACCGCGGGATCACAACCCAAGGTGACATCAAGAGTCAGACACTCAACTGACTAAGCCACCCAGGTGCCCCTAGTTTTGCTTTATAAGTAATTTGCAAAATCTACTGGGGGAGGGGGAAACCCACTCTGCTTAGAATGATGTAAAAGGTGATATCTGGGATCCTCATGCCTTTTCATTAATAGGACTGGACAGCAGCACATCCCCGAGGCCTAGTGCACAGTAAGCGCTCAACAGTGTTTGCTGAATTGAATGAATGTGCCTGTGTTGAGGTCCAATTCTACACTGTGCCACAGGTGGGGCATTTTCCTTTCCATTTTCAGTGACTGTGTTATTCCTCATTGGCTCTGGCCCTGGTGGGTCCCTGCTTCTGGTCCTGCCCTCCTGCCCTGTTCTCCAAGCTCTGGATCTTTCCACGTTTCAGTGATTTCTGACCTCAGTCACTATTACAGCTCTGTTTGGTGAGATGTTGGTTAAATCAATTAGGCAAAGGTCAGCTATTTCAGCATTTGGGAGACGTAACATAAATATTTTGAATTTTAAGTATCACCAAGTAGAGCAACTAAAACTCTTCAAATAAATCTAAATCCTAATCAGATGTGTCAGAAGCATATTTAATTTTTAAAATTGAGAGGGAAGGTTGTTTGAAGGAATTTTTTT
>NC_043700.1:74390899-74403561 GCF_006229205.1 Suricata suricatta | reverse complement strand
TTATTTTTCTTTCCCTTCCCCTATGTTCATCTGTTGAGTTTCTCAAATTCCACATGAGTGAAATCATATGATATTTGTATTTCTCTGCCAAACTATTTTGCTTAGCAAAATACACTCTAGCTCCATCCACGTTGTTGCAAATGGCAAGATTTCATTCTTTTTTATTGCTATCACTCATCAGCATGGAAATACAAATCAAAACCACAATGAGACACCACCTCTCACCAGTCAGAATGGCTAAAATTAACACCATCAGGTGTCGGTGAGGATGTGGAGAAAGGGGAACCCTCTCACACTGTTGGTGGGAATGCAAATTGGTGTAGCCACTCTAGAAAACGGCATGCAGGTTCTACGAAAAACTAAAAATACAGCTACCCTATGACCCCCAACTGCTCTACTAGCACTTTATCCAAACGATATAAAAGTGCTGATTCGAAGAGGCACAGGCACCCCAGTGTTCATCGTCTCTACTCTTAACGTGTTTCCCTCCCCAGTCTCTGACCTCCTTCCTCAAACGAATCCACCATCAACTCCTGCCAATTCTTCCCTGTCACTGCTCAGATCAGACCTCCTGTTCAAGGGCACCAATACGGTCCCAAGTTAGGTGCCTTCTCCTCTCCATCACCCACACCCCTTTCTCAATTGTCATCTATACTCTAGAGGGCACCTGCCATGAGCCACGGTACCACACCAAGGGACCAAACTGCCAGGGCCACTGCCCTGATTTTTCTCCACTGTGAAGAACTTTATAAACATACTTGATGTATTTAAAAGAGAAGGGCTGTGATTTCTCATCCCAATTTGAGGCCCTTACATAATCCGGCCCTCATGTCTCTGTTCAGTTGCCTGCTCTGGCCAGGGTGTCCCTGATCTGGGCCTGCGCAAGCAAGCAAGTAGGCTCAAGTTCAGGCTCCATCACCTCCCCCCTTCCTAGTCCACCCACTTCTTAATGCCTAAACACCTCCTCGTCTTCCCCATCCTTCCGGGACAGTATTGTGACATTTGACTGCACTCAATTTAGCAATTTTCATTTTCAGTGTCAAAGTATCACATCATGTAAGTTGTATGATCCTGAGTACACCGTGAGTGCAAGTTCTGTGACAGCAGCTCTGTGTCCTTTGGCTCTTGGGTCTGGTTCTGAGCCACTAGGCAAAAGGAGACAACAAAGAGCTGAGGAGTTTGTAGCTTTCAGACTTGTATGAGGAAGGCCATTCTCGCAATGATTCTATGAACCTGATAGGCTACATCTAATTTTTATCACATACAGGAAATGAAACACGGGAAGATAAAATTTTTAAATAAAGCTTTAGATTAATATCAAGATGTTAAAGAGGTACTTCAGGATGGTAATGGTGATTTTTTTAAAAAATATGAAGATCATTCCTTTAGAAAAAAAGTACCCGATTTCTTTCCCATTAGGGCAACAGAAATTCAAATTAGAGTTTCAACTTGGAATGGCTAGGAGTTAATTATTTAGAGTATAGCGAAGATAACTGTTAAATTACAATGTGCTCTTCATAAGTGCTCTGAAGCCAGAGAATGTTGCCCTACTTTTTGGTGGGTAAAAATAGTTGGGATCTTTGTAACTCTTGGGAGAGGCAGAGTAGTTTATGTGTGAAGTACACAGAGTCAAAATGCCTGGGCCTCCTGAGTTCCAATCCCACTTCCTTCAATCTAAGTGATCTTGGACTATTCACTCACTTCTCATATGCCTCAGATGACAGATCTCTAACAGGGGGACAATCATCATACCCTACTTCATAGGGTTATTATGAGGATTAAAGAGAAAACATACAATAAAATTCTTAGCATAATGAGCACAAAATAAGTACTCAAATATTTACTATGATTGCTATTAATTTTAAAAGTTGAAGGATCACACCAAAAAGGCTGGTTAAAATACAGTCAATGTTTTGTCACACTGCTTAGAGTTCAGATTTAAAGATACTACCTTTCCAAACTCACCAGACTATCAGATTTAAGAATACTGTCATGAAGAATAAATGGTATAAGGGTGCCTACGGGGCTCAGTTGGTTGTGCATCTGACTTCAGCTCAGGTCATGATCTCATGGCCTGTGAGTCTGCACCCCAGATCAGGCTCTATGCTGACAGCTTAGAGCCTGGAGCCTGCTTCAAATTCTGTTTCTCTCTCTCTGCCCCTCCTCCACTTGCATATGCACTCTCTCTTTCTCTCTCAAAAATAAACATTAAAAAATTAGCAACAAATGGGATAAAACAATGGCATTTAGTAAATGCTGAATAAAAGGTAGCTTTATTATAGGAGTAGACTGTTGATAGAATAAAGCATTTTTTAAAGTACTGCTCCTTAAAATAAATCAAACCATTCCATTAACAGCAAAATTTACTTTTTAAATTTCAGATTACAATTTGTGTGGAAGGTACAGACATATTAAAACCAATGCTCACTGGGATGCCTGGGTGGCTCAGTCATTAAGCATCAGACTTCCGCTCACGTCATGATCTCACAACTTGTCAGTTCGAGCCCCCTGGGTCAGGCTCTATGCTGACAGCTCAGAGCCTGGATCCTGCTTTGGATTCTGTGTCTCCCATTCTCTCTCTCTCTCTGCCCTTCTCTCTCTCTCTCTCTCTCTCTCTCTCTCTCTCTCTCTCAAAAATAAACATAAAAAAATAAAACCAATGCTTGTGAAAATTTTCTTATAAACAGGCAATCCTCTAAACTAGTTTTTACAACAACATGGGCCAGGTGACTCACCGCTGTCTTCGGCTTGCCCATGGTAAAGCTGAGAGCCAAGGAAGTGGCCAGGCTCTACAAAGGCCTCAGGGCATACATCCCCTAAATTATCACCTTTCCTGGTTTTATTTTTCCCTTTCTTGTTCTCATCTTCCCATTGTCCTCTTTTTCATCTCTTACTTTTAAACTTCATTTTAACTTCTGTCAAGTTGTTGGTTCCTTTGGATGGTTTTCTCGAATAAGATGGGAGGCAAACAAACACATCAACATTTGAAAATTACTGGGCTTCTAATTTATACATTACAAATTTGCTATGTGAAGTGCACCTTAATTTAACACTTTAAGCTACAAGAAGCTCTCCTTGGATACTGTGAATTTACTTTTGGCAGACCTGTCCATGTCCTTACTTGAAATCCGTTTCTAATAAATTATTTCAACATATTTTCTACTTCAGAGAAACAGTGACAGAAATAAGGGTGAATTTATTTATATATATATATATATATGTATGTTATATATATAAATTATATGATTTAAATAGTTACCAAGTAATCAATCAGCAAATGTTGCATGAGCACCTGCTACATGTTTGGCATTATCTCTGTGTTGGGTAGCAAATCAAATCCCTGTTACATCATGTTTAGCGGGGGGTCTGGACTAAGATCAATAACAACAAAGGCTTAAAGATGAATAAAAAGCAAAACTGGGATTGAAAATTCCACATATGCAAAAATGTCTGAAGTCTAGCTAAACTTGAAATAAACAGAAATCAAGTTAACTGGGGCTTTCTGTGTACAGCTTGGAGAAAGAAAAAAATCATTCATACATGTATCTCTCTCTCTCTCTCTCACACACACACACACACACACACACACACACACCATATCCTAGATTCAAATTCTGTAAGGTTCTAACCATGGCACATTCTTTGTCTAAATACCCATTTCTTGGACAAATGCATGTATTTTCATGGATAACGACTCCGAAATCTTTACTTTCAATCTTACCTTGTTACCCAAGCTTCCGAATCTCACCTCCATCTTTCTGTTAGGCACACCTGAATGTCCTATAGACCCTGCAAACTCAACGTCCTAAATCAAATCTCATTCCCATTTCCTTTATCCTAGAATTCCCCCCCCTTTTTCTTCATGTTCCACATAAATAACTTATTTAGTATGTCTCAGATCTCCACTAACTCTCACTGGAATTGTGCACTCCACCAGGGCAAGGATCTTCGTTTACTTGATCTTCATTCACGATGTCTAAGTATCTCTTGAATGGTGTCTGGCATTTAGAAGATGTGAAATAAATGTCTGCTGAATGAATGAGCCTTCCCTCCTATGCCCCCAAAGCTGCTCCCCCTCCAACGTTCCTAATACCAGCAGCTGCGCCTAGGAATCATCCCAGACCTTTGCCTCTTTACCCCCCATACAGAACCGCTAATGTTCCTTCGCAGAGAGTCTCTTCGACTCCTCCTCCTCTCAATGCCTATCACTGATGGTCTAGTTCTTTCCCTGGACATCTCTTACCAAAGTTACTTAAAACAGCCACCAGAACTCTTTAAATAAGCATACCAACCTAAAGCCAGATATTAAATGCAAAAATGAGCCTGTTACTCTGCTGAAAACATCCAGAGGGTCTGTTTTGCCCAAAGGTAAGTTCAGGCCCCTCTCACAGTCCGAGACCTGGACCCAATCTGCACATTTAGCTTCACCTTCTACTCACTCACACCTCTATATTCAAAGTGGTTAATGCAAAATTGCTTCTGGTGCCTTGTGCAGACAGACTATCCTTATCTCTCCCTCACCATGGCCAATTCTAATCTTTCAAGATTCAGTTTGAGGATCAATTCTTTAAGAAGCCTTCCCTGACCTTCCAGGTTAGCCTAAATGTCATGGCTTTGTATGTTCCCATAGCAACTAACTGAAGGGCTATAAAAAATCTGGGCAAACATTTGCAATTAACACTAAAGCCTTATGCTTATACAAGGAGGAAAGGAGTGTTCATAAAAACCACAGATATATCTACTGGGTGGGTATTTATTTAAGCTCTTAAAATATGTGATTAGAAAGAACCAGGTTACCTGGTTTCTAATACCTGGTAAAGGAACAAAATCATCTTTCAAGACTTTTATGAGAAAACAGTAAGCCAGAATAGTCTTTGGGTTCCTATCTTTGACTCAGCAGTTCTGTAAGTGACAATGGACTTTGATGTTCTTTAGCTCCCTGTGCATGACTCATGGGGATACTGAAGGCTGTATCACATCATGAACTGAAGACATCTAATAAATATGCTATTTCCTGCCATTATCATTTCCTTTTTTATTGCCGGTTATAAGGGTACAGCTATATTTCAATTATTATATAATACTACACTGATTAGTTTTTGTCCACTACAAGTTCTCTATTTTGCAGTGTAACTGTATTGTGCCCATCCCCCAATCCCTACACCTCCCACTTACTCACATTGCATGATAGGGCTAATGTGGGTATATGACACAATGAGACAAGCTTCTCTTGAGTTTAATCATTGATTTTAGTAAAGCAAAGGAAATTAACTATTAACCAACTACCACATTTCCTTAACAAGAGTTTCCTCAATGAATATACTATAGGGGCACCGGGGTAGCTCAGCTGGTTGATCTCGCAGTCTGTGAGTTCAAGCCCCGCATCAGGCTCTGTGCTGACAGCTCAGAGCCTGAAGCTTGCTTCAGATTCTATGTCTCCCTCCCTCTCTCTCTCTGCCCCTCCCCCACTCGTGCTCTGTCTCTCTCAGGAATAAATATTAAAAACAATTTTTAAAAATTTTTTTATGTCTTTATTTTATTTTGAGAGAGAGAGAGAGAGAGAGAGAAAGAGAGAGAGAGAGTGCAGGTGAGCGAGCGACTGGGGGAGGGGCAGAGAGAGAGGGAGACACAGAATGTGAAGCAGGCTCCAGAATCTGGGCTGTCAGCACAGAGCCCGACACGGGGCTTGAACCCATGGATCGTGAGATCATGACCTTAGCCAAAGTCAGACACTTAACCAACTGAGCCACTCAGGTGCCCCTAAAAACTTTTTTTAAAGCATAAACTATAAATTTAAAGATTTTTAAATCTACATGCTGTGAACTACATATGGAAAGACTGAAATACATGTTCATAGGCTTAGTTAACCTTAAAATTCTGCCTATTTGAGGAATCCTTTGATTAATCTGCAATTGTATCTCTTAAAGTGATTTCATTTCAGGAAATAGATTTGTAAGTCTCTTACTTAAAAGGAAAGTATGGAAACTGACATCACATGATTTGGCTGACCTTACCAAGATATGGACTCTTTAGCCTAACCGGTCTGCTTACAAAAATATAAATTCAGTTGACTTTACATCAAAATGAACTCTTTTCTTTCACAGCCTTGTAACTCATCAGTGATTTGTGGTAGCTGTGTCTTCCTGACACTGCTGGTATTCTGAGTATCCAAAAAGGAAATTAGGATATAAAATAGTGTAGTGAATGAAGTCACCTCTGTTCACTGAGGGATTACAAAATAAAACACATATGAGATGAAACTAATGGGAATTTACAGTTGGAAAGAGACTGAGATAGTAAAAACTCAGACTAGAAATAGAAGTTGCAGATTACAAAGTCAAAAGCCTGCACCAGCTCTTGTGTCAGTTTCATTGCTAATTTCCAGAGTTGGAGGGAAGTCATTTACCCTCAATTGTTCTCATGCCACATGTAAACATTCTTGTATACATTCAAACATTTATTTGGTGGCTACTCTATATCTATAGTCTTGCTCCTCTTTGGAGATAAGACTCCATCCTGCCCTACAGACATCTCACAGAGGAGCCAAAGGTCCAGCTGGTAGGTGGCTCTTAATATTTTCTTTACTATGCAACTTCCAAAGGTGAGACTGGCCACATGGATGACAGAGGGTCAATTATGGGGTAAATCACAACAGTCATGTGTTGTAACATGGGGGCCAGCCTCTCCAGAAATTTTTAGCAGACCCTCTATGATCCTCGACTTCTCCCACATGCTCTTTGAGAACTTTGAAAACTGCTAGTGTAGAACAATCTTACAACCTCCCAGGGAGCTCTATGAAGAAAACAATGTAGTACTGGAAAAGTAAAAACCAAATGAAGAAAAAACAAAACCCTAACAGTGCCACATTAATGTGCCACCTACATGATCTCTCTGTAAAGACATTAACCAGAGAACTGCAGCATTAGATCCTAGAGAATAATAAATCCACTTCATGATTTATAAAATCTGCAAAAACATTTTGTTTCCATTTTATTTTTCTTAGCAACAGGTAGGGCAATACTACTTTTTTAATTTAGATATAAAGAAACTGAGGCCCAGGCAAACTAAATAATTTGTCTTACTCTCACATCTGGTGAATGGCAGAGCTAGAAATTAAAACTAAATCTTCTGACCCTAAAGCCAGTCCAGTTTCCACCAAGGGAGAACCCTACTTAAAAGATATAAATATATAAATGCTTATTTTTTTCTTTTTAAGATAGAAAAGTCTTGACAAACCCTCAAGGGAAATAAGCAATTCAAATTTAAAAACAAAATTATAAACTTCCATTCGTAACGTACAATAATATGGCTCTTAACTGACATTATTAGAAAATTAGCTGCTCTGGATAAGACTTCTAAGGATTTTTATATTAAATGTTTAAGACGAAAAAGATTAAATGTTAAGATGAAAAAAATAAGCACATTTATAGGTCCCATTAAGCAGAACACAAAGAACAAAATTTACATCTTTTTTTAAATGCTTTTTGAAATTTGTTTATTTTGAGAGAGTGTATGGATGGGAGAATCACAAGCAGGCTCCATCCACATTGTCAGCAGAGAACCCGATGTGGGGCTCAGTCTCATGAACCATGAACTTGAGCACAGATCAAGAGTAGGGTGCTTAATCAACTGAGCCACCCAGGCAACCCCATAGCTTACACTTTTAACAAATGATTTGCAGTCTCCCTACACAGTTACTACACTGTTACACCAAGCTTTAGAGTGGAGTGCTCTAGGTCATAAAGCCCTAAACTGTCTTTCCTCCTATCTCCCCTCTAGAGGTGGCCTCCAGTTCTGTGCTTGGTGTGGTTAGCTCTGTTCAGCTTACCGGACTTCCCTGTCCCAACTCCCTCTGTCTGCTGCTTCTTGGAATTCTCTCCTTTTATTCTCTAAGGAGGAGATTAAGGTTATCAGGGAAAGCCACATATACATATGTGTGTGTGTGTGTGTGTGTGTGTGTATACATATATATGTATCATATATTTATATGTATTATATACTATATTCAAATATGAAAACATGAAACCATTTGTATGCATGTATGTATGTATATTCATACACAGTCACACAGACATACACACACACACTGAGGATGCCAGATTATGTCTTCTCAATGCTTACATCATTCCCTTCATTACCACCAGGTAGGCATGAACAAATGACACATAGGGTAGAATTTCCATGAACTTGAAAATTACAGAAAACGAAAGAAACAGACTGAGAGACTCGGAGTCATGAGGTGTGGGGTTGGCTCTGGGTGTGGAGTCCTAAGACTTTAATACGGGTTTAAGTTAGGTCTAATGATTCCGAATAAATTAGTCAACTGGGTCTGATCCCAACTGCCTTCATCTATAAAAAGGAAAGAAAAATACACCTATATACTATAATTTTAGGAAACTAGTGTTTCAAACCATATCTTTATATATTTTTTATTAAATCAAACAGTATGATCTAGTCTGATTTCTCATATATTCTCTCTCATACACACATAAACTAGTAAAGAAATACAAAATAAAAACAAATAAGTCCTCACTCATGAAGTTTATTTTCAAAATGTATGGCCTTGTTTCACTCAGGTGAGCTCTAAATCATAATTCCCAAAAAAAATCATAATTCCCTCCAAATACGGACTTAGCTATATTAATAAAAGTCTTAAAAGGCACTTATCAAGTTTCATTGTCTATTATTGATCAGCTTTCCGATGGAAGAAAAAGATGTCTAGACATCAAGGCTTTTCTATATTTATTTATGTCTTAGTTACAAAAACAATTATTTCCTCAGCTACTTCCATACAAACTACTTACAACAACAAAACTAAGCAAAAACATTGGGAAAACTTTGCTTCAGAAGCAGAGAAATGCAGGTACTGTAAACAGCTACAACTTGGGTTCTGATATGAAGGCTGAGCCACAGGCAGGGGACCACAGAGGGTTCCACTCCAAATGCCCCTCTCTACACTGCTTTATTGTTATATATTGCCTTACTTTTTTCACTAATTAGTGAGCCTAAGAGGGGAGTCCTTATATTGGAAGGTACAAAGTAGCATTAGGAAGGTGCCAGAGGTAATTTTACCTATTTATCTTCTACTGACCCAATCATATAGTTAAGGATAGAAAGAGGGGGGGTGGTGGGTGAAGAAAGTCTTAAAAAAATAAATTGATCTCAGTATTGCACAAATTGATTTTCCAGAAATCAGTCTCCTGGTAACAGAATTATTTTTTTCCTATGGGAAATACCCTTCCTCACTGTTAGTCTAGGTAGTTTAGATTGGCCGACTCCAGCCAGAACTAGCCTGTGAGATCACTGCATTCCCAGGTCATTGTGATTGGTTCGGAGGGAACATGGGAGCCGAGTGCAGTCTTATAAACTAAGGGCTTTTGTAAGAACTGCTAGGAACAGAGATCCTCTTTTTAATGAGGTCCTGGTGGCTGTCTCATCACCATGAGAGAACCTGGATGAGAACAGAGCAAAGTCAAGCAAGGAGAGAATGCAACTGAGTTCTAACCACTTCAGTTTATGACCATGGCTTGTTTGAAATCAGCCTATGCTAGGGCTTTATGGTTATGTGCGCCAATAAATTTCCACTGGTGCTTAAGCCAGTTTGTGTTGAATTTTCTGTCACCTGTAACCAAGAGCCCATATTCTGAGAAAGAAATAAAGAACTCCTATTACCAATTCAATACTGGGTTTTGGGGCTATTAAAAAATTAATAGTGTAAATAATGTAAAGTCATGTAATATTAATTAAATAAATGCAAAACCAATCCCAGAAGCATGGAAATAACAGTTGGTCAGCTTTTTCATTCAGAACTGAGGACATCAGCTTCCTGGTGGTCACCAGCAAAACAAAGGTGAAACATTTAAGTGCTTTACACTTATGTCTCTGCAGCACTGATTCATCCCCCAGAAAACTGCCCTGAGAAATAAACCTACAGGAGTCTTAGTGTTGAGCTCCTTGGTAAAATAAGCATCATTGATGCAATAATTCTGCTTCTAAGAGCAAAAATCCTACACTTCAACCAGTCAGATAGTCAACATTAATAAAACCACCAAAGTCTGATGTTAATTCATTGCTTATAAGTGAGGATGGAGGAAGGCAAAAATGATCTAAAAGACTACTTCTCCTTAAGAAGTATACAATTACTCGGACAGAAGCAAAAGCTAGTCTAAATATACATAGAGAATTTCAGTTAAATGTTTAATTTAACGTACTGTTTTGTAAACCTTCAGTTAGAACAACAGTGGGATTGAAGCAGGGATCTGGAATCTGAAGCAGCTGCTCAATGAAATTATTTTGTATGGAACACAATTTAAATCACAAACACGATCCTGACATTAAAATCTCAATTTGCCACCAACACACATATTTATACAGAAACACAGAAAAGACGTGATACATTCTGTGTGTGCCTAGGAAAAATGCTCATGCATGTCATGCAAATTTTTTCTATAGAATTATTTTTCTAAGTCTCACTGAAAAACAAAGACCATTAAAAGCAAACAAAAATCTTTCCGACAGATCTCAATTCCCAATTTCAAATTCTGCCCATTCAACAGCGGTTGGTGGAAAATCTCCAGGTGGATTTTAGATAAGACATTATTACCATTTATCACTGATGGACTGCATCAAAAATATTTTTGATCTACTTCCCAGTCATGATTTAGAGTTAACTATGCAAGTAAACTCCACACCAGGAAAGAAAACATGTAAAAGGAACACCCACATGAACATTTACCTTCCACTGCTCTTTTGAAGAACACTTTGCAGCTGCCACAGGTTACTACCCCATAATGACATCCTGAAGCCTCATCCCCACACACCAAACATATTTTGGAAGGTCTTGAAGATCCAGTAGAAACACTTCGTAAAGTAGAGCTGGGGAAAGAAATCAATATTTAAATAAATATGCTTTAATAGTAAATTTGATATGCTGTACAGGTTAGTTCAAACTTTGTCAATACTCACGGTTCTGTAATGAATTCAGCATTTACTGGTCACATATGTGACCTAGAAAATGAAGGTAAAACCCTTTCAGTAAAGTAATGTATCCAGAATTCTATGTAGCAAAGCCTTTTCTCAATATTAAGAAACAATAATCACATAAATACTCCCCACCACCACCATTTTTGAGAAAGTTGACCAAAAACATTATTTGTATTCTAGGTGGGCAGGGAGGAGAAGAATCTTGAACCGAGTTATCATGGAAGTATTTCTGGCATCAAAGAGTTATTACAATACTTCTTGACTCTCTTCACCTAGACTCAGATTATATATCTCAATTATGCTAGATAAAAAACTCTCCCATTTCCAAAACAATCCACTAATAAAAATGTAAAAATTTTTGCCTTTAATGCCAGCAATTTTATCCCTCCAAACTTCTGCATTTTTCCGTGTTACTTTATATAGGTATGTTCAAATCACTTCATTTTGCTCACTAATTTGAAGGGACACAGTCAATACTTAAAAAACAAAAGCTGTATATAATAAACATCTCAGTTACCTTTCCAGTAAGAAACTGAAGGGTTCTGGGCATCAGTTTTTGGGGACAAATTTAACCTTTTAAGCAACAATCTCTACAGATACTTAAAAAAATATTTTGTATTTATTTTATTTTTTTTATTTTTGAAAGAGAGCAACAGAGTGTGAACCATGGAGGGGGATGTCGTGGGAACAGGAAGAGAGGGAGACACAGAATCTGAAGCAGGATCTAGGCTCTGAGCTGTCAGGACAGAGGCTGACACAGGCCTCGAACTCACGAATCGTGAGATCATGACCTGAGCTGAAGCTGGACGTTTAACCAAATGAGCCACCCTGGCACCTCTCTATGAATACTTTTAAAGGGGAATTCTCTCATATATCCAGTGATATATGTATAATATATTCTATATTACTGTGCTTGTTTAAACACAAATGTTTTACATTCTAATAAGGAATCAGAGTTCAGTGGCAGATGTATTCTGAGCAGGTAAAGAAGGTAATGTTATTCATTCAGGGTCTGCATGCACTTGCTGAAAACATACCCACAGGTCCTGTGAGAGGTACCGGGGAAATAAATACCCAAACCCAGTCTCTGTCCTTCAGTGTGTGGGGACCAGAACGATTACCGTAAGTGCTAGGGTGCAGGGTAGCGTGGTGGCACATACTGGGAAGGGTGGGAATAGGCCAGTCAGAAGGTGGCCACTGAACTGGGTTTGGAAGCACAACAGGATGAGAGCTGGACAGAGAAGAGGTGCGGGGGAAGTAGACGGGGCAATGGCTCAGGGAAATGCCAGCTGGGTGTGTTCAGAGGACTCTGAGTAGCCTTGTTGTGTGTCACCACCACCGCCCTGCTGTCAGGACATCTGTCTCCACGTGACACAGCAGGAATGTGGGGAAAAGACTCCAAGGAAACACATTAGAAGACTAGAATGGTGATGTCACGGTGACGCTTCCTTTTTTTTCCAAATTAGCTAAAATGTCATTAATTCTGTCCGGGGAGGGTTTTTGTTTGTTTCTTTGTTTTTTAAAAAGACATTTTTACTATTTTCACTACACTCTCAGGAAAAAACAGGAGAAAGAACCAAGTATCCAGCTGTTAGAGCACTGCAGCATGACGGACATTCTAGAAAATGACTTCTTAAATCAAAGACTGCAACAACGTTCTCCAAAGTTGTTTCTGCTTC
>NC_043700.1:74327038-74390799 GCF_006229205.1 Suricata suricatta | reverse complement strand
GGTTTGTGGTACTTTGTTACCATAGCCCTGGCAAACTAATATAGCAACTTGGACTCATCTCTGACTCTTTTTACTCTCTCTCACTCCACACATCCAATCTGCTAAATTCTCTTCACTTTGCCTTAGAATACATCCATATTCTGCTCTCCCCCCACTTCTCCTCTGGTGTCAATAGCCTAAGTTATCAACACCCTTTCCCGGGGATTTGCAAAAGCCTCCTACGTGATCTTCCTGTTTCTCCTTGTCTCCCTTTCCTTCCCCTGTAGCCAGAATGGTCTTTATTCACTCCTTTGATCAAAACTATCCAGGGGCTTTCCCTCATTCAAAGAAAAGTCAGTTGTTCATACTGCCACAGGGCCAGATCTGGCCTCCCAGACTTCTCTAACCTCTCTTGCTTGCCTGTACCACTTCAGCAACACTGGCCTCCTCAAAAGTCCCCCAAACCACCAGGTCTGCCCCCACCTCAGGACCTTTGCACTTGCTCTCCCTTCTCACCCAGGTACCTACAGAGTCCCCTTCCTCACCTTCTTCAAGGCTTTATCCAAATGTCTTCTTCTCAGTTTGGCCTCTGACTATGCTGCTGAAAACACCTCCTTCCTCAGGACCCTCTAGCTCCTTTCTGCTTTATATTTCCTCTTAGAATAACACATTACCATCTGAAACATTGTCCATTTTACCTGTGTGTTCTGTTTGTTGTCTTTCTCATCCATACAAGAAAGTACACTCAACAGGAGCCAGGGTTTTCTTCTGCTATTTATAATTGTGTGCCCAGTGGCTGGACTAGAACCTGGGGCAGAGCAGGTCCCCACTCAGTACTTGAAAAAATGCCTGATTTCGGGGAGCCTGGGTGGCTCAGTCGGTTAAGCGTCCGACTTCAGCTTAAGCCATGATCTCATAGTTGTGGGTTCAAGCCCTGCGTAAGGCTCTGTGCTGACAGCTAGCTCAGAGCCTGGAGCCTGTCTTCGGATCCTGTGTGTGTATGTCTCTCTCTCTGTCCATCCCCTGCTCATGTGATCTCTCTCTCTCTCTCTCTCTCTCTCAAAAATAAATAAAAACTTTAAAAAATGCCTGGTTTTTAATAATTGGCATTGTCACGACAGATACCATAAAACCCATCCTATCATCAATTCTAAAGTCCTACTATAGTCCTTATATAAAGGAATGAGATTTGTTTTTAACTGTCTTAAGAGTGGGAAGTATGGAATGGAACCAAATTAAAAGAAGCTGAAGAGAAGGTCTAGCATAAAAAGGATGCATTGTGAAATCCAAATTACAACGTTTATGTTTCATTATAAAACTAAAGCACACCCAAATCTTCGCCCCTTTTGTTCACCACCATCTCTCAATGACCAAGAGCAAACCTGCCTGTCCAAGCTGCTCAGAAGCCCTCTGGCTCCTGGCTTTCTGTAAGTAACACTGTACTCAGCCTGTTCTCCTCAACATGCCTCCTCTATTTTTCAGGCTCCTTTCTCATTTTCTGGATCATCAATGTAGCTTTTCTTCAGAGCTCGACCCTTGGCCATCTTTCTTCTTATTTCTGTACTTTATCCCTTAATATTCATTCACTCTCCCGGCTCAAACAGCTCTCTTGGTGAATGACTTCCCAAATCTTCCAATCTGGCTCCAACCACTCCCCGCCCCCCCATGTCAAATGGCCTGTTTTCACTTCCTTTCTGTAACATCTCTGCTTCTGTGTTCTATGCCCTTCTGGAAGGGTACTGGCCATCTGCGAGACTCCTAGGGTCAAACCCTGGACTCCTTCCTGACTGACAAATCTAACAGTTACCAGGTCTGTTTGGCCTCACCAGCCACTGTGAACAGGGATTCAGGCCCCGGTCACTCACTTTCTCAGCCTCCCTCCCTTGTCGCCAGGCTCTCCTCCCAGTTCCTTCCACAGTGGTTGACGAGCAACTTTTCCTGTGTAAGAGCTCTGACTACTTCCATGGTCCCATCAGCACAGCCATGGATGACGACCTCGGTAGGGCAGCTCAGTCCTCTCCCCTCTCACATGCCCAGCCTCGTGTGGGCCACGTGATGCTGATACCCCTGCCAGTGCGGACACCTGCACTGACACAACCCTGCTTCCTTACCCCTGCTCCCTCTCCCCGCAGCACATCCATCCTGTAGGAGCCCCGGTGTTCTCCCCTCTCTCCCACCCCTAATTCACCCCAGCACTGTGCTCCCTCCCCACTCCTCACAGCAGGCACCACTCTGGGCCTCACATTAGTGACCTGTGCACTTATCTACTCCCTTGAGGGCAAAAACCTTGTCCTGTGCATCTCTGTGCGCCCTGCTGCCATTAGTGGAGAGTTGCTACTATTTATTGAATGAATGAAATCGCACTCCTAATCTCATTACAGTAGAACATAAATTTCCAGAAGGCGACTGTACAGAAGGTAAATTAATGAGGCCAAGGTTATAGGTTCAATTCCCATGCGGTTCATTTAGCTTTGCACAGGGGAGGAAAAAAACATCCAGGGACACAGCCTTCTCTGCAAAGCTCAGCCAGCTGTCTCGCAAACATATGCATTATTAACACAGAAGACAAGCCACAGAGCATGGATGGGTCAGGGAAATGCCAGTCTCTACTGACACCGTGTCGTGTGGTTATCTTTAAAACTGAAATATGGCACTTGTTGGGAAGTTACATATCTAGATTTAAGCAATATAGCAGTCCATTTTAGAAGGGGGTGGGTAAGGAAGGAGGAGGGGAAGAAGAGTCAGGGAGAGGACAGGGAGGCAGACCTTAAACTCACTTCTTAGACACGGAATGTTATTAAAATACAGAGTTTACTCAGTGATTCTGTAGATCAGAACTCAACTGTACAGGATAATCTACTTACTAAACATCTACACAGAGTGTGAGGCCCACACTGTAGGGGCAAAGGTGGGGACAGAGGCTCAGGCAGGGGCCTTGGCTCCAGGTCTAGTCAGCTCTTTGCGGGTGAAAAACCACAGCAAGACCTCCTCTCTTTGGATGATAATTCTCATCACGGAAAGGTTAAACAGAAAATCTCTAAGATTCTTTTTAAGATATCCTTTTAAGATACAGATGGATACAAAAGATAAGTGGGGACAGCCTGTCCTGATCAAGTTTTATACGAATTGAATTTCAAGCTCAAATTAAAAACAATGTATTTTACACCACAAATAACCATTCTGAGATCTAGATCAAGGATAAAAGCATGTGCGTGTAAAACGTATTCTTTCTAGTACAGCAATTCATATGGCACTTAAAACTTTCTTACATCTTCATGATTATATCTACGTTGCTTTTGGTTAAAATTTCTCTATAAGTATATGCATTAAAATGGTACTTTACCCCCTAAAAAACACTTTAATATTGACATGTTGGGAAAAACTACCCCAAATGATAATTTTTGGTCTTGGTAATCAAAGAAACAATGTTTACTAAAAAAAAGTTTATAATCAATAGACAAAGGTAGTTAGTTCATGGGATTTCATACAAATGTTAAAATATTATAAAGCAGAAATCTGAAGAATTTATATTTCCATTTGTAAAGACAGTGTCTGTTTTAGGAAAACACAAGTGAGATATAGCTATTTTTAGTACCAAATATAGTAATTCTAATGACCCTGTGAAGAGGTTGAAGAGATTCACCAAAGGTGCAAGGTGCATGTTAATTTTGGTGATATTTGGAAGGGGATAAATTAGCCAACCATCAAACACATTTGAGCTATCTCCCGACCCCGACTCCCGAAATGGCTAGATGTTTAGTAAGAAGCAGGAAGAAGCTGTAGGAGAAAAGAATGATTTTTACTGATGAAAACAAGACTAGAGAAACCAGCTCACTGAGAAACTGTAATGCACCACATTGTTCCAGGAATTACCACATGTAAAACTATCCTTCCCCATCTTTATAACAATTATGTAACAATACAGTGGTGACTGATCCACTATCCAGGGATAGGAATTTCTTCACATGAAAATACTCGGTCTCATTTCCTAAACTCAAAGTTCTTAACAAATCTAATTTTTGTACTGCCACTAATCTGTTACATGCTTCCACCATCACCTCCATCTGCTAAAAACATTTTTTCCATTTGTAATCAATTTCAGTATTTGGCCAGCTATCCAGAGCAGGGTGAGAATTCTGAAGAACAAACAATACTTCGGTAAGCATTCTTGTATCTGAACAAACTGTTGTGTTAAACTATTAATTAAGCAATGCACTGAAGGCCTACTAAAGGCACCACTGGGATGAATAAGAGAAAGTTCCTGTTCTTGTGGAGTTTCTACTGTATTAAGAGACGTAGACAATAGAGAAGTAGGCAAATAATTTCAGAAAGTGATAAGTGCTAGAAAGAAAGTGACACCCTGAGATTGGATGGGGTGGTGAGGCATAGGATTCCTTAGAAAGGTAACTTGAGAAGACATCTTTGGGGAGATGGAAATGAGAAAGTAGCTAGCTACGGGAAGATGCCAAACAAAGGGACAAATAAATGCAGAGTCCCTGAGACAGGAATAAAAATGAAATCTTCCAAAGACAGAACGGAGGGCACTGTGGCTGAAATTCAGGCAACAAGGAAGAAAGGAAGATGGGAGACAAAATGGAAGGCCCCTAAAGAGGGTAGCTATGGACCACACAGGCCTGAAAGGCTATGTATGGGAAGGAGTCAGAGAACTATTCTAAGGGCCATCAGGATGGTGTGAATATTGACATGTTTTAAGCAAGAGGATAATGTGATCTGATGGGCACTTAAACATCTTATTGTGACTGTCACGTGGAGAATGGACCAGACGAGGGGGTGGTGTTGGGACCAGGGAGAACAGCAAAGGAGGCTCCTGTAATTATCCAGCCAGGAGAGCATGCTTGTTTCTACAGATTAAGCTTTAATTAGCAAAGACAGCGAGAAGTGACTTTTTGTTTTTACATAGTAGTGACACGATTTGTAGAATAATTAGACGGCAGCACTATTAACATATATCGGGATAAAGAGCAGGTTGGCAAGGTAGGGTTTGTTTTGGATCTCACAGTAGGACAGTACTGGTACACTATGGCCTACTTTTGTATAATATAATAACGTTTAAATTAAATGATAATCTACTCATAGAAAGTAATCCGTATCAGGTTTCCTTAACCTACTGGGCCAGTTTCCTCATCCTTAAAGTAGTGATACCGAAGTTCCTACTTTAAATTACGCCATATATGTAAGCACACTAAGAACACTGATGTATCTGCAGACTTACTTTAATTCTGGTGATTATTAATCAGCATTACTGTTGGATCTATAATTCTTAACGGTGACTGCCACAGTAGTGGATCGACAGATAATGTTTTATCAAAACATATATACATATTTATATATATGTTGTTGAGAAAGTGAGAGAGCGAGCGAGCATGAGTGGAGGAGAGAGGCAAAGGGAGAAAAGGAGAATCTCCAATGCAAGGCTTGATCCATGACTCTGGGATCATGACCTGAGCCAGAATCTAGAGCAGGATGTTCAACCTATTGAGCCATGCAGGTGCTCCAATAAGCATATATTTTGATTTACAATATTTAACCTGAGATATCTCATTCTAGTTTTTCCATCATTTAGGGGAAGTATTTGGGAGTGATTCTTGTGGTATATTTTCCTTTATAGTGTCATCTTTGTTGATAAACGAATCATTAATATTTGGGGGATAATTTATCCTCTTAAGCCACAATTCATAATGCACCACAGACAGGAATTAAAAATTGGCATGCCATCTTACAATTTCAGTTGTATGAAAAATTATGAATAAAATCATATACAGAAAATTCAAGAATATAACTAGATTAGGAAATTAAAATTTAAAACACAGTCATGACTGATTAGTATTTTCCAATTTACTTTTTTATTTGTTTTCACAATAGTTTATAGCATTAATAATATTACAGTGTCTCTGTTTAAAGAGGTATGTAATTTCTACACTCTAAATTTCATTTAAGTGAATGAAATTTGCCAATAAAAGACTTAAAATCATAATCAAGAAAGCATAGCTTTAGCACAGCAGAAAATAATCTTGACATGGATCTCAAAGAAAAAAAAAAGAAATATTTTGGGGCAAAACAAACTGAAGCCCACACTACTATATGTAAAACTTCATTTTTAAAAAAGATTTTAAATTATTTCTACACCCAATGTGGGGCTCAAACTTGCAAACCTGAGATCAAGAGTCTCATGCTCTTTGACTGAGCCAGGCAGGTGCACCAAATTTCACTTTAAAAATAAGGATCTATGTTATGAAGTCATTTGAGTAACTTTTTCCCCTTAACTAGCTAGACAAATTAGTATTTGATCGAAATATGCAAAATCTATTTCCTGGAAAAGAGGCAAAAATATTTAATCTAGATAAAATGTATTTTCTAACAAAACAAAGAAACAATCAAATGTAATTATAGGCCTTTGTATTATTAATGAATCATTTTAATCAAATGACTTTTACTAAATACAAGCTATGTGACAGTCCATCTGAGAATACAAAGATAACAAATGGCTTCTCCTCTAACAAGTTTAAAATTGAGCAGAAGGGTAGATAAGACCTAGAGATTGATAAATATTAAAGACATTACACTATAAGAATCATCCATGATTTAAAAATAAATCAAAATTCAAAAATGAGCTGCACCAAAAAAATAAATAAATAAATAAGTCCAAACAACGGCAGAATGCTCCAGGGTCCAAACTCCAGGAACATAGTCTAGAGACAAGTGTAAAAAATGGCCGAAACCATGGAGAGTCTCTATTATTAGATTAAGTAGTTAGAAATGATTGTAGAATAAGGAGTTGAAATATCTGGCAGACAACTGAAAACATGGCATGGAAAACAGAAGTGGGTACAGAAATCTGTTAAAGGTCATAATAATAAGTGACTAGGTTACAATTTTTAATGGGTACAATACAGACAATGAAAGCAAGAAGGCCTGATGAACTAGAAGAAAAGTAAGGACCACTACTAGATAGCATAAGCATAAAAAACACATTCAAGGGTACAACGTAACTTAAAAGATAGGTTATTCTTAGAGAGCAAGAACTCTAGATTTTATTCATGGAACAATTAATGAATTCGCCCAGGGAGAAGTTGAAATGAGGAGAAAAGAAAGTCACAAATGGAAATCTATAGAAAATGATATTTTTGGTTAGGCAGGAAAAGATGAACTCACTAATAAATCTGAGGCGGGGGGTGGGGGTGGTACACAAAGAGGTAGGAAGACAAGATAACACAGTCTTAGAATCAAAGGGAGGGCAGAATCAATGGGAGGTCAACAGTGTCAAATGCCACCAAGAGAACAGGACTTAAGGTTGACCACTGGGATGCTCTCAGGGTTAACACCACTGACCTTAGTGACAGTCATTTTTATGCATGTATAAGATGCATATAGGGGCACCTGGGTGCTCAGTAGGTTAAGCTCTCACTCTTGGTTTAGGCTCAGGTCATGATTTCACGGTTTGTGAGATCGTGCCCTGCATTGGGCTCTGTGCTAACAGCAGGGAGCCTACTTGGGATTCTCTCTCTCTCTCTTTCTGTCTCCCCCATCTCCCCCTTTCCTACCTGTGCTCTCTCTCTCTCTCTCTCTCAAAATAAATAAATAAACTTTAAAAAATGCACATATAAGCCATATTGGAGTGAAAAGCATTCCACATCTTTCTATTAAGAAGTTTCCATATTCAGGGAAGTCATCCTTGCCATCAAACTATATCTGGTAGTATAATATACTTGAGTACATGCAGAGTCTCTAAAAATATTTAATGTCAAATTATCTCCAGAAATATTTATTGAGCATGTATTTATATGTCAATCAGTGGTTGCTAAGACAATGACCAAATAATATGTGCTAAAAACAGTGCCTCCACATTTTATTTTGCCTCTGTGATCTCTGGCATATGTGACTGTATTTATATACATCATAAGTTAGTTATCTAGAATTCTATGGAAAGAAATCTTTCCAGAACTTATCACATCATCTGTGGGTCAATAAAGTATGTTTTAAGGAGATTACTTCTAAATGCTTGCTTGAGCGTATAAAGTGGGTTTTAAGAAGATTACTACAAAACGCTTCCTTGAGTTTTTTTAATTACGGTAACTTTGCCTTTGAAACGTACTATATATAGTACACATGATTTAACTTTTCCCCCTGAATTCGAACTATCCTTATGTTAAGATGCAGACTTAGATGCTGATACAGATGGCATGACACACTGAGCACTAATGGGTACAGACCCTAGGTATGAACCTTGAACCTGAATTATTTAGAAACTACTGATCAAATTGTGTTCTGTTTACAACATTTTCAAAAAGTTGACATAAAACATGCTTCACCATAGCCTTTCTGTGCAGTAGAATATGGCTTCTTCCTATAAATTTAATTAATGAGTCAAAGCTCCAAACAACTTTTTCCCTGAATGGTTTTTCTTACATTCTAGAAATCATCATTTTCCTTGCTACTGGTATTGCCCTCTGATTCACCAACTCAATTCCACTATCACTGTTATTATGCAAGGCTCATGCATAATATTACAGGACCTTTTTGTATGAACTCCTCCTACCTATCTTATACTAAGTTTTTTCATGTACAACAAAGGGATATCCTTCATTATTTTGTAAATGTACATGTGATAGGTTTAAAGAAGCTCATTCCAAAACCTACAAATTAATGACAATGTCAGACTACTTTCACCAAAATGACATCTTGCCATATTTACTTTGAATCTACTCGATATCGGACTTTAAGTAGAGATACCACTCCTCAAAATATTAAAATTAGCATCTTAATATGACATCAAAATTCTTGAAGAATGATTATAATCAATGGAATTAACTAAATTCATTCTTTAACATTTCAGTTTTCAATCATCAAAGAGGTGTCACTTGAGAATCAGAAAAAGTTGAGAATTCAATAGTATTCAGTAGTCTCCCTTGATCTGTGTCCCTCACTCTCACCTGCTCTCTTTCCCCCTTCCTCTCCCCATGTTCCCCTGCCAGGTCTCTCCTGTTAGACCTATAAATGCAAACATATGGTATCTATCCTTCTCTGCCTGACTTATAAAACGAACCGTGGATTGAAGGGGTAGGGGGTGATGGTCATGGTGGGGGGCACTTGTGGGGAGAAGCACTGGGTGTTATATGGAAACCAATTTGACAATAAACTATTAAAAAAGAAAGAAAGAAAAAGTTGAGAAAAAAATTCCCAAGTAATAAACTTATTTTCTTAGAATTAATTCTATTATTTTTAAATAACATTAGTTCTTTCAGATCAGCTTAATACTCTGATATGATCTTTTGGTAAAGGTGTGAGGAATCAGAAAAAAATTTCTCCAAATCACACATTAGCTTGTAATAGGTAAAAATATATGTCCCTTTCCAAAACATGAATAAATGTTTCTAGTCATCAGGGGTTTTCTTTAAGGAAGTTGACAGGATAACCACATACATACGAAGAGCGACCCTGTCCTTACTGGGCTGAAAGGCAGTGTGACACATACCGGGATCCTGGTGGCAGGCATCACCAAATAGGATGATTTGGTCAACACTGCAAAATGCTACTTGGAATAGACCAGCCTCATTGGTAAGCTCTGAAAATACGGTACACATGAACACACCACATTAAAGAGGAAACACATATACACACATGCAAAATCTTCTGCAGTGTCATGATTTGCTGCTCTTCAAGATATTTTTCATTAAGAATTTCCTGGGAAGAAAAGAGCAGAGGCTTTAAATGGGAGCAAGTGCAGGCACTAGTCAGTAAGATTAGATGGTGGAGTCTGCAGAGTAATTCAGAGATGCCTTTCCTACCTTATCTCTATGCCCTTCAGATTGATGCATTAATGCTGTTCTATTCCATCAACAGTTGCCTGTGTTCACCTTTAAGGTCCTCCTAGAACTCCCTTCTAAGTCTCCCGCTCAAGCGCAATTTGTAGGATTAAGCCACATGAAATAGTTGTTTTTCAACGGTTTTCGACCTGAAAAATTAGGAATTTGTTATGGCTGCATGTAACACCTATCTGGCTTCTGGCTTTAATGATAAAACCAGGGTCTGCCATAGGACAGCAACTTCAACTCAGTAAAACGATCATTTACTATCATGTGGACAACAGCACTCTGCGAAGTATGGGGGCCCGTGGCCTCCAACGTAACACACAGAAGTGCTGAGGTGAAGTTAGAGATTGCCTATTCCCATCCCCAGACTGCTGCGTTCCCTTCCATGACCATATTCTCCACCAGGTTTGGCGAAGACTTACAAATCTCTTGTAATATACTTTTCTTCATTTTTTTCTCATCAATTTTATTACTTTTACTTTTAAGTGAAAATGCTATGTATACTCATTTCCTGACTTGGCATGAACAGAACAATGACAGAATCCTGAGTACTTTCTTTGGGTCTGTTTTTCTTAGGGTTTGAAGTTTGGGGCTGTTTCCTCTCTCTAAAAATATTTGAAACCTAAGGTTGCAGAAAGGCTGTTCATTGGTTAGCTAGGATTATATGCACATATGAGTGATAACACACCACCATTGAATTGGCACTTTTCCACACAGTCAACACAAGGCTACATAAAAATGTTATATTAATATATTTCATTAATTACCATCTTTTCCAGATAGCTTGTGCCCTACCCTACACTTAAGGACAAATCAAGAAAAAAAATCCCCCAAATACTCTGCCTATTCCTCCTTTCCCCTACCTCTTTCTCTTCTCGTCTTGGTTCCCATTTCCTGTTGCCCCAACTCCACTCTCATACATATTTTGGCTCTGAGAAAATGGCTACCACTATAATCAGAGGTGTGGGTATATTTGGTCCTTATTAAAGCAGATGCTAAAATTCTTTAAATATTAACATTTACATTAAAAGGACCATTTAGACACTTGCCAGTAGTTGGGAATGGAAGAAGGGAGAACTAGTCAGGGCTCACTGTCCTTCCAGCTACTCAGGCCTCCTTCCTCATCTCACCTCTGGTGCTATTCTGATCCTAAGGACTAGGGAGAATTACCTCCAAGTAGCTCTCTACGCCTATAGTTGTGTGCTATGAACAACTGTTTGTCCCTCTTAGCATTTATCCAATACAATTGCTGAGTACCTGGCATATGCTAGTCACTGGGATTACACATACCAGCAAACAAAATACACTAAAGTTCCTGTCATCTGGATGCCATATTCTAGTGCCAGAATGGAGGTGGTGGGCCCAGCGGTGCAGATAAAGCCCTACTAGAGAGTGAATATGTATACTAACCTATGAAATAACTTTCTATTATTTTCCTCTCTTAAAAAATACATCAAGTCTGCTTTAAATAGTCCTTCCTCCAAGCAAGGAAAACTAAAATGACAGTTCTAGATTCAGTTAACTCAATGTGACTTCTACTTCTTATAACTGAGATGTGACTTGCAGAGATTCAAGGAAATACTCCCAAGAGTACTGAGTCATAAACAGGATTTGTATCCATACTTGTACTGCTAAGTCCTGGGCGTGTGTGTGTGTGTGTAAATACCCATGGCATTTATTTACATAAACACACCAGTCTTCCTTGCTTTCAGTGAAATATGGCAGTGCCTCAAATGAAAAGGTACTCCTATTTACTACTGGCCTTAATGCTAGATTTAATTATCTTCCAAGGTTGCAAAAAAATCTGTACTTGTTAAAGACAATTGTTAACTTAACATCAAAATTTCCCTGATGTTTTTAAAAGCAATTGCAGAGGCTTCTTTCAAAAGTTTTAAAAGTTAGGCTTTTCCTTTTGGGAAAGATCTGAGAAAAGATGAAAAGGGTTTTTGACACAAGGCAAAGGGCACAAATATCAAAGCAAATGGGACATTGTTTAGTGGTCAGAAGTAGTTCCAGTGGAGTTTGTGGTGGGAAAAAAGGGTTTCAGTGTACCTATAAATAGTGATGAAAGATGATGAAGAAGTCGAGGAAGGGCATTCCTTCTGTTGTAAGAGAACAAGGCAAGAAGCGGTGTAGAAGTCACTTAGATCTACTCTGCTTCAAAAATGTCTTCCTACATTATACTGCCAGATGAGAAACAGAAGGACAGTCAACTGATACCAACCTGATGCCCTACCACCAAAGATATGGAGGTGACCGACCTTTTTCTATTTTATTATATGGAAATGCCTAAAGTAAGATGCACTAAACTCCTATGTTTAATTTCACAGAACCAGTCACAGAACTAGAACTGCTAGATGTCCTAACTTGATTTCAAGGACATTGCTATGTCCTCCACTAAAACTGTACCAACAATATCTGCTTGCAATATAAATTTTGAAATCTATACCAATATTCTCTTTCTAGCATTTGAAACAATGCATATACTATATGCGTTCTCTGGCAGAGAGAGATTAATAGAAAATATTTGCAAACACAGGAAACATAAAGCACATATGTGAACATACATGTATTTCTATCTAGGTAAATTTCACCATACTTTGAAGAATATGGTCAACAACATAATTTTGTTAATATAGTAAAATAATGTTCAGGAGTCAGATGGCATCTTGGCCTTTTTCCTCATTCCTTAATTTAGTAAGACTTATATAAGCTAATCATTTTTAAGGACCCAGAAAAGAAAGGGATTCAGCCTCAGAGGTGCTGTGATCCCAAAACGCTGAGAGACAGAGAAGGAGACAACTTACAAGAGGCCACATGTACACCTGAGAAGGAGCACAGGGCTGAGGCATGACAGTGGTCAGGAAGCCAAAAGAGAATGAGAGGCAGAGAAAGCGCACTGGGAAAACACTGGGCTGCCAGCTTGAGCCAGGAAGGGCAGAGACGCCCCAAGTTACTAAAAAAAGGCTCCATGTCAGCAAGCCCTTGGAAACCAAGTAACAGAATTATGACCATAATCTCCAAGGCAAGAGACAGCCTAGGCTGGGACGAGCTGGGGGACAGACATAGACGCCGTGTTGGAGACAGATAAACTTGGAAGCTTTTCACCCCAGGGAGCCGCCCCAGCTTGCCCTGGGACACTGAAGCCCTACCCTGGGCCTTGGGCATGCTCAGCTCAGACCACTTCACGTGGAGAGAAAAACAGACCAGCACATTCCATAGGTAATAGAAAGCCAGTTTGTGGGGGAAGAGAGTAAAGTTAATGCAGGTGAGAAAGGAAAGGGAGAAAAAAGAAACCTTTCAAAAAAATAAAAAAACTTGAGGTAGCTAGAAGCAGCATCAACTTTCTGAATATGGTAAGTATTTTAAGGGAACTTCTGTTGAGAACAGATGGTGCTCAAGGAGACAAATGGCAATTTATCGGAGTCCTAGAAAGGTGGATATATACAAGCGTAGTCAGAAAAGTTGCCTAAAAATGGCAGGCATTTCCAAGAAACAGGCAAATAATGGTAGAAATAAATCTGTGATAGAGGCAGAATAATTCTGAAAGCTGTATCCAAGTTCACTGTTTATCTTCTAAGCAAAGAGGACTATTTATTAGTTGAAATAATTGCCACCATGTTATATGGAAAGGTCATTAGAAAAAATGGCTAAGTGTAAGAAATTAAAGGTAGGGAAAGGATTGGTTAGGACAGAAGGAATTTTTTACTGTATACTTGCAAGGTAAGAAAATAATTTGTTTAGATCTAAAATTAAGCTAAAAAGTTCTGTCTACTTTTATTTTCAAAATTGAAATTAAAAAGTTTATGAGGCAATGCATTTTTTAATAAGTAGATAAAGCCCAATTTCTATAAACCATATAAAAATGAAATATAATGACAGTAACTGACATTGCCATATGCAATTTACACAACCAGTAGGAAGAAAACGTGGAGCTTCCAAGAATCAACAGATACCAAAACACTGTGAACAAATTTCTAATTCAATTCCTGAAATGGGGAAAAATATTTCAACGCAGGCTTATTTAAAAAAGCACATTAAGGGGCACCTGGGTGGCTCAGTCAGTTAAGCATCCGACTTCAGCTCGGGTCATGATCTCATGGTTCGTGGGTTCGAACCCCACATCGGGCTCTGTGCTGCCAGCTAACTTAGAGCCTGGAGCCTGTCTTCAGATCCTGTGACTACTCTCTCTGACCCTCCCCTGTTCACACTGTCTCTCTCTCTCTCTCTCTCAAAAATAAATAAAAACATTAACAAATAAATAAATAAATAAGCACATTAAGTATGATTAATATAAAATATGATTGTAATAAAAATGGGATAATTTGTTTTATGAAACGTGATACTACTTGAATAGGACTCATCACTCTGCTCTTTTCCTTAAAACTAGTATTAAAAGCATCCTAAAATGTACAGAATATAGTGAACCTAATGAAGATTTTCACCTCACAGCTTTGGACTCCTCACTGTGAACATTTTATGGCAGCCTTAAAAATATGTCTGACCTAAGAGCATTTCCTGGATTGGGAGGTAGGGGGAGTGTGCACAGGACAGAGGCACCGAAGGAATGAGTGCTGTTCTGTTGATGATTCCCAACTACTTGAATTCTGCATACAAGTTAGTAAGTGCGGGTCTTGATTAATTTGGATATATTTAATAGTTGGTTTTTGGAGTGTTTGTAAAATACAGGTCTGATGTACTGGGTCGTGCATGCATTTTATAGACGTTGAGGTAGAACCAGAACATAGTAATGAAAAGGCCAAAGATAGGAGAGTTTACTCTTATTACTCGCACTTGCTGAAGGTTAAAAGACCTTGTGTGAGAGTTACACAAACAATGGCATGACGGTCTTATTGGGGCAGGGATTTCTTCCTCCTGATGAGAGGCAGAGTCTCAGCAAGTCTTACACAAAACTAGATAAAGGACCACAGTCTGGTAACAACAATTTCATTAAGGTGTTTATCAAGTGGAGCTGGATGAAAATAGATGAATATGGGCACCCTCCCTTTCCCACAATTAGTAATAGGCTGTTCCTGAGAAATAAATTTCCATCATTCAAATGTGTACCGCAATTTCCTATTGTTTGTTCAAGCGAAACTCGGGGTAACACTTCACAGAGGTATAAAGGAAGGCAATCATTTTACTATTTTTCTTTTACACGACTGAAACAATTTACTAAGTTATAACACCAATCACTAATACTATAACCCGGTGACATCCTTCTCTTTTATATAAACGATTTCAAGAGTATTGGCAGCTTCTACTCTAGTTAAGGTAACTGATTACATTTGTTTGCATACTGTTTCAAGCAAGGTTAAGACTCAACCTACTGTGTGTTCAGTGACTTGATTATACCATTTAATAGTATTTGTTTCACTTGATCTTTAGAAGAAAAGATTCACTTTAAAGGAATCGAAATACTCATAAATGGTATCTTCTATACTGTACATTAGAAATCAAACATTTTTCGGGGAATCAAATATCAGCAGCAACTTGAAGATCAACATCACTTAATTTTTTTTTTATAAATATTGGCATGAAATCTTATAAAATGTGATATTTAAAAAATTTTTAATGTTTATTTTAGAGAGAGAGTGAGCAAGAGAGTGGGCATATGCACAAGCAGGGAAGGGATAGAGAGAAAGGGAGACAGAATCCTAAGCAGGCTCCAGACTCTGAGCTGTCAGCACAGAGCCCGACGCAGGGCTCAAACCCAAGAACCGTGAGATCATGACCTGAGGTGAAGTTGGATACTTAACTGACTGAACCACCTAGGCTCCCAAAATGTGGTATTTTAATAAAAGCTTAAATATCCGCTCTAAAAAATTCAAGTCTGTTACTTTGTAATATTAAGTAAGATAATGAGTACCCAAAGAAGACATTTAAAGACTATTAAAATGATATGAGTCATCGCTGTACAGAAAATAATATTCCTTGGAATCCTCATGGCTATGGGTCATCCTCACAGGCATATGAAGTACTACATGATTTTAAATATTATAATAAATTATCTAAGTCTCTAACAAATTAATCTACATCAAAATTATACATGTTCTTTTATTTGTGCTGTGAAGTTCAAGTGAATAACAGGAAATAAAAGTTTTACAAATGGTGCCCAAATTTAAAATAATCCACACCTCTGGAAGGCAGCTCCCATTACCTCTACCCCACCCCAGCAGTCATGCCAGAAAGTCTGCTAGCTCTGTAGCAGCAGCCACACTAGTCATCAGCACCAAAGCCAACGGCCAAGGCCAAGACTTTGGAAGGCAGGGGACCGACTGCTCTATACCTATAGTACCTCATGAGAGGAAACGTCTACAATTCTGATCTCTGTATGAATTCCTGGGAGCCAAAGTGTGTTTTCTCGAAGGAAATGAAAACTGATTCTTAGCATCCAAAGATGGAACGCTGCTATGAATAACATTATTTAGTTAAGAAACTATCTTTCAGGAAATGTTTTCAGAGGAGTTACAGAACCAACGTTTGAAATACTTATTTTTTAAGTTGAAGACAGCTCGCTTTCAGATTTGCTAAATGACATGTAGGATTTTCAGGGGACTCTGGTCTGATTACAAACAACCTGGGAAGACTAAATAGGAACCTATGACCATAAATATAACAACATATTTTTTAAAGTTTGCATATGTCTGGTTCTCCCTACCACACCCCAAACCTTTCACCTCTCAAAAAAGCTCAGTTTTCCTTATGACTTTGGCAGAAAATACCTCCTTAAGAAACCTTATCTGGTAAGAAATGCACTGAATTTTTAAACTTAAAAGACATGTATACACACATATATAACATATGCAGATTTCTATATTTCACACTACTTAAAAGTATGTATTCTTTTAGAAAATTTTTTTACATGTTTTATTTATTTTTGAGAGAGAGAGAGAAACAGAGTGCAAGCTGGGGAATGGCAGAGAGACAGGGAGACACAGAATCTGAAGCAGGTTCCAGGCTCTGAGCTGTCAGCCCAGAGCCCGACATGGGGCTCGAACTCACAATCTGTGAGATAATGACCTGAGCTGAAGTCAGACGCTTAACCAACTGAGCCACCCAGGCACCCCCAAAATATGTAATCTTTAACTAAAATGAGAACTACTCATTTTTTACCTTAACATTCTGGCTTAGGAAACCAATCTTGAATTGTGAACTCAAGAACTGTCAAAGGGAAAAAAATTCAAGACTGATTTCTTACTTTGTGAAGAAGCTAAATTGCACCCTAATGTAATGGGGAAACTTTTCAGAAATTGTTATTCTAAAACAAAATAATATAACTTAGACAAATCTGGTGGAGATTTCAAATGGGCATTATCTTTATTTTTTTTTTATAAGTGACTTTTATTTTCTTCTCACTTTTTCTCCATTTTCCAGTACTTTTTTAAAATTTTTTTAATGTTTTATTTATTTTTGATACATAAGAGACAGAGCATGAGAGGGGGAGGGTCCAAGAGAGGGAGACACAGAATCTGAAGCAGGCTCCAGGCTCTGAGCTAGCTGTCAGCACAGAGCCCAACATGGGGCTCGAACCCACGAACGTGAGATCTGACCTGAGCCGAAGTCGGAGGCTTAACCGACTGAGTCACCCGGGCGCCCCTAAATGGGCATTATCTTTAATTCCTTTTCTTCCTGTTATTTATTGGAAGAGCTGGAACTATCAAAAATGTGCCAGAACTATCAAAAGTATGCATTTTATGCAAAGTTTATGTAAAGAGAAAACACACTCTCAAATTTCATGACTAACAATTCAAAATTAAAACACGAGCGAAGCTGAGCCCTAAGCGCTCCAGCTGTATCAACCAGAAGGGTGCAGAGGCCTTACAGAAAAGCAGTGCATATGTTGACAAATTTGTATGTAATATGCCCCTATTATCCTTGATGTAGGATAAACTAAGAATCTAACTTAATCAAGTCAAGCATTGCATTCATTCCTTACCACAGTAGCTTTAGCTGGCTGTAACTGACAAAAATGCCTTATTTTACCTTAAAATAATCTGTGTACATCAGGAAAAATGAAAACTTAATAACAGTAGATAAACTCATCCTTTAACAGAATTCCACTGAGTTACTATGGGAAAATAAATCTAATTTTCAACAACTATTCAAAAAAGTTGTAACACATAATGTAACCTCACAATTTTTCTGAAGTACACTTTTGACTAAGTACGATCAGTTAACATGATCCTATGATACTATGTCCTGGGAGAAATAAAAATAACTTGTTCTGTAATTTTTCAGTTTAAAAGTACAGTTACCTGTTGATTTAGAAGAGTTAACACGGACAGTGAGTTATAAGTAATGCCAGAAAGGACGTCAATTATAGCAAAGAAAACCGACGGGCTTAGAAACACAAGCACGCCTCGTTTTTGTGCATGCTGCTCTACTGTGCTTTGCAGATACTGTGGCTTTTTATTTGTTTGTTTGTTTACAGGTTGAAGGTTCAAGACTTCAGTGAAGAAGTCACTGCAGGGGTGGTGGAAATAGCAAGAGAACTAGAATTAGAAGTGGAGCCTAAAGGAAGGACTGAATAGCTTTGATCTCATGATAAAACTAACAGATGAGTTGCTTCTGATGGATGAGCAAGAAAAATGGTTTTTTGAGATGAAATCTACACTATGAAGATTACTGACATAACAACAAAGGATTCAGAACATTCCATAAACTGAGTTGATAATGCAGCAGCAGGGTTTGAGAGGATGGACTCTAATTCTGAATGAAGTCCTACTATGAGTAAAATGCCACCAAAGAGCATCACATGCTACTAAGAAATCGTTTGTAAGAGGAAGAAGTCAACAAATGTGACAAATTTCATGTCTTTATTTGAGAAATTGCTGGAACTGCACCAACCTTCAGCTAGAGCTACAGCGAGAGCTGACCACCACCCTGATCAGTCAACAGGCATCAACATGGAGGCAACACCCTTCCCCAGCAAAAAGATTATGACTCACTGAAAGCTCAGATAATGTTTAGCATTTTTTTTGCAAGAGAGTATTTTTTAATTAAGGTAGGTACTTTGTTCTTTTAAGATATAGTGCTATTGCGCACTTAGACTGAAATAAAGTGTAAACCTAACTTTTACACGCACCGGGAAACCAAATTTGTTTGACTTGCTTTATTGTGGTGGTCTAGAACCAAACCTGCAATATCTCTGAGATATGGCTGTAACAAGACTGGGGTAAGGCTTTCAAGTATGCAAGGCCTGGAAGTCTTGTATCTCACGTCGTAGAATACTTTTGTTTTACAGCATATATATGATATTTCCTCTGGCAAACTCCTATTAAGGTAAGAGAAACAGATCCATATGTGCATTACTTCCCTAAGTAAAAAAAGGAAATTCCAATAAACACTTGTCTTCATAAGGCATAAGAAACCATAGAACCTAGAGCAAAGATTGGGACTTAAATTGAGAAAGCATAAGGGATAGGACATATCTCTGCTAAGTTTTGATTGTTAAAATGTGTTTGAGAGAAGCAGCGAAGGCGAACTGGGAACAGCAATGAGCAAAAGGAGAAACTGAGCCCAGGCCACCTGTGCTCCTTTAGCCAGAGCTGTAGGCACATGTTAGAGCCATTTCCTTGAGAATTCCACTCAGGGTCTGTCACTCCCTTCATCTCCCACGGATACTTCATTCTTTCTTGTTCCTCAGATCTCTACAATCAGGCTGTCATGGCTGTGGCTTCCCCTTGGTGTTTTCTTCTATCCCCTTGTTTAATTATAACCCCCAAATGAGAAGAAACAGTCTGTGACACTAGCCAGTCAGCCTCATGAGAAAAAAGTGTGTGAAAGATGAAAGAAGGGTTTTTTTTTTTTAATTTTCCTCCATAAAACTAGTGCCTGTGGTTAGATACAAATGTAGGAATGACTGTTTGAACTGTGGTAAATTATATATAAGTGAAACAGAAGTTTCAATTCATTCAAACGTAATTGAGCACATTCTATGGTTTTCTATATTACTGCAATTACTCTGTGTCCTTTCCTAATTACAAAAATGAGCACTTTATGTATGTACACTTACACACTTTCAGTCATTACCAAATATTTTTATTTACATTTTCTCTTTCACAGTAATGAATGTTCACTTGCAGAACATTCAAATCCTCAGTGTATATTTTGAAGCTTTAAAAATCAGTGTTTTCAGAGATATGTCCTATCCCTTATACTTTCTCAATTTAAGTCCCAATCTTTGTTCTAGGTTCCATGGTTTCTTATGCCTTATGAAGACAAGTGTTTATTGGAATTTCCTTTTTTTAAAAAATATTCTTTCTACCTATCAATTCAGTATAACAAACATTCAGCAAGTATCTATGCTATGAGGGGCAGCATGCTAAATGCTTTGGGAAATGTAAAGATGATTCCTGTCCTTCCAAGGAACTAATAGGGAAGGACAAGTATATGTAAAGGTAACCATATATAATATTTATTAATGCTATAATGTATACATAAATAGTATCATGGAAATAAAATAGGAAGAGATTCATTTTAGAGGCAGTAATACTTAAGTTGGGCCGTGAAGAACATGTAAAATTGTAACAAAACCTCCAAGGTTTCATTAACTTTTCTAAATATCCCCTTTAGATTATTTGTTTATATGTGGTAGGTTCAGACAACAATTAAAAACAGAACCATTTTTTGTAACAGTAAAACTAAAAGGAACTTTGTTCAAGATAAATACTGTAGGCAAGGTTATCACACCTTACTGTATAAGAGTATGGACAGTCGGGATAAAAGTAGAAAAGTCAAGTAGGCTATTCTTTCAGCAAACATTCACTTAGCAAAAGTCAGCACAACGCAGAGGGGATGGTGACAAAGTCCTTGCTGTGAAGGAGCAAGGAAACAAGGCCCAAATTAAACACAGTATATGTACATGTGTGGGTGTAGATACCTGAAGGGACAGTAATGCCAGGAAATTGCCTAAAAGTCATTTGGCAGGAGACTAGATGGGAGACAAGATGCACACAGGTGGAACACAGCAGTGTAGGAAGAATGGGCTTTACATGACTAGGAAGAGACACAAAGGGGATGGCCTAGACGGGCAAGAGCTGAGGGACTGTGCAGGCAATATGAGGGGAAAAGAAAAGAAAACAAAAACAAAAACGAGAGATGAGGTTAGAAGGAAAAGGAGGGAAACAACCAGTTGAGGGGAGAAAACAAACAAGCACCTCTAGCACACTGCAAGGAAAAATTATTTTAAATGTCCTATGTGCTACAAATACAAACATCTGGACTTGAAAGAAGTAGATGATAAGAATGACTGGGTTGTTTTAAAGATAAGATGTATGTGAGGGATGAAAGTGACTTCTAGTAATTAAAACCTGAGTAGCTTTGCTTGAGACTATGGTCAGTTAGAGGCACCCGGGTGGCTCAGTCGGTTAGGTGTCCAACTTTGGCTCAGGTTATGTATGATCTCACGGTTTGTGGGTTCGAGCCCCATGTTGGGCTCTGTGCTGACAGCTCAGAGCCTGGGGCCTGCTTCAGATTCTGCGTCTCCTTCTCTCTCTGTCCCTCCCCTGCTCATGTTGTCTTTCTCTCCCTCAAAAATAAATCAACATTAAATATATATGTATAGTCAGGTAAACCAGTTTTAGCCATTCCTACAACTGAAAGAATCAGAAATTTTAGCACCACTGTCACAGTCTTACGTCCACAGAAATTATAACACTGTAAAATTGATGAGTATTAACTTTTTAAATAAATGATATCAGGCTGATAACGCTGAAGGTTTATAAATTGTGTTTCCTTCATGCCAAGGGATATTTTCATGAAGAACCCATTGATAAAAGAAACACAAGAGTAACACTGACCGCAAGAACTCTCAGTGTTCTTCCAATTGTGACTGCTTGTGACAGGTGTTTTAAGAATCTTCAAACACTATCAAGAAATTTCGGTATTAACTACCTCAAATTCAAATGATTGTTTTTCAGTTGAATTGCATTTATGGTTTTATATTCAGTCCCTATCTACCTCCTTCTGTGACTCAACTGGCAAAAGGCACTTAAATTTTTTTCCTCCATCTTCAAAATACAGCAAGAAAAATGCTAAAAAGTATGCAGTCTATACAATAAAAAAAACACTTATAATTCAATTCTTGGTTAATTCATAACTGCTGCCTGGGCAACAAGTAACTTAGTTCATTAATTCATATTTGATTACATCAATTTCTGGTAAATCATTATTCAAACTTTAGCAGTAGTAACCACAGAAATCCAAAAGGACATGAACCTTTTTGTGCCACCTTCAAGACAACTGAGGATGAAGAGAGTTAACAGCCCATCCCTACCCATGGGAGTAATTACTACTTCCAAGATGTTCTCATACCAATTAAATTCACTTTAGAAAATATTTTACTGACTTTCTACCATGTGAGAGAGATGCCTATAAAGAACGGACAATGCAGACTAAAGAGCCAGGGAACTAAAGAGGCAGTGAGGAGGGCTTGTTATCGATAGGTCTCTACTAGTCTTTAATCTTCTGGAATACTCTTTGCATACTTATATAACCCTCAGAAGCCTATCAACTCCTTGAGAGTAGAGACTGGACTTCTAATTTTTGGGTCCCCAGCAAAACCTGTGGCATACATTAATATTCCATACTGATTTGCAGACATAAATGCATGAATAAATGAACCAAAGAACAAATGAACGTGTCTGAGTTTTCACTGATACCTCAAGGCAGAACCAAGTCTAGGTCCTGATCAGTGATCTTTACTTTTACCTAGAGGAATAAAAGAGTTGTTTTTGTTTTGCAGCAAATCAGGTAGATGAATAAATACATTCGGGTTGTTTACTGTAAGGATTCCTGCAGGTCTCTCTTGTTAAGAATATTTACTGGAATGGCCTTCTGACCAATAAGGAAGAGGAAAGGATCCATGACTTCCTATCTTGTGAGCCAAGCTTTATTTTATACTGATGTGCAGAGCTCCAATTAGTGCTTTCTGCCATCAGATGGCACACTGGCCCATAGCACTGTAATCCCAGGCCACTGTCCAAACCTTCTGACCTTCAAGGTCAGGAGAAAGGAAATGAACATGTGCTGAACCCGAAAGCAGTGAGGGTCTAGAGGCCTGACACGCATTCTCTTATTTAATCCCACAAACAAGTCTTCCTGCCATCGGTTACTGTTCTCATTTCATAGATGAGAAACTCAGGTCCAGGAAAAGTGAAAGAGAACTACCCTCTGGTTACTGCAGGTACCTGGCAGAGGCTGACTTGAACTTGGGTTAGTACGACTCAGAAGCCATTTCTCTTTCTATCTCCCAGGGTTATATAACATGTCTTTCATTTCCAGAACCCAGCTCCCTTGATGTAAGCTGCCGCAGCTCTGAGAGTCCTACTCTAGAATTGTCATGCTTATACATTATGCCAAAAAAATGAACGGAGGATGTCAGAAGAGACCAGAGACCAGAACCCAGAATGATTTCTTCCCCTGGAAAGAAGTGATTTCCCCCTTGTTGCAGTCTTTATTATGGAATGAATGCATTACAAAATGCTCAGGACTGTCTAATTCATAACTTATGTTAGGGAAGACACAGAAAAACCAACTCTTCTGAAGAAAGAGGCGGAAGCTGTGCAGAGTCTAGTGCTACTAGTGAAAGAAACAACAAGCCTGGTTCATAGAAAAGGCAAGAGAGGAAGCATATTTCATCCTTTGAAATTAAAAACCTCCTCCCTCCATGGGCAAATATGTTGGTTTACTGTCCCTCACATGTGGAGATGGGACGAGTCAGATACACTGTTACCTTAAAAAGTTTGATGATTTCTTGTATAATTTCTATCAATCTATTTAAAATGGAGTCTGTTATAAAATACATTTATCTGTCATAGAATTTGTTCCAGGGGAAAAACATTAATGTGTTTGTTTTATTCAAAGAAATGATTTAACAATGTGTACTTACAAAGACTAAAATCAAAAGGAATTTTATACATCATTTGTTTTATAATTAACATACAGCAGACTAGGAGGGCTGGAAAGCAATGTGTTAAACCAGAATAACTGGAGAAATTTTGCCTCATCTATAGTGATACGGTAGGCCAAGACTAGGTGTGTAGCACAAAGAATTCTGTTAATTAAATTTCTGCCAGCAGGTCAAAATCTATAAAAGACCACCAAGAACAGAAATACAGTTTTGGGGAGGGGTATGCTGAACTGTTAAGATTTTATTTTAAAGCTAGGTGATAACAGTCACAGCGCAAACCAGCAATCACTTTAGAAGACTCAGCTACCAGGGCGCCTGGTGGCTCGGTTAAGCGTCCAACTTTGGCTCAGGTCATGATCTCACAGTTCGTGAGTTTGAGCCCTACATCAGGCTCTGTGCTGACAGCTCAGAGCCCGGAGCCTGCTTCAGGTTCTGTGTCTCCCTCTTTCTCTCTGCCCTTCCCCCGCTCATGTTCTGTCTCTGTCTCAAAAATAAAACATTAAAATTTTAAAAACAAAACAAACGACTCAGCTACCATAAATGGCTTTTAAGCCTGTCTCTCTGTCTTCTAGAGTACTTTCATTCAACTGCTCCTGAATGTACAGGTCAGTAAAAATCAGGCTGTACAGAGCTAAGAAAAATAACCTGATTATGTGAATCAACTATCTGGATTATAGAGCAACAGAAATTCTCTGTGGTTCACTTCTACAAATAACAGCATGGACCTTCACAATGACCATATGGTCACTGAAAAGAGAAAGTTCAGTCAAATTTATTCTTTTATGAAATAAAAGAATAGCCTGAACAGTCATTCTTGGCCCATCCAATGAAATCTGGATGAAGGATGGATAAACCTCGTTTCTGAATAAATTCAAAAAACCACCACAGACTGTTCAACTAAGATAAAGAAATCCTGCAACTGTCAAGTACAAAGATGTTTTCTCAAGTTGTATGCAGCCTTTTGGAGGCATAAGATGGAATACAGGGGTAAAGAAACCTATGTCCAATCGCAGAAGCGTTTTAAGAAATTCAGCTTATTTAACAGACAGCAACATAAATCCACCACTTGAACTCAGTGACAGAACAAATCTCCTAACATAACTTCTGTCCATTATTACTTTACAATCCTGTACAAAGAGAGCCACGATTCTTCTCTGAACGGGGAAGTCTTTAGGGAGTCAAGTGCTCTAAACTCTCCTGCCGGCAATACATTCTTATTCTGCATCCGTGTTTCCTGTTTGCTTGGGGCAGAATGCTAATTCCAGCTAATTTAAATGAAAGCCCCGCAGAATGGGGCACTCTCATTCTATTTAAACAAAAACTAGCGATAAGGAGCAAGTAAGGGATGGTCCATGAAGCTGCTCAACCCAGCTTTCCATTATTTAACAGAGAATTATTAGCTGTGCATGGTAACCAGTTTTTTCTCTAATGTTTTTGAATTCTGATCAGAGCCATTACTACTGTTTCTAACTTTGTACCCTCTTTTGCAAGCTTTCACAAGCCCCTTATTAAAGCACTGGGAAGGCTTCCTATCTGATGCTCTGCCAGGCACTGTCCTTTTGGACACAATGCATTCAGGTTATTAGCCTGATGTGCACCATTCAGCAAGCTGTCTCACAATTTCACTGATCATCATCTAGTAAGACTGAATTGCTGCCTTGCCCATGGCTTTTAGATTTATATAATTAACCAAAATTAGCTTGATGTTTAAAACACAATGCCAGCCTACTCATTTATTTTTGGAAGAACACTTTAGTGAACACAATGAGTGGGCTGATTTGGAATTGCCAACTTAAACTGTCAAAGTTTTCCTATAAAATTACTATGCTTAAAAAATTCAAATTCTATTAAGGCAAATACCATTACAAGAAAACTATGTGATAAAATAATCAGGTACCATATTATTTTCATTTAGGTTTACTATTATATTCAATTAAGTTCTAATATAAAGTATGCCACACAGTTCCTTGGGTGTGTATTACAAATATTAGTTATACATAGTAACTCCTAGACAAGTGTATAATGGTTTTGGTTACAAAACCCTACAAAAACATAGCATGTACAAAATTGACATGTAATAACTATCATTTAGAAGGTATTAATGTCAGACAAAATAATTTTTTAAAACCAACTACACATGCTAAACATTATAGTAGATAGTAGAGGTAACCTTCGGGGAGAGCTTGAGTTTTTTCCAACACACTTTTGCTTCCTTAGATCAAATTTACCTTCATACATAAGCCATGAAAACATATTTAATTACCAACATTTTTCATAAAGGGGTAGAAGAATAGAAAACCAAAATGATTTCCGTAAAATGAAACAATACAGTCTGCAAATAGCACGTAGAAAAGCTGAAATTAAAATTCAGCTCTCATGGCTATTTCTAGTTCCTCTAAAGCCAGTAATATGTATTTAGAGTTTGCTGGACCTTCGTTTGAATAATTTTAGTCAAATTCCAACTTGTCTGTAGCTCAGTTTTTTTTTAATATGTAAGAGAATGTCAATAATAATCTAGCTGGTAAGGATCTATTAGTAGTACATCAATACCTTATAGGTTATGTGAAATGACACAAAGCATAACTGATTATCAAATAGGGGATCTGTAAATGCTTGTTTTATTCGTTATTCATTCATACTTAAATATATTCAGCCAATATTAATTGAGCATGTGTACGTGCCAGGCATTGTCCTAGGCCCTGGCCACGTGGAGCTGTCATTCCAGTAGGAATAATCAGGAAGAAGTTGGCTTGTGGCATAAACGCCAACGAACAGTCCCTCAGCCAACTTGTCCTCACCCCTCCATTTAGCACATGGTCCCTGGGCACCAGCCAGTTGCTCTGGCATACAAAAGGCTGTAAGATTTGAATCCTGCCCAGCTGCTTCACTTTTTTCTCTCTTGTTCACTCTGTCTGCTCCTTTCTTTTCTTCCTACTCTTTCAGTCTCAACCATCTACAATGTAAAACAGTAGCTTCAAATTGTGCCAAACGCAGGGGTTTAGCCAAGAAGGTGACTGAGAGTGGGAATGGGCCTGGCTTGAGGGAGACGGGTCCCTCAGCGTTGCCTACATTAGAGCAGATGTCTCTATTTGATCTGTCTGACACCTTCTACTTAACATAGGAGGCTTCCAGTTACAAGATGCTGGTGTAAATAACTTTACTGCTGGAGGAATGTTTGTAAGTGGGGGGGGGGGGGTTGCGGGAAGACCAATTTAAAATACATCCCATTCTTGAACAATTGGTTTTTCAGGAAAAGGAAATGAGAGTAGGGTAGGGGATCTAGTTTCTTCCTACTAAAAGAAATTTGTAAGGTTTTTATACCAAGTGGAATATATGGTTCTTGGTAGGACCCAGAGTTTAACAAGTCAACTATAAGCAGGCATTTCTGAGATGACCAAGGGATATTTAAATATGATCTTAGTATACAGTAATTAATTGCATTATGTATTACTATGATAGTTATGTTATGTGGCAAAATACACCTTGTAAGAGTACGGAAATATTTAGAGATGAAAAACCATAATGTCTGTAATTACACTTGAAAGGCTTAAAGCCACACACAAAAAAAGATGAGATAAATATGACAGTCGAGAACTATGAAACCTCAGTGATGAGTGTGCATTTTATGCCTCTCTTGACTTTTGATACGATGGATATACCTCATTACAAGAAGTTTTTAGTTGCTCAATGCCTATTAGCATTCATTGGCTTTAACATGCCTCAAACTTCCTTCAGCTGCACAAGTTGAAACTACATACCGGTTGTTTTGTACTTTCAAAGTTATATAATCCTATTACAGCATTTAAAAAAACATCAAAATGACTCACCACCATAAAGAAAAGAGATGGATTACAAATTACATATAATCTTTACCGTATGATGAGTCCCTACCCATGTTCTGATATCTTCCTGTTATACAGACTAGTTTCATCACAAGTATATATTTACAAAGACTATAACCAGGTGTGGTAGGGCAGCCTCTAAGATGACCCCCAAATGAACCCCACTTCCTAGAATTCAACCCTCGTATAATCCTCTCCCTCTGAGCACTAGGCTGGACCTAGAGATGCAATTCTAACAATGGAATGCAGCAAAAGTGATGAGAGGTCACTTTGGAGGTAGGACTGTAGAAGACTGACTTCCAGACTCCCTCCCTCCTCTCAGCCTGTTCCTTCTTGACTGCTTGCTACGATGCAGTGAGCTGCCATGTTGCAAGTGAGCTGTTCTGGGACAGTCTACATGGCCTCAGAAAAGCAGCTAATGGGGAAGTGAGGCCCCCAGTTCAAAAGCCAGCAAAGCACTGAATCCTGACAACATCACCTGAGTAGACTTGGACCAACCCCTTCCCTCACAGACTCTTGAGATGGCTGCAGCCTGAGGGAGCCTGTGTTAGTTTGCTAAGGCTGCCGTTACACAATGCAGCAGGCTGGGTGCCTTCAACCACAGAGATTTATTTTCTCACAGTTCTGGAGGCTAGAAGTCTGACATCAAGGATATGCAGGTTTCGTTTCTTCTAAGGCCTCTCTCCTTGGCTTGCAAATGGCTGCCTCATCCCTGTATCTTCACATGGTCTTTCCTCAGTCCCCATACATGTTTGTGTGCAAATTACTTCTTATGAGGACATCAGTCATATTTCATTAGGACTCACCCTAACTGCTTCATTTCAATTTATTTACCTCTATAGAGGTCTTATCTTCAAATGCAGTCACAGTCTGAGTTAGGGCTTCAACAGAGAAATGTAGAGCAGGATACAATTCAGCCTGTAACAGATTCTAAAGCAAAGGACCCTGCTAAGTTACCAATGGATTACTGATCTACAAAGAAAGTGTGAGGGGATAGTGTTGCTTAAAGCTGCCAACTTCGGGATGATTTGTCATGCTACCGTAGATAACTAACCTACCAGGTAACTAGTTATTACCGTTCACCATCTGCGCCTAGTGGAAAATAACTTTATGAAAACTTTCTATGTGAATTTGAACATCATAAACTCAAGTTTTTACTCTGTATTTTCCTGGTTATGAAGACCTATTTTCCTGAAATGGTCAATATCATTTTAATGCAAATTATTGCTCAGCTACTGTCACGTCTGAACCTGACACCCATTCACCCTGTAAAGCCCAATTCCTGATCTGAAATCTCCTTGACAGGTTCTAGTTTATCATTCCTTCTGGTACTTTTTCTTACATTAACATCAAAGCACAGTATGTTGAAAATTTTGAGGTTTGCCAGTTTCAGAGAATGATCTCTGCTCTGTACATGCAAAATATTTTCATTTTTGATTTATAATAGTCCAGTAGAATGAGCGATACAACGATGTTTTCATTTCTATATTATTTATTTCCTTTCATTCAACTATGTATACAAATTTGCCTTTAGCACTTCTCTACATGCAAACCGTATCAAGTAAATCAGCATTTTTACTGCAAGGATGGTGTATGTAACAACATGGTTTTCTAGAGACTTTTCTTTATTCCATTTTTTTCATGTTTATTCATTTTCGAGAGAGAGCAAGCGAGCATGAGCAGGTGAGGGGCAGAGAGAGAGGGAGACACAGAATCCGAAGCAGGCTCCAGGCTCTGAGCTGTCAGCACAGAGCATGATGCGGGGCTCAAACTCACAAACAGTGAGATCATGACCTGAGTCAAAGTTGGACACTTAACCGACTGAGCCACCCAGGCGTCCCTCTTTATTCCATTTTTTAATTAAATTGAGTGATCACATTACTTAAAGACCAAAAAAAAAAAAAAAAAACCCACATGCTCTCATCAATTTTGGTTTTATTTCCCCCCTTACTAATTATAAACCTGTAACCAGATTATGACTTTGAATTTTTTTCTAACAGTTATAAGAAAGATTTACCACTTAAGTCTTTATATCAAGAATTTCTATTCTGCTATACAGAAAAATAAGGGAAATATCGTGAATTCAGCCTTATGACACACTTATGTTTTCCAAAAACATCTCCGTGCTTACATTTTAGGAGATGAAATCTATCTTATAGGACTGCTTTTTAGTCTATTTTTTGTTATGTATTATTATTTTTATTGATCTTACTTTTGGGGTTTGACAAAGCATTTATATCCTTTCCTATCAATATTCAACATGTTACTGAACATTAGTCAATGAAACCCAAATCTTACCTACAAAAATTACCTTTTATTCAGTTCTCACCTGTATATACATACAGTGAAGTGACTGCACTCACCTTTTTTCTTTGACCTTTTCACTATTATCAGTGATGTTTAGTTACTCTTTCTTTAGTTTCTTAAAATTTTTCAAAACATAAGTTTCCCACTGAGTAAACACTACAGGTAGCATTGTCATTCTCAATCCTGCTTTGTAGTACTTATTCCTAGTAATGTAGTTCTTTTCTTTATTTGGAGTTGCCTCTTTAGGTCCTTGACATACAAAGGGGAACCTACTTTATGCACATAAAATGAGCAGTCATCCTGATATTTGCTGTAAGAAACTGTTATTCTGGTTCTAGATTTACCTCTCATGGTTTCTTTTTTTTTTAAATTTTTTTTAATGTTTTTATTTATTTTTGATACAGAGAGAGACAGAGCATGAGAGGGGGAGGGGCAGAGAGAGAAGGAGACACAGAACTGGAAGCAGGCTCCAGGCTCCGAGCTGGCTGTCAGCACAGAGCCTGACGCGGGTCTCGAACCCACGAACGTGAGATCTGACCTGAGCCAAAGTCGGAGGCTTAACCGACTGAGCCACCCAGGCGCCCCTACCTCTTATGGTTTCTTAACTGAAATACTGTCTGGCGCAGAGTAATGCCCACTAAATAGTCACTGCTTTATACAAGGATATTTTAAGAAGACAGACAGAAAATACCATGGTAATATTACTAAAACCCTTAAGACACATATTTTTAAAAGAGATCTAAAAGAGAAAATTCTAGTATGTTAGGCATGTTGCTATGCTGACTTATAAAGTTGGAAAGAAAGGGGCTACGTAAAAAACATACTAGTTCCCTGTCCAACCACCATTAGAGTCCAAAGTAATCCATTCCAGGTTGGTCGTGAGAATATGAGGTTTCTCTCAGACTGGTTTGCTTGAAGGTGAAGGATCAGAATATAGAGAATTTTGGTAAGGCCTTTTAAACAAAGAGCTGAGCCCCTGCCAGTCTCCCAATATAGTTCTCAAAGATCTCAGACTACTCAGGGCTACTGCCAGACACTAGGCAACAAAACCAGTCATAATGCTGATGTGATAGGTTTAAGTCTATAGAAAAATAGGATTTTATAACTTTTTTATAACCTATTTTATACACATTTAAAATTTTTTTTAATGTTTATTTCTTTTTGAGAGAGAGACAGAGTGCGAGCTGGGGAGGGGCAGAGAGAGAGGGAGTCACAGAATCCAAAGCAGGCTCCAGGCTCTGAGCTGTCAGCACAGAGCCTGACTCAGGGTTGGAACCCACAGACCACCAGATCATGACCTGAGCTGAAGTCAGACACTTAACTGACTAGGCCACCCAGGCACCCCTATATACTCTTTTAAATAAGGAATTTAAAGTGTTCTCATTGGCCTCTAGACTTCAGGGCTATGAGAGGTAAAGGGGACAGAGAGAGGATACTAGTAACATCTGTACAGAACACTAAAATATACACTTATTTAGAGCTTCTGAAAGAATTCATGATCTAAAACAAGGTTAACAGTTAACTCCATGGCTAAAAGACCCAAATCTCAAAACAAAAACACTTGAATTCATGGCAAGCATTTTTTCAGTTTTTTTTAATTAACTCAGAATTATAATGCATAAGCATTTAAACCCTTGTTCAACAAATGCAATATGTATTACATATATAACATATACTATTCATATGTAATATGGATAATATCAGAACATTGATCAGAAAGGATCAGATATAAACCTTTCTCAAAACAAAACAAAACAAACAAAAAAGGTGCAGTTGATTTATAACCACTCACTTAGAAAGTGATTTTGTTATAGTAGTCCTCAGACCTATCTCTGCATCAGGACTTAATGGATAAAATGGCATTTCATCAGATCACGCTGTGAACATTTTGGAAATCGAGAGCCAGAGATTGTGGGAAACTCCGAGACGCTGGCTCTGCTAACCTGTGGACGGGTTTACAGTGCTGAGGCCGACGAAGTGTGGTGTGCTGCCCCCTCCTCCAACTCATTACTGATCAGAAATGCCTTCATGACATACACATATACCTAAAACTCTGACATTTAAGTTACTTCCCTACAATCAGAACTGATATTACTCTTCATTCTGAGAAATCTGTATTCCATCTGAGGGTATTCTGTGTCTGTCATCAACTGCTCAGGGTCTGGCCTATACCCATTTCCGAGGTAAGGGGAGAAGGAAGACACGCACTGCCTCTAATGATGTAAGAGGTCAGTCTGATGAGCTTCCTGTCAGAGATCATCATTTCACAGGTACGAGTGACAAAAGTCCTCCTACCAACACCTGATCCTGGCTTATTGGTTTCCCCTGACCTGCCTGGTCTCTGTGTTGGAACACACGCTCTCTCTAGGAACAGGGTCCATAATCCATGCCAGGTCATGAAAGTAGCCTTTAGTTCTCAAAGCCCCTTTTCTCCCTGTACCCTCCCTCAAAACGAGGGATATGGCTGTCTTGGGTGTTCTTCTAGGGACCTGCACGCTCTTTGAAAACCATATCCGGTCGCACCTGGGTGGCTTAGGGGGTTGAGCTTCCGACTTCGGCTCAGGTCATGATCTCCTGGTCATGTCGAGCCCTTGTTTACAGCGAGCTCAGAGCCTGGAGCCTGTCTTCAGATTCTGTATCTCCCTCTCTCTCTGGCCCTCCCCTGCTTATGCTCACTCTCTCTCTCTCTCTCTCTCTCTCTCTCTCGCTCGCTCTCTCTCTCTCTCAAAAATAAATAAAACATTAAAAATTTTAAATAAAAATAAAACCACATTTAATGAAATTACTGGCGGTTGCAAGCACCAGATCCATAGGCAGACAGAGCCAGGTTCAAATCACAGTGTCTTACTTAACCACAAGAGATTCTGAATTAAACATGTAGTACCTGGAGCTGCAGGGTCCTCACCTGTAAAATGGGGATGGTACCGGCTTTGTAGCTTTGAGGATTAACAGAGGCAAATGCTTGGCAGAGTACTAGGGACATGGTCAGCACTCAGAATTCATCTTCAATTCCAGTCCGTAAATTTGGATTAAGTCCTGAGGGGCAGCTCCGCCTCTTATATTTCATGAGTTCCAAGTGATTTCAGCTATATTATACATAAAACCACTTTGTGTTTTCCATATACAGACAACCTGCGTGTGGCTGTTTCTGACAAAACACTATTTAAATTGCCTGAAAACATTTTAAGCATATCATCACCCACTCCCTCCCAGAATAGCCCTTTATCCTGTGTTCTACTGTAATTTAAGCCAAGGACCTTAACTGTTGACAATCCTAATTTTAATCTAATTTTAATCTAATACTGGGGCGCCTGGATGGCTCAATCGGTTAAGCGTCTGACTTCAGCTCAGGTCATGATCTTGCAGCTCATGGGTTTGAGCCTTGCGTAGGGCTCTGTAACACCAGCTCAGAGCCTGAAGCCTCTCTTTGGATTCTGTGTCTCCCTCTCTCTCTGACCCTCCCCTGCTCACACTGTCTCTCTCTCTCTCTCTCTCTCTCTTTCTCTCAAAAATAAAACATTAAAAATTTTTTTAATCTAATACTCTACCTCTCTCTTCATTCCAGCCCAAGAATTCCTTTTAGACTTACTTGCTGATATAAAACGTATGTTGCTTTATAATGCTGTTAATCAAATGACTATGAGATAAGCATTCTCGTATTAAATACTGACAAAACTATGAAACATTTTAAAATCTATTAAAATATATTCATAAAAAGAAAAAATTAACATAAAAGATAAAACAGAGGAGGAGGGTCACTAAATTATACCTGATTTTAGACACATCACAAAATGGAAGTTTCCCTTTAAGATACATTTTAAGATCATCTTTCTGGAACCCAATTAATATTAAAGATATACTGATATAATAAGAAAAATTTTGAAGAAAAATTCTGTTGAAAAATGAAGAAAACTGAATGTACTGAGAAGTACATTTAAATATGAAAGTAAGCACTGTCCCCCAAAGTCCAAAAAGCCATAGCCCTGACTCCGAATCATCACAATAAGTCTCCATCTGTACCCCTAATTCCCTTCTATCCCCATGCTAATTCCCTGTATGTACCCTCTACTCTGGAGACTAAATACACAAACATCTGTGGCCTGTGACCCATCATCTATGTCACCCCTACACTCAGAATGAATGCGTTCTCCCACCACCTTGGCTGCGCCTCTAAAGCCATGCCAAAATGCAGGCACCTCCACATGGCAAGAGCGAAGGGCTCCTTCCCACATGCTCACTGTCGGCACCACAGTGAATTCGCCTGGCACGTGTCGACCCTGCTCTATTAGAACCTAAGCTCAATAAAGACAAGAAATAGTCGTACTGCCTAATGCACCTTCACTTCACTGTATCTCCCAGCAGAGGCCCGTGCATAGAGCACCAACAGCTCTGACGCTGTGCTGCCTTCTCGTCCCCACACAACTCAGGAAACACATTGAGCTGCAGACTGAAAGGACCTAGAAAAGTTGCAGTTTTACTTCAGAATCAACCCATTTCATCCAGAAAAACAGCAAGCACAGAAAACACAGGATAATTTTGTTCCAAGTTAATACATCTGAACAGACCCTTAGTCTGAGCTGAGAGAGGGAGGAAAAAGAGAAGATGAATGTAGTTGGGTCATATGACAGGACTAGGCAGATGTAGGATGAGCTTAGGAAGGTCCCAAAATATCTTCTTGGATTCATATCCTTTATCGAAATCAATTATCATGGCATGCATTTACTTAACATCTGTTGTTATAAAAGATTATTTTGAAGGACAACAGTAATATTTTTACTGTCAACTTACTTAACTGTGCTCCAGCCTCACTTACAGCGTTACCACATTTCTGGGAATTGACCCAAAAAAAAACAGCATTCACAGTTATTCCTTAAGAATGCCTTTTATTCCTATAAAAGATTCGAGATTGGAAAAAACAAACAATATTTTATTTTCTCCCATTATGTTCAGTAGTAAAATAGAATGCTGTCTAATTAGAATCTTTTGTTTTCTTTCTTCACACCAAGACATTATACCTTTCATAATCACATAATCATCAAAATCAAATGACTTTATTCTTAATAAAACAGGATATTTTAATGATTCATTGTCTTTATGATTCAATCTGCTCAGTAATGATCTAACCAATTAAAAAAGCACATGTGTCTATAACATAAATGGAATAGATGAGAAAGTTTCTAACCCCCTAAACGTAAGGGGGTCTGAATCAGCTGCCTGTTTCATTTCATGCATAGAAACAACCGACCAGTAGAAAGACTTTTTTACTGGTGGCTATTATTCTAAATCTAAGCATTAGATCAAGTATACAGAAGATGTAATTTCACATGGGAATTGTTTATGTGTATTTACCTCAGTGTTCTGGTTGTGATACTATACTATAGTTTTCCAAAATGTTACCAATGAGGGAAACTGGGTAAAAAGCACACAGATCTTTATTAAGTCTTACAACTGCATACGTATCTAAAATTATCACAATAAAAACTTGAATAAAAAGATGAAAATTCCAAATACCAAAAATTTAAGTGAATTAAAGGCAATGATTACAGCCAGACTTGTACTTTCTAGTACATAAAGGAGACAGACATTTTTCTTATTTTATAATATAATACAAGACCAAAAACCTGAATATATTTCCCTGACCACTATCCAATACAGTTGACACTAAGTCCTAATTAAGATAAACTGTAAAAAGCCATTGCTCAGTAGCACTAGTCATATTTCAAGTGTTCAATAACCACATGTTACTAATGGCTGGCCATACTAAATAGCAAGAAGGACCATGTCTATCAACATGTAATATTCTACCTGACAGCACTGTTAGACAATTCCATTAAGAAAGTATTCGTGAATGGGTGAACTGAATAAATGACTTAGCTAATGAGCAAACCAATCTATTAAAAACATAAGTTTTCACATTAAATGCGAGGAATGCTCATAATTGCCTAGTTAGCTTTCATTATCTTTTACCTTATCCTTAATCAGTATCTATTACCTTAAATTGTTAAATTTCTCAATTCAAACCAATTAACAAAAATACCTGGGCAATTCTGAAAAGAGCCCACATTTCCTAATTACACTATGTAGGTATAGCTTAGAATAATACATTACCTTCAAATTGACCTTAGAATTCTGAAAATTTTACCTTGATATTAAAAAGTCACACACTACACATCCACCAGAATGGCTACAATTAAAAACACAGGCACCCTAAAACACTGTTGAAGTAAAGAAAAAAACCCTCAGATACAGTGCTGTAACCACTGTAGAGAAGTGTCTGGCAATTAATTCGAGACTGAACACACATCTCTATGATCCAATAATTCCCTTCTTACATACTTTCCAAGGCAGGGAGAAAGAAATACATGTCCACAGAAAGTCATGAAGGAGAATGTTCATAGAAGCTTTATTCTTAATAGTCAAAAACTGGAAAAAAGCCTAAGTGTCTATCAGTAGGAAGGATGCACTGGTATGTTCTGACGATAGCATACTGTACAGCAATCAAAATACCCCAGAACCCTATAAGCAAATAAAGAATATACTACATGATTCCATTTATATGAAGTTCTAGAACATACAAAACTAACCTAAGGTAAAACAAAATAAAGAAAAACAAAACCCAAAACAGTGACTGCCTCTGGGAGAGGGTGAGGAAGGAGAATGGCACGGATGATGGGATGTGTTGTATCTTGACTGCTAATTTTAGAAGGTATAGTTTTGTTTTTTTAACTAGAAATAAGGAACTAGAATTAATTAATCGCTAATTTAGCTTCCTTCTTACCAGCAAAGCCACAGCTAATTTAAAAATCACCAACGGCAACTTGAAACACTGAGGCATGACACGCTGATCAGATGACTTATGTGGAGGTCTTAGAAAAGATAGCAAACACTGATGAGTTCTTTCTGCAGAACTCTGACCCCTTGTTAGTCCCTGATCCAACGTTTGCATTCAACAAAGTACAGAAGTTCCAGTTATTTTATTTGGCAAAGAAATTACAAATGCCATTGCATAGATGCCTTGTCTTCCATAAGCTAAGGCTTTCATGTTTAGAATTTATCCTTGATAAATAAACAACACGTATTTAGTTTTATGTGTTAGTTACCATCTCTTGCAGTTCTTGGGTGATCAATGACAATTAAAACTTTCTCATTTCCAAAATAATGAAAAAAGTGCAAAGCATTTTTGGTGTCGCTGGAACATGTTGAAATTCTGGCAGATATACATTGAAAAGGGAAGCATGAAGTTGTTCATTTTCCATCTAAGTAATCTGGATGCTTCACTTTTTCTCGAGTTTTGTTCTAGACCAAATATCTTTGGTACCCAGGGATACCTAACACACTCTTTCTCTTTCTCCAATCCCCTCAATATAAACACAATCTTCTCTTAGAGCCAGTAAGGAAAGGCAGCAGCAACAGTCGAGAAGCTGGCAGCATGGAGAAACGGGGAGTGGGAGAGACAGGTTCCAGTTCAGGAGTGAATAAATATGGGAATAAAATGTACTGCAGAGAGAATACAGTCGATGATACTGTACTTGTCTTGTATGAGGACAGACGGTAGCTCACTTGCAGGGAGCACAGCGTAGTGTATAAATTTGTCAAATAACTATGTTGTACACCTGAAACTAATTTAATATTTTATGTCAACTATAGTCAATGTATAATAATAATAACAAAATCCCAGGATGGTTGGCAGAGGCTAAGGATATGGCTCTTCCAGCAGCACTAGAGTCCCATGTGCCATGCCGTGCCCTGTGCTGAGTGGCCCATCCCCCCAACAGCTACAGTGAGGGGCACAGTGCTGGGCTATGGAACAGTGCGAATGCCACTTTATCATTTTGTCAAGAATCCCATTCTTGGGGCGCCTTGGTGGCTCTGCTGGTTATGCATCCAACTTCGGCTCAGGTCCTGATCTCACAGATCATGGGTTTGTGCCTCGCATCAGGTTCTGTGCTGACAGCTTAGCTCAGAGCCTGGAGCCTGTTTCTGATTCTGTGTTTCCCTCTCTCTCTCTCTCAAAAATAAATAAAACATTTAAAAAAATTTTTTTAAAGAATCCCATTCTTTCAAAGAAAAGAAAAATTATAATTCTCAAAACTCCTCTGAAAATCTCCAAAATGAAGAAAAGGCTATGACTTGGGGGAAGATTAGGACTACCATCATTAGGGCTGGGCATAGAAAAGCTCCTCCGATCCACTGGGCAAAGCAGTGCTGTGTGAATGAGTGAAAATGCAGGACCTAGAACTGGGGGGAAAGTTGGGGCTTGCAGGCAGTTAACTTGGGGATATGGAATTTATGAAATGTTATGACTATTAAAACAGGTGAACATTCTCTCAGGAATATGAATATTTTATAATAATTCAGAGAATTTATAGACTCAGTATGTGTCCTGGGCTATTCCAGATGAGTGTATTTTACGTGTCAAGCCAAACACGCGGCTGCTCCCAGAGTTCTCAGCAAGGAAAGACTTGCAGGAGCTTGAATGCCATGGAGGGGATTCTGAGGGCAGACTAATGAAAGGACAAGAGTTGATTCCGCTTCAGAATGAAACAGTCCACGACAGCCTTCTGGCCAACAGTGCACACCACACCACAACCTTGTATTTTCTGCATAGCATATTACAGTTTAAGGCATGTTTTTGCAAAGTGAACTCTTCTTCGGCAGCATATCACCTCACCTACATTTTCTTAAAAAGGGGAAATAAATAACCAAGAGGTACAATAGGGGCTTGGAAGTGCAGGCTTTTTCTGGATTGAAACAGAACGCTCTTCCTTCTGTCACACACCTCTGAAGTGACTCTTGGTGGCATGCTGGCACTCAAGGAAAGAAGATGACCTCTTTCGTTGACAGTTAAGATAGACACCAGGCACTTTAACTTTTTTTCTGCCAAAAAAATTGGCGGTACAAGATGCCACAGGTATTGGAAAGCCTAAATCACAAAGAAACGTGTGGGAATGATAAACAGCTTCTCTTTTGTCTCTGCTCTCCCCAACCTTTTAGTTTGAAGATGTTCAAGCCTACAGAAACAGTGAATGATACATAAACACAGTAAACCCTTAACCTAGATTAACCAATTGTTAGCATTTTCCCACAGTTGTTTTCTCTCTTCATAGATATATAGATTGGATAGAAATAGTACGACAGTTGATTTTATTGTAATCTTGACAGGGCAATGGTGCCCAGAGACTTGGTCAAATGTTATTCTGGATATTTCTCTGAGAGTGTTTTTTGATGGCACTTACATTGGAGGGCTCTAGGTAAAGTCAATTGCCCTTTATAATGTGGACTGGCTTCATCTCATCAGTTGAAAGCCCAAATATGATAAGATTCCTAGGCAAGACGGAATTCTGACAGCAGACCTCCAGACTTGAATTCTAACATCAGACCCTCCTGCGGTCTCCAGCCTGGGGGCCCAACCTGCTAATTTTGGACATGACAATTCCCATAATTGCAAGGACCACTCTTTAAAATAAATCTCCCAATAGACAGATAGAGAGATAGATATAGACCCATTCTATTGGCTCTATTTCTCTGGAAAGCCCTCAGATACATAGTTTTTTCTTTCTACTTTAACATGTAAAAATAAATGTAGACATCATACAATCTTACACCATCATTAATATATATCTCCTAAGATTAAGACTATTCCCGTCCCTGACCATAATTCTATTATCACACCTAAGAAAACTAGCATTCACTCAATAATATCTAAAATATCCCAGTTATTCCCCAAATGTTTTATACTTTGCTTTTGATAAGGATCCAATCAAGGTCTACTCATTGCTTTTGGGAAATTCTTTTTTTTTTTTTTAAGCATCAGTCTTTTTAAATGGGGTCTACATTCTACATTTGTCTTGTTTTCTCATATTTAGCCCTAAAATAAACTGCTTTGGCAAGAATACTACATAGGTGATACTATTTTGTATTGTGTCATTATCAGAGTATCCCATCACTGATGATCGCATTAGCAATTTTAAACAAAAACAATTAGTATCAAGTGTATACCCCTTGCCTCCTAGTTCAGATTCTGTTACAATTATTCACTGAGCACATTTAAGTAGATTGCATTAACATCCATACCATACAGAAACACAGGCCCAGACCCCATGCTTAAGGTCTGCAGGTTTTAAAGTAAAAACTTGGCAAATGATGAAATTGGCTTTAATGAAGTAAACAACACAGTAATTCATCTCAAAAGACTTATTTATACAAATAATCGCTGGGGAAGGACCAGGAATGGTGTCAGCCTGTCAGCCTCCAACTCATTCTATTGAAGACCAAATCCTAGTTACTCCCCTTCTTTAGTTTTCTGCATATTCCTCACTTTTTTTTTGTATTTGTTGTTACCATTGTTGTTGTTTAGAATAAAGAAAGAAAAGCTAAAAAATATGTTTATATTTCCAAATCCATAGGGAAACAAAATTCTGAGATGCAGCCTACTGAAAAAGAATTCTCTAAGTTCTATCACTCAAGCTAAAATCCAACCATCTTTCTGAAGATGTTCTTTGTTTTACTGTTGTTTGACAATTTGATTGTTTTATACTGTGGTGCAAGTAAAATGAAATTCTCTAACTTAACTTTCTTTTCTACTAATAAATCATACATGAAAAATTCAGGAGAAATATAGGGAGAATACTAATCAAAGAGGAGATGGAGTGACTGTTAAATGGAAAAGTCTGGGACAGAAGATTCTTGGTTTTAGTGAACTCAAGAAAACAGAATTTTACTTTGAGCTGTACACTGAGGATCTGTTGACCCAGGGGTATTTTATCACTTTCTAGGTAGCATCTCTTTACATGCACTTCGCTTACAAAAATGTCAATATGAATTTGAGAAAACTGTGCCAACACAGAGCTAGAATCCATGTTGCTCTCTGGGTCTCTCTCCTTCTTCAGCTGACCACTTTACAGAGATGGCGGAGGCAGCACTAAGGGCTCCTGCACCGGGACAGCCTCTTGACTGCTCACTCTCAACTTTTACAGGAAGGCCAGGAGATATTTGCAGTTGCAATTCTTGAGGGAGTGTTTATTTTTTTAAATATTTTTAATATTTTCTTTTACTATTTATTTTTGAGAGAGAGAGAAAGCATGAGTGCACAGGCAGGAGAGAGGCAGAGAGAGACGGAGACAGAATCTGAAGCAGGCTCCAGGCTCTGAGCTGTCAGCACAGAGCCCTATGTGGGGCTCGAATTCAGGAACCCTGAGATCATGACCTGAGCCAAAATCAGACGCTTAAGCGACTGAGCCACCCAGGCGCCCCAGGAGTGTGTTTATTTTAATATAGAAAGCTGTGTAAACATTACTACCATCTGGGGAAGGGAGGGATTTAATACACATTTTTAAAAAGGTAAAATGTCTTAGAGAGTAAGAAAGAAAAATTGACAGAAGAGAAATCTGATAATGCTCATACATCTGCAAAGGGATAAAAGACAGAAGTAGAGTAACTTTTGTAAAGCAATTACCTATAAACTGATTACACAAAACAAAAGGTGATCAATTTGTACAAACCTCTTCTACCCTTCTTTTCAGACTCATGAATTACTATGCATATTTTACTACTTTTTAAACTTCCTTGAAATCTGGGACTCTTGTATTCATTTTGAGATCCATCCCCTACTTCACCTTCTCCAACTGCCCAAGTACATGTTCAAATAAATACAATTTTTATTCCTTTTTATGAGGACAAGTCTCTCATGAATACTCCTTGAACACATCCTAAAGTTTAAATTACTATTGACTGGATACACTTTTTAGCTGCCTTAGTAAATCATAAATGTTTATTTTTACAACACAACTCTAAAACATGACAGAATACAGAGCAGTAAAGTTTTGATCCTCCTGCGGGAATAAATAAAACTATTTTTCATTAATGCTTCTCATCCTTTCAGTTGTGAACTAGGAAGGATATTATTAAATATTTAAGTCCCCCAAATATGGGAACACATTAATGAAGGAAGTTTCTATTTTCCAGTAAGTTCTAACAGATGGTTTCCAAACACATACCAAAGATTTAAATGCATAATTTCACCCTATAAATATGCTGCAAAACATTAAAAATAGATTATAGCACATATGCCTTATGGGGCAAATGGCATGATAAAAGGAATTTTGTAGTGAATAAGCTCATAATTAAGAAATTATACTTGTTTACATCTATGTGTCCCCATTAATAGAATTAATGGATTAAATGGAATAGCTTTATAAATAACAATAATATTATTATTTCCTTAATTTACATCTTAATAACCAGCACAGTGTAACAGGAAAGGTTTTTCCCTTTAATGGAAATTTTTTTTGACAGGTTAGGGTTTTGGGATTTAATTTTTTTTTTCTATTTCTACCTCAATAATAAAAAACCAAGCTATTCATAGTTACATATACATACAGCTATTATCTCACATTACATTAGGTAAAAAATGCAAAAAAGATATAACTTGGCAAAGAGAAATGGCAACCATCTTTGAAGGAATTTTCCTACTTATGATTGTTTTCTCTGTTGAATTCTCTCTTGGATCCATCAGTTTTGATGATGTCAGATACAGCCTTACTACTGCAGCTGAAATGTGTACTAGAAGGTGAAAACAAAATGGTGAGTTAAGGAACTGATCAATTATTCGATATTATATCTCCATCAGACTGTATCATTTTCACCATAATTGCCTCAAGTATTAACTTACAGGCTTCCTTGAGGATGAGATGAGATTGGGAGGCAACATTTGACAAATGAAGACACTTAGAAAACATGAGACGCGGGCATGACACGGTGCTGCTAAAACATCCTTTCTATCAAAATCACCATGAACCTCTACCTTGTGAATGCCTTCTGAATCACAGATCCAAACACGACTGGACCTTTGCCTAGGGAGCTCATCTTTATATTTACTTAATATGCACACAAGGGTCTGGAAGTGGTTCCAGCACTGCTTTGGGGTGGAGGCCCACCTTAGCTGAGAATAAGCTTCTTCCCCAAAGAGAGGAACCACGTGACAAAAGATGACAGCAAACGTGTTTTCTACGCACAGGGGGTCCTATTGAGTGAAAGGAACATGTTTTAAAGAAACTTCTGTATGGGACAAGACTTAGCATAAAGTTAAAACTCTGCATCATAGAGGAAGAGGACTTTCAAAACACTTTTAAAAGAAAAAAAAATCTAGTATACAAATACACTATTTTTTTTTTTTCAGAGAGAAAGGAAAACACTTTGACTCCATTTCCCAGCCAGCTCTCACCAAATTCTCTGCCCTCCTTCACAGCAAAACCATGGAAAGAACGCCCCACACTCGTCTCCAGTTTCCTTCCTCCCAACTCTCATTAAACCAGTCTCTCGACACAGTCAGCCACAGCAGAACCACACCCACCACTGTCAAAAAGGACCTCCATGTTCTAAGGCCAAAGAACAATTGTTAGTTCTCACTTACCTTACCTATAACTTGTCGCATCAGACATAATAGCTTACTCTCTCTCTGAAACATGCACTGAACATGTTTTCTAGACACTGTTTCCCTTCTAACACCAGGCTATCTTTGCTGAGGCTCCTTTACTGGCTCATCCTTATCTTCCCACTGGGTTGATAGCTCTTGAGCTTTTCTCTTTTCCATTCCCTCAGTAACCTCATCCTCGTCTGTTCTGATGACTGCCAAATTTATATCTCCAACCCAAAGCCCTCCCTAGCTTCCTAAACCTGACTGCCCACCCAACCTATCTACTTACATGTGTCACAGTCACAATGAACACAGCATAGGCAAAAACATACACTTGTCTCCCCAAGTCTGCAGTGGTCTCCCTCCTCTCAGTTCACGATAACTCCATTCTCCAGCTGCTCAGGCACCAGCCTTGGAGTCACACTTTTTCTCCCATGTCTCCAACTAGCAAAGCCAATCAACTCTACCAGCAGACAAGATGCAGAATCTGGTCACGTCTCATCACCTCCAGCACTACCACCATGACCCAAGTAATCATCAAATGAATTACTGCAGTAGTGTGTCCTCCAACAGGCTTCTATACCTCCGTCCTTGTCTCTTAGAATCATACATCAGCCAGAGTCAGTCCATGGCATTTGAAACAGAAGCCACTGGTTTGTTCAAAAGTTTCCCAAAACCTTCTGCCTCATGCAAATAACTGCTTAGCTCCTACCATTCGTCTACAAGTACCTAAGTGATAAGCCTCCAGTCATCACTGACCCACTGCCTGTTACATCACTCTTTGAGCTTTCTACCAACCAGCTGGCCTCCTTGAGGAGTCTAGAATGTGCCACATCACTCCTGCCTGGGGTTGGCATCTGCTGGTCATTCTACCTGGAATACCCCTTCCCAGAGGCTTCCTAATGGTCTCCTTTACCTCCTTCAGAATGTTTCTCAAATGTCAACTTCTCAGCGAGGCCTCTACTGACTAGCCTTTCTAAAACAGCACAGGTACATGCATGTGCACACGTGCACGGCAATTCCTCATTCCTGCTTCTGCTTTAGTTTTTGGTCACACATCACCCTTTAACATATGTTTTATTGTTTAAATGTTATTTGCCCCTTAGCACTTTGGAGATCATTTGTACTGGCTGATGAAAGCCAACTCTTAAATTTGTCAGAATTCTATAAATTGGTCATTAGTCTACAACTGTTATTAAAAATTACTTTCTATAAAGTTATAATTAATTCTATTAAAAAGGATAATAAATACTCAAAAGTGATCATTTCCTATTTTACTCTATGTTCTTTATGTATTTACATTTGTTCTATCAGGCAGGTAACTGTACCACTTAGCACCTTTTCCCAGCCCGTTCAGTAATATCGCATTTGCAGACTGAAATTGGTGTGGTGGGAGTATTCACACTATAAAAAGTAGCAACCACTAAAAGCCAGGGCCTTTCCTCCCAGACAGAAAGCCCAGTGTTAAACATGTACCATTACCAGCACACCACTGATGGTCTGTCTGACTCTACCATCCTGAGCTGTGCACCTTGTACAGTGCCTGGCATACAGTAGGCACTAAAATAGTGATGGGATGAGAGAATAAATGTCTCTGAAAGTCACTTGCAAAAGTATAAGAAGAAGAAAGAAACTGCAAAACTATAATGGATTCTCATTTGACAAGTCATACACGGTTTTATACGGTATTCTATTAAATAATGTCACATTAATTCAAATAAATGTCTCATAAAATGATGACTCAACTTAGCTGTAACTGGCATTTTCCCAAATAATCATACTTTTAAAATAAATACATTCTTGCCTCAGAGTTTAATTTAGTATTGCATTTCAGCAAATTTATAAGTTTTTTTTTCAAAAATAAAAAGCCTATATTTTTGGTTAAAGATCTATAATGCAATTAATTGTTACAGAATTTTTTTTACTGTTTGAATGATTCACCTTTGAACCACTAGAAGTTGTAAGCATAGACAATAAGTGCATCATTAACCCACAACAAATAAAATTAACACTTTTCAAAGGCAAAAAATAGTAAATGATTCTTTTAATTACTTGTTTAAATGACCCAGGACTCTCTTTTATTACCAACTGCAAGGAATAAGCCATACCAAAATAAGATAAAACATAATGGATAATTTACCAGAAAAAGGAAACGCTACAGTCTTTAGAAAGTCCTTGGGCTGTGGTCCAATAACGTTTATCTCGTGAGTATTAAGCAGATTTATTACAATCCATTAAAAAAAAACACCACAAAACATCACTTTTTAACATACTTAGTCCTGAAAAACTTCAAATTTGTAACAAGTTCATTTCACTACCTGAAATTTTGACACATGAAATACTTTTAAGCCATCCAATGTGTTACGCTTTTGAGAAAACTTAGCTGATGAACAACAATTCTACGCTTTGGTATGGCTCCTACCAGATTTTGAATTGATGGAAGAACCTTTCAATTTACATTTTGTAAACTAAACCAATTAAACACTGTTATTGTAAATTTAGCAAAATACTAGGATTCTTTTAAATCTGAGGACAAACCTGCAACATACATATTAGTGTCCCCATTTCAAAAATGAAAGAAAACTGAACTTCAGTGACCTACCCAAGCCTCTACAGTAATTAGGTGGGAATATGGGACCCAGGTTTCGACACTGAATTCTCTGCCCTCCCTATCATACTATGCAGGGTTTTCAAATGTTCATCATATACCAGTTTTTAAACTTTAATTGCTTTGACCTTGCCTACTGCAGGCTGACTTTACCTTTCCTGTATGTATTCTGAAAAAATGGCAAAGCAATTTTCTTGCTAAGCTCAACAGTGAAAACTAAAATCCTCAAATCCTTTGGCAAGCCTTTTTTTTTTTCTCTAGCACACAGTTGTAGGTTTTCTGAAAATGGCTAATATACCTGTGTCTTACACTGTTTTCTAGGAGGAAAGCAGGTAATGGAAGGCTCTCATTTATAGAAGCTGCAATATTTCAACTTCTATTTGAAAGAGGTGTATTTTATTGTAACAGCAAGTGCATGATACTGCAGTTCCAAACCTGACTAAGGAATCACAAAGTCTAAAGAGAGCTACTAAAAATGGATTCCGTTACAAGAGACAACAAAAGGACTATATGGGGGAAAAAGGTCTTCACAAGCAACACAATCCCATCGCTTGAGGTGGAAACGAAAGGGAAGCGCAAGTGTGACAGGAGGGAGATGAAGTATCCACCTTTGCACACTTTACCAGAAATCAACACAGTGTCAGATACAAGTACACTATTTTTAGCACAGCATTAAACTTGGCCATTTTTTAGTTTTGTGAAAAATATGATCATTCTTTCAGATCTATAACCGTGTTTAAAATACGAGGCCTTCTTAACATTTAAGAGCTTTATCCAGTCTCAGTCATGGAGAATGTGTTGCAAGTTTACAATGCACATAGTTTTATAGATATTTCCTCACTAATGGTCTGGTTGGCATAAAATTATATTTCACATTTAGATTTACAATTTACACAGTAAATTGAGATTGAGGCCTAGTCCTTTAATGAAACACTAGAAAACCATCTGCATGCCCATATTTTAAACATGGTCTTAAGGGTACTAATAATCACTAACAAATAGTTTCATAATTTCCTAAAAAGGAAAACTTATTTTGGAAGTATCTTAATGTCCACATTGGTTCTGAGATGAAAACTAATTAAAACCAGAGGATTTCAAAAGAAAAATTAAAATCCAAATCCTTCCTTTACAACTTCTTTGTAAAAGCAATGGCAAATTCTACACCTATTTTGATAGCAAAATAAATTACCATAATGTTCTCATAGCTAAGAAAACATACATCCAATAATTACACAGAATCATTCATTAAGATGCTAAACAGTTTGAGTGCTTTATACAATGAAAATGATGTAAAATCTGTTATGTAAAATTCTAACACTGAAAACAGAGTTCTGTAAACATCGTATAATAAATGACAATTATGTACTTTTAACATTGAAAACTCTTGACTATCTACAATTCAGGCAAATAGTTTTAAATAACCAATGTTTTGACAGTATCAAAGTTGCTATGAGAATTTATTTTTAAAAAGCAGCGTTTGCAGTATGTCATGGGACCAGAATAGTTAGGGCCAGCACTAGATTTCCTCCTACACCAGGGCTCACCATCCGTCCCCGTGATCTGCAGGTTCCTCCCTCACTCCACCAGGCTCTTCCCAGGCTGGTGGGCCCCTGCGCTTAGCTCCTCTGAGGGTTCATTCCACCGCAAATCACAACATCCTTGGTGGTTTGAAGCCTTTGAGTGCACCTATCAGGCAAAATGATCTGCAGCGTCACCTCTGAGCTGCCACATTTAGTTGTTATCCCTGACTCTCCAACACCTAAATACAATTTGAGTGAGATAAAAATAAACTCTTCTGGAAAACTCTGAACCCCCTCCTTCCTGTCTATCTAGCCAGTAAGTAATGTTGCTTTACAATGAATGATGCTCTCAGGTTGTAAGGTCCTACAATACCTTTTGAAAAATTTTTCTTGATGTAGCTTTTAAGGATGTTTTGCTTTCATTAGAACTGAAAATTAATGCTGATAGTAATGGAGGTTTTATTATATTTATATAAATTCTATGACCTACACTTTCAAAAACTCTCTCTTTTACCTTATAATCCTTTTTGGAATTCATCTTAAAGTGTCAGCATTCAAATAAAGATTTAAGTACAAATATGCATATTACAAGGAGGAAAAAAACCAACCCAAACTTGAATGGTCAAAAAAAGAAAATGTAAACAAAGGATACATGATATAGGCTCTAAGTTTTTTCAAGCACTAAAAATATTTTCCACATTAAAAATGCTTATGATATGCTAACTGAAAAAAGCAAAAAAACATTTGTAAGACATGGCCTCATTTAGATTCAATATATGTGAAGTAGTACACACACACACACACACACACACAGAAAAAAGATTAGAAGGAAATATGTAAAATATTCATAGTGATTGCCTCTGGTGTGACTGAGAATATTAATTTGCTCAATATGTAGTTATATATAGTTATTACGTATAACAAGATAAAATGCACTTATATATTTATAGTGAGCGTAAAATGTTTTTAATCCCTCTTTTAAGGGGGAAAATGAGATTATTTACTTTCTGGGAAGCCACAACCCATGAAAATGTAGCATTAATTTGCTGCACACAAATTTCTACAAGGCACTGACTTAATGCAAGTGCTAATTCTTATGGGACATTAAGGGAAGATATTATCTTCTACATTTCTACAAAAAGCAAGGGATAAAGAAATTGGTGTAATTTAACATACAAAGTGTCACTGAGAATTATGAGAAATAATCAATAGCTATTTGTGAAATTCTCTCTTTTCAATTTATTTCAAGAAGGAAATTTTTATAGTTAGCCAAAATTATGCTTAATTCATAGATTATTGATTCATGACTGTAACTCTAATTTGATACTAAGTGTTTATACTTCACATTATTTTAAGAAAACATGCCTTCAGGGTCCAATATTCCACTTAAAAATTAAATGTTGATTAGTATTTTAAAGAGAAATCATAGTCCTATTAATGCTTAGTAATTTATTGAATTAAGAGACTAGAAATTGAATCTATGTATTTAAAGGAGTCCCATAAAAGATAGTTATTTGAAGGGCATCTGGGTGACTCAGTCAGTTAAGCAAATGACTTCCGCTCAGGTCATGATTTCATGGTTCGTGGGTTCGAGGTCCACATCAGGCTCTGTGCTGACAGCTTAGAACCTGAAGCCAGCTTCAGATTCTGTCTCTGTCTGTCTGTCTGTCTGTCTCTCTCTCTCTCTCTCTCTGCCCCTTCCCCACTTACACACACACATGCACTCTCTCTCTCTCTCTCTAAATGAACATTAAAAAAATTTAAAGATAATTATTTAAGTGGAAAACAGTATTTTATAATTTTCCAGTTAGAGAAATTAAGACATTATCATTTTATTCGTTTATTCACAACTGCAGTTACCTAACGAAATTTAACTCAACCAGGTTGCTTCATACCTATTTTAAACAATTCATAAAAAAATAGACGCTACCTAAAAGAAAAAACAATGTGGTTATAATGTAGAGAGGGAGTATGGGGATTTGATGATGCCAAAAAAATGATCTCAAAGAGAAAGTTATTTCGTTTTAATTTTCCTGGAGAGATATATCATAAATCATTTAGCCATTATTTTAAATATATGTACAAGGAGAGGAGTTATGTTTTGTAAAAATAAAAACCTAATGGATCTATAGGAAAAACAAATAAAAACTACATCTGCCTCATTTTTTAAAAAGTCTTCTTTCCCAAGGTCTTTTTAAACCTTACATAATTTAAAATATCTGCGTATGTTTCCATTCCACAAATTATTCACTTCCAAAGTCTACACAGCTCTGACAAGCGAACACCTAAATCCCAGTGCAGAATGATAACCAGCTGGTGAGACCAGCGTCTACCACCAGCCCATTCTCTTCCTGTGTCCCCAAGACTAACCAGGAAACTAGCACAGCTCAGAAAAGATTAGCTATTTTTAACTGGATAAAGAATCATCTATCTGCCTTAACAACTACTGTGCAAGTCTTCTGTTGTTTAATTGCCACAGTTCAGCAAGGAAAAGACACACAAACTATCTGTGACAAAAGCCAAATGTTACTTCAAATATTACATGGGCATGAAAAAAATCAGTATCAAAACTGCAGGGCCACGTCCAGGTTATGGAATCATTTGTTGAAGCACGAATTCTCCAATTCAAGCATCACAAGGCCTGCTGCTGTGCCTAAGGATGGAGTAAGGGAGCACTGTGTCCCTACATGGGAACTGGGTACTGTGATCAACACAAAATTTCATCATACAAAAATCACTCAGCTCTGCTACCAAATAGCTTTGTGACATTGAGCAAGATAGCCTGGGTCTTGGTATCTTTATTATAAAATGACGTCTTCCCTATATATTACAATACACTAAACTATAGGAGGTAAGCAGACCAAGTAACTAAAATTGCAACGCAGCCTCTGTGTAATACATATGGTTTAGCTTCTTTTTTAACTCCAGCACACTGTCCCTCTTATTTGCCTCTTCTCTAACAGCAGAGATGTCATCACACATAGGTGTGCTACAGATCAATGAGAAAGAGATGACTGGTCTTATGGCAAGCAGGAAGTCGTGATGTAAGGTACTGTAACTCTGCATGAAATCTAGGTATTTTCTCATGATGGCAGATGTGGGCTTTTCACACACGTGATTGTCATCTATAAAGTGTGCTACAACATGAAAAGGGTAAGATCAAACAGATCTAAATAAGGGATAATTTATTCACCAGGGAGAGACAACCCAGACTCTTACTCTTGCAGCTAAGCAAGCAGTAGCAAATGATAAAAGAAGTTCTCCCCCAATGACTGTGTCAACAAAGCAAGTACTTCCCCTACCTATAATAATTAGAGCAAATGATTGATTATCCTTGAATATAATCAAAGGTGAACCCTTACAGTAGTAGATACTATCTAAGATATTGTTTTATTTTGTCTGTAAGTAGGAAATACATTTATACATACATGTATGAGTTTGGCTTGCATTTATTAATATTCTGTTTTAGTTTTAGGGTTTAAGATTCAAGATTTTAATTTTGTTTTATTTTGCTCAGTGAATCATACCACTGTTAGTTAACCAGTTTGTGGGCAAGTTTGATCCTCAAAAACATATGTGATTTCTAACTTATAATTCACTCTAGATGTGAGCTTCAACCAGGCAAGGTCACTGGACCCAGTCTGTCATAAGAACTGCAGATGTTTCATTTTTTTCTAATTTATCTTATTCCAAGATGAGTTCTTAGAGAGCTCCTCAGAGTAAGCTCTGTAGCTTACACATAGCTATAGTTGGTCCAGGAAAGAGTTTTATTATTACCCATTATTTCTATTGTTCCAGTATGTAAGAGGTCAATCTTTTTTTTTTTTTTTAATGTTTTATTTATTTTTGAGAGAGAAATAGAGCATGAGAGGGGGTGGGGCAGAGAGACAGGGAAACACAGAACCGGAAGCAGACTCCAGGCTCCAAGCTGTCAGCACAGAGCCTGACACGGGGCTCGAACCCACGGATGTGAGATCATGACCAGAGCCAAGTCAGAGATTTAACCAACTGAGCCACCCTGGAACCCCTAGATGTCAATCTTTCAAAGACTTTAGATTCTCGGGGTTATTTTTCTTTAGGATTTGAAGGATTTTGACACCAACTGTCTATGGAACAAATAGATTTAAACAATACATTTAGAACAAGGACTGACAAAAGTTAACCTCTGTGAAAACGAAGCTTCACCATTACTAACAGTAGTCACCTTTCAAGAAGGGAGCCTGCACCAGGCTGAGAAATCCCACTGTCTAATGTTTACGACTAAATGTAAATATTTTAAGTATTTAAATATTCTAAAAGAACATCTGCTTTGTAAATTAATACAGAAGCAAAAATAATTAGAAGTAAAAGCACAGTAATAAAATACCACTAAAAAACATTATACTCACAAAACATAACTTACACTGATCTAAACCACTACTTTAATTACTTCTTTACAGATATACCATCTAAGACAAATACACGGTTGAGTAAGAATTATCTTTGATAATTCAGTTCTATATTTTGAGATCTACATAAGAAGAAGCTAAATTAATGGGAAAAAATTAAAATTAAATTAGAAAAAGATGTCAGTTGGGTGAGGGCATTAATCTTCAGCAATCAGTGTGGTTCAATAGAAATATAAATAAAAATATCTAATTTCCACAACTCAAAGTCATGATTGATGGTATGACGCAGCACTGATTAATGTAGAAAAAAAAATCTAAATTATATGTTCTTACTGACTGAAAGAAGAAAGAAGAAAGAAAAAGAAGGAAGGAAGAGGAAGGAGGAAGGTGGAAGGAGAAAGGAGAAGGAAGAGGGAAAAAAAACCCTGGAAAACACCCTAATCATGGGCATTGCCATGTACCCTTCAAACTCATGGCAGTGATCTCTTAGAGTACTATCAGATCTTAGGGGCTATGATTGTGGCAAAAATGTGTCTATAGTCTGGAGCATCTCCAAACACACTATCACGAGAGCTCTGGAGCTCCTGTTCTTCCCCATACTCAATAATTAGCTGCTGACCCCAGGGCACTGGAGCTCCCAAAGTCCCTTCTCTGACACCCTCCTGATGATTTCACCTCAGGGAGTAGAAACAGCAAGGGGACAGGAGTGGATCCGATTGGACAAGGGGAAGGACAGTGTGCTCTGTTACAGGAGCCAAAGGATTTGCCTATTAGTCTTATCTCCTATCTCAGCACAGATATTACTTGCTAGACTCAACTCTACACTCTCCATTACCCGTACATTTTCCTTCTCACATGCACACTCTTACCTGCATGCAAAGGCACACAGCTCAGCCAGGCAGAAGCACGTGAACCAACATGTTAATGGCCAAGTGTTTTCCCATTCCCAACCCCTAAAGCCTCTACGTTCTTGTAGGGGGATTTTTGTCACTGCAGGTTTCCTTTCGTGCCTTAAAATTAGACCCCAGCTTGTCCTTTTCCAGAGGCCACAGTGGGCCCCCAACCACTATGGGTATTTTTTCAACACCAGATTCCTGCCAGGACTCTGCCATCTGTAGCTGGGGCTCCATTTGCTAAAGAAATGACGAGAGTGATGAGGAGGGAGGTGGTGGGGCAAAAGATGGAATGTTTTACTTGCCATTGTAGGAGAGGAAAAAGCAGAAGAATCAGCATGGGGAGGAAGAAACGCTTAAGGGAAAGAGAGGCATCTGTCCTTATGGCACAGAACACACCTGCTCACCACCTGCACACTCTACAAATTTTACCTCTCGCAAGGTGGACATAGAATCTGTTCCCAAGGAAGACAAAACCCTGCCTTTTAAGAACATCCTAGCATTTGTCTTTGTCTCCTCCGCCAAAAAACAGAAATGACAACTTTGGACGGTGTAAAGGGAATAGGAGTAGACTCCCTCTCACCCCCCCGAAAAAGTTTCTTGGACCCAGTAATAGCAACTAAGCTACCTGTCCTCAGTTTTCAGGGGTTATCCACCCAGCCAATCTGGATTCTTAAATTTGTATCCATTAGTCTGAAGAGTAAAGAGGGCATCATTAATACAAAACTGTATTCTATCTCAATTAACAGAGGGAAGAAACTAATAACAGGTTAACAACTACCAATGAATCAGACATTGTGCTGGCTCAAAGAATTTATGCCAGGCTTCACAGGCAATAAATGGAGGAGTTGAAATTATAAACCTGGGTCTTCTGATACCAAAGGAATTCTATTTTCAAATCTAACTTTAGCATACAGTGTCAACCAGTCTCCAACTACACTTCTGTCAGACTACTTGATATAATTGGTTTTATGTCCTCTCTTTCATTCTCTGAATCTGAAGAAATTTAAAACCTCCAAAGTTATAAAAGATTAGAAAATAAGATGCAGTGAAGGCCTATTAGGGTCAAAGAATACAAACACCTTCAGGGGTCTGGTGGAAATGAAAGATCATACTTAATAAGGAGCCCCAGCCCTATGTCCCATGCAGCATGCAACCCAAAGGACCTATTAGGATTTCTTTCCTTTAGACTGCTTACAGAGTCTACACTTTTTGGTTCCTTCTCCTAAAACTTCATGTCCCTTCCTCCCAAAATACCAATTTTATACCACAAGAGATTTCTCAGTAAAAAGATAATCTTTTAAGGAGAGTAAAAAGAAGGAGGTAGAAAGGTAACTTCTGTTTACTGAACACCTACTATGTACCAGGTAGCACACTAAATTTACATATATCAGCCTCAAGCAACTCCTAGAAAAATTACAAAAATTTCTATATACATAAGCAAGGAATCTAAGGTTGACAAAGATTAACTTGCCCAAGGTAGAGAAGACTGGATTTGAATTCTGACCAATTCTACAGTCAACAATTCATTGAATTAACAAAAAGAAGTTTAAAATTAAGTTAAATTTAAATTAAAAATAATTAGTATTCATGAACTTTCATCCGTTAATTGGGAAATGTTTTACTTAACTCATTTGTCTAACCTGATACCTATGTCACAAATTGGTGTTTAATGGCTTTTCATTCTATGATCACCTCCTACCTTTACATGCTTGGTCACTAATCATCTATTTCTGACTAGCCAGGGAGACCATGTTCCAATAATGTAAATATCTCCTAATGTAAATATTTCTTAAGGGAAGTACTAATTTGAGAGCAAGTTTTAAAAAATGGATGACCGAGTCAAAAATTGAACTTTGAATTCCTAAGGTTAATCTCTCATAATCATTGGCATTAAGTGGAAAAACTTAATATGCCTCCTAGCACCTACATGTGCTTTTTATCTTCATAAAACTTGGCAAATATTAGCTAATTAATCCTAGTGAAAGCCCCACAATATGCATAAGATCGGATTCATTCTCAACAGGCATTTATAAACTAGACAGTTAATAGCTTCAAAATTGATGAGGTCTTCAGCCCACAAACATTATGAAATACAACCTAGATTCACAACTAGCCCATCTGGAGTCTTGATGAAACAACAGGGTCTCTTTCATCAATGCTATCAGACATCAGTGTCTCATAGAGGTTCCTTGGAGCTACTCCATCATCTCCAAACTCACAGCATCCCACAACTATGCCCTTCATGCCACAAGCAGGGATAACCCAACTTAGGCACCAAAGTCTAATTTTTTACCGAATATGAAATTTTTATATATTGCTAATAATATTTCTTTCTCTGATTTTGGCAAATAAAGATCGAAGGAAAAGCTACTTGCTTTTTTTTTTTTTAACCCCCAAGCTTTAGGCATATGTGCACATTCATGCGAAATACCAACACTTCCTATTCTCCCATTTCACGTTATATTCAAAACTTCATTCATAGTATATAAATGATACACATATATTCTCCACAATTAGTCAATAGAAAGTAGGTCTAATCCTCTTCTTTGGCATTCATTAGGTTTCTCCATAGGTGCAAAAGAAAAAAATAAAAAAGGTCACTCTTCCACTTGCAAAAGGTGTATCTAGTAGTCTTTAGAATTTACTTCTTATGACCAAGAAGATGGGTTAAGGGAAAAACTAAAATGACCGTGAGAAAAGATTACCCCAAACATGGAAAGAATCAGTCAATCAAGTCCTCTCAGTGGACTATATACATCAGCCTAAGGAGTAGCACAAAGGTGACAGCGTCTTTCAAGTGGAAATACTACATTATTTAAGGCCCAAGGTAACTCTAATTCAAAAAATAAATAAATACATGACAATTAGATAACTTTTACATTTTAAAGGTACATCCAGGGTGAAAGTTATATAATGACACATCCACAAAGCTCCTAAGTAACAACTTAAACCTAAGCTTTTCCTCCACACTTACATAAAATTTCTACAAATCCTATGAAAAACTACCTTTTTCATAAATATAAAGACACACTTTGACTTCAGAAACAAAAGAAGTAACTTCCTCGTACAAGAGCAGAAGTGGAGCTCCAAAGGGAGAGAACAATGTCTACACATTCTGATATTCCACGTCCAGGTGGCCAAAGGGCATGAGGAAATGAAACATGGCATATTGTGGAGCACATCTGACCCTGTCATGTATAAAATACCATCTTTCCTGACCCTGTCAGATAGAAAACATCACCTTTTATTACTAGACAGTGAGTACAACTGCCGACTCTCACCTTGGGGCTCATTCATTCTTCCTCATCTCTACTTCATGAGGTTAGAGAGCAGGGCAGGAATACTGGCTTTGCACATTACTTGGTAAAGATAAACCCAAAAGCTCAATGGTTTCTAAGAATATCAGAAGAAAATTTAGGAGTATTGTCCTATGAACTCTGAGTCAGAAGGAACTCTCCAAGTTTGTCACTAAAACCAGAAACCATAAAGGCTGATGGTTATTATTACTTCAGAAAAAAAGCACTTTAAAATATTGACAATCAACAAACTTGAAAATGGTATGTGTGACAAACTATGATGATTACATTCGAAGTTCTTTCAAATCCGACTGAACAAGAAAATGCAAAATGTTAAAAAAAAAAAAAGCAAAAAAAAAGTGCAGTAGAGATGATTACACACATTTGTGAATATATAGAAAACCAATGAATTGTATATTTTAAATAGGGAAAATGTATGGTCTGTGAATTATCTTTCAAACTCTGTAGATGAAAAGAAAAAAAGAAAAGAATGAAGAAAGTGCAAGTCAGGAAGGAAAGAAGAAAGGTCTAAAAAAAACAAACCTATGTAAGTCAATCATGGAAAGAAAAAACTGCAAATAAAAACTACCACTTTTTGCCCAAGATTATAATACTTATAACGCCTCTTGCCACTGGTAAAGTAAATTGATTCAACCTTTTAGGAGGTCATTCAAAAAAATGCTTTAATATTTAAACTGTTGTAACCTTTGAGGCAGAATTCCACTGGGAATATCTTTTTTTAATACTTAGGTGATACCTATATGAATATACATATCTTCCCATTTATCATGTTTGGAAGAATATATACAAAAATTTGTGAGCAACGGTTATCTGTAACACGTTGCTTGCTTTTTTGATTTGTATCATATCCTGTATTATAAAATAGCTATCGAACTGTCTTAAGTATGCTAATATCGATGGCAAAACGTGAGTCAAAATGTCATCCATCTACAGCAAATTTAGGGTAATGCTGCTACCTGACCTCAAAGTCCGACTTCTGCCACTAGGATACTGGAATCCCCAAGGGCACCCAGTACTGTGGAATGTCAGAGAGCCATGGGATATGGTGACACATTTTCATGGAGTATCAGTTTTATCCAATTTTGGAGAAAGTTTTGGTTCTTTTCCAAAAGATTGGTTTTTATGAGGGGTCGGGGGGAAGGGGTTGGTTTGTTTTATCTTGTTTTTGGTGGTAACAGTACAAGTAAAATCCATAGGAACTTCATTTTCCAAATGTACAGGCTGAAAAACTGGCATTTCTGTATCATTGTTGGGATAATTAGTAGCAAAATAACTGATTTTAAACTGCGCACACTGCTGCCTACCCAAAGGACACTTTCAAGTCTTTTTTGCAGCTGGATGTCACCAGGTAACTAAGTTGTAGCCAATGAGACATAAGCTGAACTATATCTCAGGGAACTTACAGAATGTCTCCTTAAATCTCTCCCTCAGTTCCTGAGGACTATCCAGAGTCAATGATACAGCTAACCAATGACAAAGCTAGCTGCCTCCTAAGTTCTTCATGATGGAAATCTCATTTAAACCATTACTTTCTGTGTGTGGAGCTACATCCAAACCCAGCTGATATAAATAAAATCAGGAAAAGCAAGGCGGTATTAGTGTGAAGATTGCTTCAAGGTGAAACAGATACATTTCTGTGGCAAGAACAGACTGTGCCCAGGACCTGGACCCCGCCCACTGCACCAGCCTGACTACTCAGAAGGAATCAGAAAGCTAGAATTTGTGATTTCAAATCTGGTCCCCTATGACCCCAAACAGCTAACTTTCTTTGAAACTAACTTACAAAAACTAGATTAAAAATATAAAAAACAATGTTTTGCTTCTGTTTTTGACTGTATGCTTTAACAGTCAAAATAATTTTAAATTTGTCTTCAGCAGGGAATGTGCCTCAATAATGAGAAAACAGAAATGTGAACTTGAAACAAGGGAAAATACACAAAACAGTGAGGTGCATTTGCAACAACCAGACGTCATGCAATGCCACAACTGACCTGATCACAAAGGTCATGCATACCGTCAGAAAAGTTTTACAAAGAATGCCGGAAACATCTATAGCTATAAAATCAGAGGTTTTGTGATTTAGAGAAAGCAAAAAGCACATAAAAATTTGCACAAATTTTGCATCCTTTAAGGATTCATAACAGAACGAGCGAAAATGGGGAACAGCACAAAACAAACGTCAGCATTGATGTGACCATAATTTGTTCTACAGGACAAAGAAAAGGTGCAACCAATCTTAAAGGGGGAAAAATGTAACCTTGGTTATCAAACAGGCTGTTATAAAACATTCTTGAATTGATGTATTAGCTTGCTGAAAATGCCATAACAAAATACCATGAACTGGTGGCTTCAACAATGTAATTTATCGTCTCAGAGTCCCAGTGAACAGAAGTCCAAGACGAAGGTTGTCATCAGGGTTGGCTCCTCCAAGTACTGATGGCATCCAGCAGTTTGCGGGCAATCTTTGGCATTCCTCGGCTTCCTGCCTCACTCTGATCCACCTCCATTTCCACATGGCGTTCGTTCTGTGCATACATGTCTGTGCCCCACTTTCTCCATTTTTAGGACACCAGTCCTACTGGATTAGGGGCCCACCCCACTCCAGTATGAATTCATATTCACTAATTACATCTGTGATGATTATTTCCAAATAAGGGCACATTGGAGGTCCTGAGGAGTTAAGACTTCAATATATGAATGTGGGCAGGATACAACTCAACCTGTTAACGGCTGGTGAGGGGTCTGCTTCTCTGAAAGTAAGAGGATGTTAACGATTGTGCCACCCAGTATTGATCTGAAATTTATTTATATATGTCTGTGAAACATGTGAAGTCACAAAGCATCTGATCACAAATAACTAACAATACTGAGTTAGCTGAGAGCTCTTAGGGAGCTACTATCCAGCCTGAACACAACAGCAGCCACCTACTCATCCACTGAATTCACAGGCTGCCCTCAGGGATCATGGTGGCTTGCGAACGAGCTATGAGTGGTGAGGGCACAAGAACCGTAACTGGGGATCTCCCTCCATAGTGGTATGTAACCTCCCCCCGCCAATACACACTACAGGATTTTTGCCAGGCCCTAGGAAGAGAGAGCTACTGTTGAAAAACTGAACACCCATTTCCCTAACCAGTCAGAGTAGCCGCTTATATTTAGAAGGGGGAAAACAGTGTAAGTCTCTTGCATCCCTTAGTTTGTAGATTAAGAATTATAGGTCCTACCTAGCCATTAGTTTAGAATGGTATGAAAACATTGTAACTATGCCAAGAAATTTGTAATGCTGTGGGGAAAAGGCAGAGTGTAAAAAATATACGAAAGTCTGATGGTGCCATATATGTTGTTGCTGTTTTAAAGCACATACGAAAAACTCCTGTAAGGAAATACATCAAAATGACAATAGCTGCTGCTTCCTCTTTTTCAGAGGCCTCGGAACAGGAAATACTGTTTTTCTTCTTTCTCTAATATGATTATAGTACTTCTAAAATGGAAAAGGATTCAAAACAAACACATGTGACTAAAACATTCTTTCATTTCAAACCTACATTAAGTCAATTTGGGATTCATGTAGGCTTGTTGACTTTCATGATAATTTTTGTTTGATACAGAAGTTATAGTTTAGTGGCGTGTTTGCTGGATTTTAAGCAGGTATACCACAAAGCAGAAACAGTAGGAAGAAAAGGTCTTTTTTATTAAGTTTGTATTTGAACTTTCAAATTTACTTAAGAATTAGGATTTGCTACTTATAACCAGTTGAAATATATAATAACTTATCTTTTATAAAGGACTTAATTTCATCTAGAAATCTTTGGTTTCAGTATTGACTAAATATTTAGGTTTGACAATCTTTTAACAACCGAAAAAAATCAACATTTGAAATGCTCCTTCAGAAAAGCAGTAATATATGGTACATTACTACCCAAATTAAGCTAACATTTCAGTCAAAGAAAATCAGCATTTTCATTAACATATGTATAATACAATGATTTCAATATAAAAAATGGGAATTCATTTTCTGCTCTTTGGCTTTTGAGGGGGGGATGTTTCTCCTTTTAATTTTGGGAAACAGCATGATGGTTAGTGCTTATAAAGATAGAAAACCTGGATTTGCATCTTGGATTTCTCCCCAGCTTTGTGACCAGTTATATATTTTCTAAACTTTACATACCTCATTTTTTCCCCATCTGTAGTACTGAGATAATATAAGAACTGGCCTCACTGAGATACTGTGAGGATTAAATACTACATGTAAAAGTACACAGGTATAAAATGAGCACCAATGAGCACCCACCAATATATGACTCTACTGCTATTATCCCTTTCGGAACAGGACTTGGTCTCAAAGAGGAAGGTTTCCTGGGGTACCTGCGTGGCTCAGGAGGTAAAGCATTCAGCTCTTGATTTCAGCTCAGATCTTGATCTCACAATTTGTGAGATTGAGTGTGGAGCCTGCTTGGGATTCTTTCCCTCTTTCTCTCTCTAAACAAATTAAAAAAAAAAAAAAGGAAAGCTTCCCTTCATTAAGGGCAACAGCAAAACTATAATATAACTCACGAAAGTCACTTTCCCTTTAGAAATCACAGTTGTTTCTTACGCTATTGAAAACTACCTTAGAAGAAAATGCACTCAGTTATAAACTGGATTCTCTTTACTATACTACAATATTTAATATGTAGTTAACTGAGAAAGAAATGCTAAGTAACAAATTAAGCAGAGCCAGTGTTCCGTGAGTTAAGGCATCTGGTTTACCAAAAGTATTAAGTTCACATAGTGAATGTATAAACTAATGTTCAAAGTAGGATTCCAAGTAGGATACCTAAGAGCTAAATGCAATGTGATTTTTAAAATGGTATTTTTTTTAAAGAGGCAAAATTACAATGTTTATATTTTTAAACATTTTTTTATGTTTTTTATTTATTTTTGAGAGACAGAGAGAGACATTTCGAGCAGGGGAGGGTCACAGAGAGAGGGAGATACAGAATCTGAAGCAAGCTCCAGGCTCTGAGCTAGCTGTCAGCACAGAGCCCGAGGCAGGGCTTGAACCCAAGAACTGTGAGATCATGACCTGAGTCAAAGCCAGATGCTTAACCGACTGAGCCACCCAGGCGCCCCTAAAATGTTTATATATTTTTAAACAGTGGAGATAAAGGCATCTTATCAGTACCTTTTACTTTGCTTATGGTGAAAAAGCTTGTGATTTACTCAAATTGGTTTATTCATGTAAAAGTCAGGGGTTGGGGGTGCCTGGGTGGCTCAGTCGGTTAAGAGTATGGCTTCTGGCTTCGGCTCAGGTCATGATCTCACAGTTCATGGGTTCAAGACCCACGTTGGGCTCTGTGCTAACAATTCAGAGCCTGGAGCCTGCTTCGGATTCTGACCCTCCCCTACTCATGCTGTCTCTGTCTCTCAAAAATAAATTAAAAAAAAAAAAAAAAGTCGGGCGTCAGAACTCAAACGGCTTACAGGAGTTAAGCAGGTAAAATAGGAGGAAAGAAGCCAGGGTGCACATGCTCAGCCTGAGGTTAAAGGGCAGCCAACCCTTCTTCTTAGCAGGAAGGAGAACAGGGAACAGTGGCACATCCAGTGACCCAGAGAGGTGCCCCATCAAAAGAAGGTCGCTGTTGGACAAGGCAGAACTCAAATTCAGGATGCCAGACATTCTGGTCTCTCCCATCACCCCATAAAGAACGAGAAAATAACTCCATTTTAAGAGTTAGGGACTAATTTAATTAAAAACAACACAAGAATGTAGGGGCCAAATAAAACACTTCACACAGGGCCTGGGTGCCAGTTTGTGACCTATGATGTAAGTGTTCCCAATCACCTGAAACGTCTTCAGTAACATCCTTTGGGAATGTTTGAAATAGAAAAAACAATGTTTTTAAATTAAAGAATTGCATAATATATACACATATCCATTTTAATACATCTATTTTTTAAGTCAAAAAAAGTACCTGAAAATTACAGTAATAACTCATATCTGTAATCAAAGTACCCCAAAAGGCTGCCCCTGCACTATAGTCCAAAGCCAGCTAACCAGCAAAGCGGCTTCTGAAACAGGAAACCACTGTTGTCACAAATCCGTGCACTAGATTTACATGGAAATCTCTGGTGACTCCCCCTTCTAACTTTCTTACTCTTGATTTACATGTTTTACGATCAGTTAGCCAGTGGAGTAGGACTGCTGAAGACAGTCCCATTGATCACAGATTTCAGGGTATGAATGGAGACAACTGAAGACTCAGAGGGTGACACCTATAAGCAGCCAAATGTCACAGCCTGGAGACCTTTCTGGAAGGGTCACGTTGCCCAGTAAGACCCAGGAAGCCTAGAGTACTACAAGGATCTTTACTAAAAGGTCCTGGTGGTTTTTCTATTCAGCACAATAGTTCAAACTAGTACTATATAACACACACACACACACACACACACACACACACACACACACACACTCATGGTCTGGGTTCTCAAAACAAACATACATAACATTACAGCATTACATTTCAGAAAGATCTCTGTTTAATTCAACAAACATTTATAGGAAATCTATTACATGCAGGGCCCTGGGCCACTGCAAATACTTGATAAGAATTATTTTAAGAGCTGGTGTTTCTGCGTAGGTGAGCCTACACTTCTGAAACCAGTCCGTAGTTTGTTTTTTCATACGGTGTTAAACACTCAAGTTATCCAGAAAATCAGATATGAATGAACACTTAAGAGTTCCTAATGGTAGAGATAAAGGTTTTGTTTGGTTTTGCTTTAAATCAGAATGGTGACTATAGATAATAAGTTACAAAAAAAATTCTGATGTTTAAGGACTTTAGCTATCAGTGAATTGATTAAAATTAAGTTTGCTCCAATAAGCAATCACTCAAATAAAGCTTGGGGCCAGTAACTATGGCCATAATGTTTCTGTAGATGAACGAGACATTAAAAAGGGTCTCTCATTACTGATGCATATTCTGATGAAAATAGGAGGCTCCTCCCTCTCCCTCTTAGCTAAGAGCGTCTAGAAAGTAAGAAGCAGCAATTAACCTTCAGCTCAATGCACACAAAGAACTGTAGAAATCAGAGATGCCTGGTTTTGTTCTGAACTTCTTGTGAGTTGGCATTTAAGAACTGATGCTATACATTTTTGCTGTTATTAAGGTGTGATTATTTATTTCTCTAAAATATACAATTCCTAAGCCTGGAGAAGACACAAGCTACTTGAAATCTGAAGTAAAACATCTGTAGGTGTCTTTTTGAATAAGTTATTTCTAAGTCTTCACTAACTCACTATTACATAGAGTTCTGTTTCTTTTTTAAATTTTTGCTGTTTTTACTTTACTCCAAAGAGTTTTAGATTTCAAGTAAGTTAAACATTAAGGTGATGCATTTTCTCTATCACTTAGAATGAGTCTAAGTCTGGCTTTTAAGGGGCACCTGGGTGGCTCAGATGGTTAAGTGCCCAACTTCAGCTCAGGTCATGATCCCATGGTTTGTAGGCTCAAGCCCCACATTGGGCTCTGTCCTGACAGCTCGGAGTCTGGATCCTGCTTCAGATTCTGTGTCTCCCCCTCTCTCTGCCCTTTACTCACTTGTGCTCTCTCTCGCTTTCAAAACACATGTACCCCAATGTTCATAGCAGCAATGTCAACAATAGCCAAAACATGGAAAAAGCCTAAATGTCCATCACCTGATGATCAAGAAGATGTGGTATAGATACACAATGGAGTACTACATGGCAATGAGAGGGAATGACA
>NC_043700.1:74253818-74326938 GCF_006229205.1 Suricata suricatta | reverse complement strand
AACCTTCTAATTTCTGTATAAGTCTAATTACATGAAATAGAAGTTGGGGTTCTGATTTTTTACTTTGCTTATCCATTTGGAGTGTCATTGTAACTACTGTATTGTAAATGATGGAAAATAATTGCATATGTTAAAAAATAGTGTTATGTTCTAAAAAAATAATAAAAAATAAAGTTACAATAAATAAATAAATAAATATTTAAAAAATTAAAAAAAAATCTATTTAAGTTTGGCTTTTAAAAGAACAAGACTACTTGTTCTTTTAAAACTCTTCCTAGAGTCAAGCTTTGTGACATACACAAGGAGCCATCAAGAGCAATGAAAAGTGCAGTTCAATGGAACAGAAAACACAACTGAAAAGGGGAGAAAGGGAGAGGTTAGATAGGAAATCTATCCTATCGTTTCTTTAATGTCACGGCTACCTCGAATCACCCAACTAGCAAGATACTGAACACTGAAAAGCATAGCAGAAAATTCTCCCTTCGAGTGTTCCATACATGTATTGTGACAGGCATCAAATAGCATAAAATAAAACTCAGGGAATACACCTGTATTCCACCTCTGATGAGGCCCCAGTTTGCTGATCCATAATAAGCCCCTTATGAGCTAAGCTGTGCTTTCACTATAATCCTTTCCCACATATCTGAACCTGCTGTGGGATTTTTTTAAACTGCTATTAGCAGTGACTAAAACTTCTAATCCCCTGCTATGCCTTTATTATTAACACATACAATTATCATGCAGTAGCATTAAAGAACTGTGAAAAACCTTATCTTATTTCTAAATCTCACTATTTCTAAAAGAGTAACAGTAGGATTTTCACTGAAATACTATTTCAGTCATTTTGTCTGTATTTTTACTGTAAATTACTTCAGCTATAAGGTTAATTGGCATCTCTTACAGGCTATGAGAAACTTCAAAGTACCTGGAATGAATCCATTACTAATGCAACGACTTGAGATATAAAGTAATCTTTCTTTAGTTTACTAAAGACAAGGGCAGATTTTCAGCCCATTCCTGGAAAGAAAAATAGAACCCATTTTGGAGATTAACATGGTAGTTGGGCACAGAAAGGAGTTCATTTGACTCCATGGGGATTATTAAATCCAGTATTACAGCTTTTTCCCTAGTCAAACTTAAGAAAGACTATGAAGCAGCCCCAATTCTGCAAGCTGCAAAACAGAGACATATGTTCACCACCCCAAAACTTACAGGGCTCTGAGGCAAAAGTGACTGTACTCTACTCCTTACTGCCATGGGTAATTTATCCCACCACCTTTCTTTTATGCCTTCAAGTCCTTATTACTTAACCTCAGGATGAGTTATTTTGCCTTTATCAGTCTCTGTGTCATTGAAAAAGAACTGCAAAGCCATAAGGAAGTTTAAACCCTTCAGCCCAAATTCAGGTATCTGCAGCTCACTGAATCAAGCACCAAGGGGGGGGCGCATCTCTATTCTTTGACCTACCCAAACTCCAATGTTAGAGGAGTAAGAGTAGTGGCTGTCTCCTCCCCACTGATACCTCCCCTAGCTGGCGTGCTTTTGGTACCCTGAATTTTACTGGGTGGATTATTTTTAACCCTCAAGGTTTGGGGCGGAGACGGATGGTATGAAACCCAGTTTTCTCAGTATGTTTGTAGACAATTCCAGCCTATAAGTTTTTGGAAACTAGGACTAAAACTTCCTATAAATGAGAAATGAAATTCCCCCAAAGAAGCACTTTAAAGGTATAGGATGAAAATGAACATCACTTTGAGGGCCAAAGTCACTGAGTGACAACCCATGAACACACACACACACACACACACACACACACACACACACACAGAGTCCAAAAAAATAGCAAAGGAAAAATAAAATGTAATAAGTAATAGTCTTCTCTTTTTGAGGATGGGGCATTCAAATTTGAGCGTTAAATTAAGACTTCTCTCTGGAAAGTGAGGAGGCAGAGTGGCACCCAGTTCAGCTACAAAAATTACCAGGCCTATTGCATTCCTCTTTGCTGAGCCAAGGAGTAAAGTTGTTGACAATTCCTGATAACAGCTTTAGATTAATTGCTGAACGACAACTAAGCCATAAGCTACATCTAGGAAAAGGATGACAAACCCATGTCCTATTAAAAGCTTCACAAAGAGGGCGCCTGGGTGGCTCAGTCAGTTGAGTGTCTGGCTTCACTCACAGTTCGTGGGTTCGAGCCCCCTATCAGTCTCTGTGCTGACAACTAGCTCATGAGCCTGGAACCTGTCTTCAGATTCTGTGTCTCCCTCTCTCTCTGACCCTCCCCTGCTCATGCTTTCTCTCAAAAATAAATACATCAAAAATTTTTTTAAAAAAACTTCACAAAGAATAGTTCTAAAATCCTTACTCTTTTTTCTAAGACTGACTTTACTCCAACAAGGCAAAGAAACTTCCATCCAACTTCTCTCTTAGAGCAACACCAATGGCCTCTTGAAGGAGCCATTTATATCTTCACAAATACTAACACCTAGAGTTTCTAAACTTCTTAAAAATACTCAAATGTATTCCTCATATTCACTTGGATTGAAATATTATTTGAATTATGTATGTAATATGCTGCAATAGAGGAATTTTAAGTAACATCAAAGCTAGTAACTCAAGAAATTTAAACAGCATAGAGTCAACGTGGCTGAAAAAAGCAGGAGCTTTAAAGCCAGAAACCAGGCCTGGAGATCAAACTTCACTGGGAGCTACGCAAATTTAGCAAGTTATTCAATCTCTAAAATATGAAATGGAACAGTGTCCCAATGATAGAACATACCTAACGCACGTGGAACCATGCTTGGCACCTCGTCAGCATTCAGTATGTGCTGGCTGCTTAGAGCAGGAGCTGGACAATAGAACGTGGCCAGCCAGGATTTGAGTCCATCTTGTCTATCTCCAAAATCCCAGTTTTTCCACTGTGTCTCTGTTATTAGTCTGAGATCCATGCTGCCACTATTGCTCAACATGCTTAATATAATTAACGGGGTTAGAAACTTTAAAACTAGATGATGAAATCTAGTTTCTTCTCTTGAGGAAGAAACGGTAATATACACATGATCAAGATTTGCTTCTCTGCTAGATCTGGATCTGACTCTAAGAATGGAAAGGAGAATAATTAACCCATTAAACAAGCTGGCTGCTTTTAACATTATCCCAAGGCCATACAGGATTAGCAATTCTTCCAGATTACTTTCCACTGATTAGCAAAGGATTAAAGACAAACAAATTCAAGTTGGTTTTCAGATGCACAAAATTAAAGATTGAGAAACTTGGTATTTTCAAAGCATGCACCAATGAAGGATTTCTTTTTTAATTATTCTTTCCAAAACTTTTAAATGTTCAGTGAAATAATCTCAATTTGCTTTGCTTTGTTCTTTGCTTTCAAATACTGTAAATGGCTGGATTCCAGATAGAGTAGTTATCCTCAAATGCCTTCCAATGAGGCCTGCCAGATTCTGTGGTTCAGAAGTAATTTAAAAGCAGAAATGTGTAACAAATGAGACCTAATGGAAAACACTGGATGCTTTATAGTTAGAAAGATCACTTCTTTTTTCCAGTGAGAAACAGACAATACATATACACATATGTGCACATGAATGCATACACACAGATACATGTAAACAAGACAGAAAATGAGCTGATATGTGTTTTACTTCTTTTCATTGTAGACACTAATTGGCAAGAGTAAAAAAATAAATACATATATGTATATATACACTGTTGCTTTTCAAAAGAAAATGAAATTCATGATGCTACTATTAACCAAATTCAACAATAACACTAAATTGAAACAGGAAACCTGGGATAATATGACCTTTACCTCATGGGTTCTTTTGGGTGGGTTGGGGAGCACACTGCTTGAAAGTTCACAAACAGTTTTCTTACATAAGACAAATCCTTCCTCCATATGATGAAACAGCTTTTTAATGGCTTGTTCACAAGAAGAAATGCCCATCTAGTTAGTGAGATTTCCATCACTAGTATTCAAGCAGAAGCTAGGATGTTCCAAAGGTAATTCATGTGCTAGATAAAGGTTAACTAAACCAGGAGACTACCCCACGGTGTTCTCCTGGATTTGTTCATTCATTCATCTTTCCTAATATTCATGAAATGCTCACTAAATGCCAGGTACCCTATTACATACTACATGTACCACAGAGCAAAGGACAGACTCAGTTCCTGCTTTCTGGAGCTTAGAGTCCAACAGAGCAGATGAAATACAAAACTTTACAAACATGATGAGTGCTACATGGAAGATTAGGAAAAAAATCTACATTGGAGGCAATGAGAGACTTCTCTACTAAAACCACATGAAGGGCAAACTGAAGTTACCTGTATAAGACGAGAAGGTAGAATGCTCCAGACTAGAAAAAGTGTGAGTGAGAAGCAAAGAAACAAGATGGCTGAAACAGAGGTAGAGAAGGGTGAAGCCTGCAAAAGAAGGCAGGGAAATGACCTTAATGAACACAATTAGGCATGTGTGGATTTTATCACATGAGCAACGGAAACTACTGAAAGATCTTAAGCTTTGGAGAGATTCTTAGATGGCTCAGGAAATGTGGGTAACATTGTTTAAATGCAAGAATGGAGGCAGGAAGACCAGAGGGGAAGCTATTACGATAGCCCAGATAGGAAATGATGGCGATATGGCCCAAGGAAATGGCAATAATGATGGTTGAGTAAACAGATTCAAAGATGTCTATCGGGTTGTTACCACTGGTAACACTGGATGTGAAGGTGAGCAGTGTCAAAGAAAATGCACAGGATTTTGGCATGGACAACTTGGTAAATGAAGGTGTCTTCATGGGATGTGAACATTGGAGGCAGAGTAGATTGGGACCAGGAAGGGAAGATGATACGCTTTACACAGGCTAAGTCTGAGAAGCTTCCTAGGTAAATGGATAATGGGGCTAGAGCCCAGAGAAAGTTGAGGGCTAAAGAGGAGGATTTGGTTCTTGTGAGCCAGATTGTTAGGGTTCAATATGGCAGTCACTAGCCACACGTGTCTATGGAGCACCTGGGATGCCAGTAGATCAAAATGAAATGTGTTATTAAAAAAATATAGAAATCTACATGAAATGTAGAATCTCATTGGTAATTTTTATATTGATTATATGTTTAATTAATAAACTTTGGATGTACCAGTTGAAATAAAATTAAAATGGATTCCTTTTTTGTTAAGTATAGTTGACATACAGTATTATATCAGTTTCAGGTGCACAACATAGTGATTCAACACTTCTATACATTATGAAATGATCACCATCTTCTGTTTCTTTTCACTTTTATAATATGGCTCTACTAAAAAATTTAAAGTTACAGGAGAGTTCTGCATTATGACTGCCATTCTATTTCTATGGGCCACACTAGTATACACAGTAACTGAAGTTTAGAACAGTTGGGGCACCCAGGTGGCTCACTCAGTTAAGCGTCGGACTTCAGCTCAGGTCATGACCTCACTGTTCGTGAATTCGAGCCTCACTAGGGCTCTGTGCTGATAGCTCAGAGCTTGGAGCCTGCCTCAGGTTCTATGTCTTCCTCTCTCCATCCCCTCCCCTGCTTGTACTGTTTCTCAAAAATAATAAAAACATTAAAGCATTTTAATTAGGGGCATCTGGGTGGCTCAGTCAGTTAAGCATCAGGCTTCAGCTCAGGTCATGATCTCACAGTTCATGGGTTCGAGCCCCATGTCGGGCTCTGTGCTGACAGCTAGCTCAGAGCCTGGAGCTTGCTTCAGATTCTGTATCTCCCTCTCTCTCTGACCCTCCCCTGCTCTCACTGTCTCTGTCTCTCAAAAATAAATAAAAAATTAAAAAAAAATTTTTTAATTAGAAGAGTAAAGAAGACCATTAATGAGAGTTTGGTCTCTGATGAAGCTGCAGGATTCAACACACATAGGATGAGTGGGTGGAGGAGGAACTGAAAACATGGAGTAAGCCGATCAAGCTGGATAATGTGGGACAGCAGAGGACAGGCCTCGCACAGGCTCTCTGGCCAGTAGAGACTGCACAAGAGGGTCAAATTGTGCTGGGTAGCTAAGTAAGAAAAGGATTGGAAAGCATCTTTCAACTAGAACACAGAAGAACAAGTGGGGTTACTGAAATACTTATTTAAAAACCCATAACTGTATTACTATAATTTAATTTTCCCAAATTTATATATATTTTGCTACAAACTTTCAAATTCTTAGTGTATTAACTTACAAATGGCATATTATTTTAAATCAAAGATTTTCACCTCTTATTAACCCATACTTCTCACCAATATCCCCCAAACGCTCTTTCAGTATTCTTTGAAATTGCTAATATGCCTGAAAACAAATTAAAGAATAGAAGAAGAAAAAATGTTGCTTGTTGTTTTCAAGCAACATTTCCTTTTGCCCCATGATTCATATACTCCCTCTCATAAATCATCCCTGCTCATCACCATACAACCACTGATAAGCTCCAAAATTCTCCAAATTCTAAAATTATATGCATTATTGTTAATATCCATCCTCAATAAAATCAGTGTCCCTGTAAGATATGGTGGCCTCACTAAAAGCACCCAATGTGAATAAAGCACACGCCTGTATCATTTTTGTCCAATTTGACTTTCCCAAAGCATTTATTCAACACATATTTACGGAGAGCCTACTGTCTACCCACAACGAGCTTCCAATGTGTGGCATAAAAAAACAAGGATCATCATAACAAATAACAACCATGACAGCAGCACCAGTTTATAAGGCTTTCAACTGCCAGTGATTGCACCATCATCCAGCCCTTTAAACCTAGTAACTTATATGATATTCACAATCAACTCAGGCTTATTTTACATATGAAAAAACTCAAGACCTAGCAGTCCATCCTCAAGCCACATTCTGCCTAGATAAATCTAATCACCCAATTAGGCTCTAATTTACATCCCCCCCCAACTCCTCCCCCAGCTGTACAGAGCCATGAACTTGATCTTACAACAGACTCTGTCCTCTCCGAGCAGCACATATCATCGTGGTAACTTACACTATGTGATCTGTGTCTGAGTCACCTACTGTTCTGCTCTATACGTTTCATGACAGCAGGGATTGTATTATTTTTAGGTCCTCAGACCTAGAGAAATACTTGGAACGTACTCACAAACTATTAGTTAAATGAATCGAAGTAAACTTTCCAAATCCAAGAAATATATTCATGTTCAGGCCTGAACTTTTATTTTTACCCAAGAAAAATCTTTTATTCTTGCCTGCCTTTTTTTTATAGAGCAGAATAAATGTAACTGTAACTTCCCAGGGTCATCATTATAAACTCTAATTTTTGTACTTGGTTGTAAAGGCAGTGATGCCATTGGGGAGCTAATGAGGTTTATAGGGTCGTTTGCCTGGGTAACAGATAGCTCCCTAATTGCTGTACTAAGTGCTTGTATGGGTTTTAATGTCCTACCCTACCATTTCCAATATGTTTGTTCTTATGCCCTAATTTACTGCGAATATACGATAACTCAAGAAACCTGATATTTGTTTACTTACCTTATGAAAAGGACATGCATTTTAACACAGAGATTTTGTTATATCTATTTTGAAGACTAGAAAGTCTTCTCTGCATTCTCCCGTCAGACGTTTTCAAGTCGGAAGATTAACTTGTTACTCTACCTTTGCTGCATTCATAGCAATAATATAGCACAAGGAAAACAACTAGAAAGAGAATGAAATAGCTGAACATATACTAAATCAATTTACCCAATTATCATTTCGAAGTGGAAACAACTTCCAGAAGCCTGGACGAGATGCTTCCTTACTATTAACCACTATTAACCAGGAACCTGACATGGATAAAACAATCGTTTCAGAAAGGTGTCATTTTTGGTATAGAAAATTCCATTACATAATCTTTCATATTTCTGGTATTAAAGTGTTTTGGCTCATAAAAGTCCTCTTTGTTGCTCATCATTTTATTTAGTGTTCTCTACATTTTTTTTTCATTATGTCTCTCTTGTACTGTAACTTGGGTCTGAAATATAGCAACTTTCCAGGGATTCCCCGCTCATGATTCTGCCTGATGGAAATGTTAAGGTCAGCTAGAAAATAAGTCTAAAATAACAGAAATTGTTCTCAGAGAAGGGTGTATGATCAATGTTTATCATCTTCTTTAGTGTAGCCCCATAGGGTTCCTGCAAAAAAGGATCAGAAGTGCCTACAGAGATGCATCCTGGTCTAGATTCATAAGGACCACTTTCCTGAATGTTTACAACACATTTTTTTGTTGTCAATGTTAATGTATGACATGCAATATCCTAGTTAATTTCATGGTTTCCATTTCCCATTAGACAATTTTCCATTATTTGCTAAATTTCTTTGAGTCCCCAGAAAAGTGTAAAAGAAAGGTTTATAGTGTATATTGTTGGTATCAAGTAACACTACATTATACTGCTTCCAATGTAATGCTATGAGGCTAAGGGAAAATATTTGGAGGAGGAAGAACAGATATATAAACATAAAACCTAGGAAATATGCAAACAAGGGTCCCATTATACAAGTGGCAAAATAAACCGAGGCCCCAAATTACCATATAATATTCTTTCCTGAAAGACAAGTAAGTACCTCATTATAAATAAAAACAAGAAACATTTACTTATTGCTTAGAATGTGAGCTAGTATTGCACTAAATGTGTTGTTTCCTTACTAATTCTATATGACAGAGACGGGCATTATGCCCACTTTATAGATGAGGATATTGAGGCTGAGAGAGATTAAATTGTCTAGAAATACAATTAAAAAGTACAGAAGGACTGTTCAACTATAAAGTTAGTGCCCTTGGAGGTTGATCATTTTGAAATTATTTGTACTCTGTCCTTCCATTGCTGAATATGAGAATTTCCAAGAAATTGAAGATGGTGGGACTGAAATCCTATGTTCATATTCATAATATATGAATAAGACCAGACAGAAAAAACCAATTACATATGCTTCGACTTTTGAAACAGCTGGCTGGCCCTAATACATTAAGGGAAGAAACTCAAAGGTTTAGAAATCTCTCTAAAAGGCTGTTTTTTAATTCTTAAACTCAATTTTCCAAATTATATCTTCATTCAGGCCATGCTATCTTCTCAGACTACTAGATTAGTCTCTTAATTGATCCCCTCAAAAAAAATTTTTTTACAGATCTACCACAATAAAATATCTAAAACGCAAATTTAAAACTGTATCTCCTTTGCTTAAAAGCCTGCAAGATTCCTATCAACTACAGAAACACTCTAATCTCCTTGGCATGGGACATAGAGCCCTTAATGGCTGGCTCCCATCACTCACCTGTCTTTAAAAAGGCTGTGAACTCAAGGGTAAGACACTAACGACTTTTATTTGCTCAATCAATGTTTACTGAGATGAATTCAATTAATAGCTATAAACTTGGTACAAAGTATTCTTCTATCCTTCTATACTTTTTCATTTTTTATTCCTTTTTTAAATTTTTTTAAAATTTTCTTTTTATTTTTGAGAGACAGCACAATTAGGAGAGAGTCAGAGAGAGGGAGATATAGAATTTGAAGCAGGCTCCAGGCTCTGAGCTAGCTGTCAGCACAGAGCCCAACATGGGGCTCGAACCCACAAACCGTGAGATCATGACCTGAGCTGAAGCCTGACACTTAACTGACTGAGCCACCTGGGCGCCCCTATTCATTTGTTTTTCATCCTGAAACTATATTGTATACATCTCTGAATGTCAAAGTATCTGGTGTGTAGGTGTTCAATAAAACTATATTGTAAACATATATATACAACTATATTATATACATCTATACAACTATATATGTATATAAATACACATGTATATATATACAACTATACTGTATACATCTATATTGTATACAAATATACAACTATGTTGTATACATCTCTGAATGCCAAAATATCTCCTGTGTAGGTGTTCAATAAAAAAAATAAAATCCTTACCAGGCTCATGTTTTTATGTTTCAATGTTTTCAGGTAATACTTAAAAGGTGTTGCCTAAGAAATCCAAGACTGTTTTAACATCCATTTCATGTTCTAGGCTACCTTGTCTATTCTAATATGAAATTTCCTTCTTTCTTCTCTCTAGTCAGGAACATCTAGTACCTTCTCACCCTTTAGGAGACACCCTACCATCTCCCTTTCTCGAGGGCACAGTGGCAAGAGCCCTGCAGGGCCTTTTGGCCTCACTGCTAAGGACAACCCCGGTGAGACCATCAACCACCTGAGGGCAGAGACAGACCCTTGCCACTATGTCCCTAGCATCTTCCCAAGACAGTTGCCAGGTGACCAGCAAGTGCTTGTTGAGTGAGTGAGTGAATAAAAGAGCAAATAAATTGATTCACGGTCACTGAGTCTAGGTCTCCTCAGTCATGAAAGAGTAATAAATGTTTAGCTAAAATTGTGACATGACATTTAAGATCTTGAAGGTAACATTATTACCTCGTGGGAAGCGTTCTCAAAATTCAGTCTCCATTTTTTTAAACATATCATTGACAGATAACATTACATTAGTTTTAAATATATGCCATAATGATTTAATATATATATGTGTATCTCAAAATGATTACCAGAATAAGTCTAGTTATAATTATCACCTCACATAGTTATAATTTTTTTCTGGTCATGAAAACTTTTCAGATCTACTCTTTTACCAACTTTCAAATATATAACACAGTACTGTTAACTATGGTGATCATGTTGCACATTCCATCCCCGGGACTTCATCTCAGAAGCAGACGTGTACCTTGGGACTGCCTTCACCCATTTTGCCCCCTGCCCACCTTCACCTCTCCACTCTCGTCTCTAGTAACCACCCTGGTGTGATCTGTATCTACGTCAGTGTCCATTCCCTTTTTAAAGCCTTGGTTGATCAAGCACTTAAGTTGAGGACACTAAAACAGTGGATAATTTGTAGTTGAAGAAACACATTTTGGAATTCCAATGGAATTATAGGTGACTCAATCTTTCTGACTTGCTGAAGGAAGGAGGGGTGATAAACCAGATCTGCTTCTTTGAAGCTTCCTTAAACCATTAGATGGATTTTACACTAGTTCTGGAAGAGCAATGTCCTACTCATTTTCCAGCAAAGAAACATTTGAAAATATTCTGGATTTCTCAGTTTTTGGAAGTCATTTTGAGAAAAAGTCATTTGTGAAGTGATACTTATGGGGTGTTACTTTATACTTTATTTTTGAGGTCACTCAGGAGTATTTGTTTTCTCTTTTCTGTGTTAATTGAAATAATAAATCTTAACTCTACACAGAACTATGACAATATATATCCTTGCTCATCTAGCCAAAATGCTGCTTGGCATCTTTGAGATTCTATTCGGCCAGGGTGCAAATCACAGACTGACTCACCACAGGCTACTGCTTGCATGGAAATGAAAGGTCTTTCTTCCTAATAACATACTGTGAATTTTCTCCTCCTGGCATCAGCAGGTCATTAGAAAAGGATGAGAAGTTCTGGTCATTGATTTCTATTAATCTTAATCCTAACATCAATCAGCAACAAGCTTCTTCCACAATGAAATCCAGTGAAAGCTAACTACAGAGTCTTCATATTTCTAAGATGATGTCTTCCTGTTTGGGAAATGCTTAACAACCAGGTTATTCTGATTTTTTTTTTAAAGTACAGATACGAAAATAGCATGAATGCTAAACTACAAAGAAAACTTCTGAAAAATAAAGATTCTTATATGACACAGTATAAAAATGTAGGGCAGCTAACAAGTTACTTAGCACATTTTCTGAAACAATGTAAAATAAAAGTCAAACACTTTTGGGCAAAGGTCTTAATATTTTAAAAAATTCTTCAACACTGTGTACATAAATTACACATAGCAAAAAAATGAAGTACTTACGTTAGGGCAATGTATCAGTTTTTACAAAAGTATAAAGATCTTCTATTTTTGCCTAAATAAATTGTAGACTCATTCTTAACATGCTCCTAAGATATGACTGATCCAAATAACATATTTTAAATTTATCTATGTTCTCCTTTATTCTAAAAAATGTAAAGAAGCTTATGTTAAAAACACTAGTTACATTAATCCCAAAATCCTAATAAATGTACAATGGAAGCACCAATATATTTTCATTAATACAAATTTATTTTAATTTTTGAATTATAGAAATCCAAGAGTCAAAGATAAATCCATAGTTTGTCAAAACTACATTAAAAAAACAACTGGTCAACAGAGGACTGTTTACATACACAAACATAAAAGTTATATACAAACTGTCTATGTATATGCATAAATATTAGTTATATAATAACATGGGAAAGTTTTTAGGAGACATGTTAATGAAAGTAGTTGCAAAAAAGACAGTTTGCACAAGATTATACCATTTTAATTTTTAAAAAATATATGGATACTCAGGCAAAGAAGAGTGGAAGTAAATCCTGGAATTTCAAGTTTTCTACAATGTATGTGTTTTAAAAAGTAGAAAATTATACTTTCTAGAAAAATGTATAATGTTCCTATGATTATCTTTCTACATGAAAAAACCATCATTGCTATTCAGAGTTCCTGTTAGAGGAATAGAGGATCTATTCTCACTCTTTTTTTAAAAAATATAATTTAATGTCAAGTTGGCTTACATACAACACTCAGCACTCATCCCAAAATGTGCCCTCCTCCATGTCCATTACCCATTCCCCCCCCCACCCCCCATCAACCCTCAGTTTGTTCTCTGTATTTAAGACTTTCTTATGGTTTGCCTCCCTCCGTCTCTGTTTTTAACTACTTTTTCCCCTTCCCTTTCCCCATGGTCTTCTGTTAAGTTTTTCTTGAGAAACTTATGTGAAAACATATGATATCTGTCCTTCTCTGACTGACTTATTTCATTCAGCATAATACCTTCCAGTTCCATCCACGTTGCTGCAAATAGCATGATTTCATTCTTTCTCATTGCCAAGTAGTATTCCATTGTATATATCAGCCACACCTTCTTTAACCACTCATCAGTTGACGGACACTTAGGCTCTTTCCATGATTTGGCTATTGTTGAAAACACTGCTATGAACATTGTGCACATGTTCCCCTATGCAGTAGCACTACTGTATCCCTTGGGTAAATTCCTAGTAGTGCTACTGCTGGGTCATAGGAGAGAATTCTGAAAGCAGCTAGGAATAAACAGGACTCAACCTATTCTCACTCTTATTACTGACTTCATACGTTGTATCAAGACTTTATTGTTTTATAGGACAGAGTTTCACCCTAGGTAGACCCACATACTATAACTAAGGAACCAGAGCCTAGTGATGTTTCACTGTATAGGGACTGGATTCTACCTAATGGAAATTTTCATTCACCATCCCTTAAAAATAGTATGACACAGCTTAAACATGATTCCAGAAATCATAAGTCCTATGTTATTTATCTGGCCATGTAAAAATTATTTTAGACCTACAAATAACCCCTCAGCCCAATGAAGAAAACTAATTGAAAGTAAGAAAAAGTGAAATGCATTTTCTGAAGAAGTGTATTATAAAATAAATACATTGCTCTGTAGGATAAATAGCTATGAAGGCATTTTTTTCAAGCCTGTGCAAGGTATCTCAAAATAGAAGATCCTGCTACAAAACAATGATATAATGCTAATAATTACGATAAAAGATTTTTTATATGTTACTGGTGCATAGAGTATCTCTAAAAAAACATAGTTCATGAAGTTATTTTTATGAACAATATCATAAAACTGTACCACATCCAGTTGTAATATAGATTCCTCTTGTAACCTTGTATGTAAGGAAAAACATAAAATGAGAACAAAAACATAATACTCCAAATTAACAATGAAAATTAAGAAATGATTTGATTTTTTACCAAGTTTATACCATTTTATTATTTTTAAAATTTTTTAATATAATAATTTATTGTCAATTTGGTTTCCATATACCCCCCAGGACTCATCCCAACAAATACCCTCCTAAATGCCCAATATATTATTTTTTTAAACAATTAATACCTCTAACACATAATACCACTAAATTATTTCAATGAAGGGAACAATAAAATAACTTTTTTTTTTTAATGGAATTGAGCAAAATTAAGCAACCACCTATTTCAGTAATCAAAAGTTTTAGGGCACCTGGGTGGCTCAGTTGGTTGAATGGCAGACTCTTGATTTTGGCTCAGACCCCAGGATCATGGGATCAAGCCCTGTGTGGGATTCCAAGCTGAGCATGGAGCCTGCTTAATCCATTCCCTTGTTCTCTTTCTAAAAATAATTTTAAAAATAATAAATCTTTTTTAAAAAGTTTAAAATGAGTTGTTTTTATTGTCAGAAATTGCCTAGATGTAAACGTTCTACACATTGTAAGGATTCCTCTTGCTGTCCCACCCCCTCCACAATTTGTCAGTAGGATATCTATATCAAACTTCTCAAGGTGAAGTCCACATACCTCCTGGGGTAAGTGAGGCATGCCAGCAATCAGAAGTCCCACAAAAACTGTAGCATGTCACTTAGGCTTTTTACTTTATGAGTGGAATGCTTCAAAGTAAAGTATCTTCATATGAGTGAGAGCATATGGTATCTCACTCATATGTTGATCTTGAGAAACTTAACAGAAGACCATGGGGGAGGGGGAGGAAGAGGGGGAGATGTTACACAGAGGGAGGGAGGCAAACCATTAGAGACTCTTAAATACTAAGAACAAACTGAGGGTTCATGGGGGTGAGGAAGAAGAGAAGGTGGGTGATAGGCATTGAGGAAGGCACTTGGGATGGGCACTGGGTGCTGTATGGAAACCAATTTGACAATAAATTATATATTTTTTAAAATGACAAAGAAAAGTATCTAAGACAAAAGCACCAGCATGCTTACAGTAAGGCCCTGCATTTACCATATTGTTTCTGTCTCTTGGTCTCTGCATTTTCCATCTTTTCCTCGGAACACTCTACTCTACTCTCACTCCAATTCTTTTCCAGATTAATGACCAATTTCAGTGTTGGTTTAATAGCCAGAAGAAAACTACCCTTAATATCCCAAGTGGCGCCCCCCTCTGGGGTAGCATTTCCAAGGCACTCCAGGACAGCGGTGCCCGCACACCTGCCACCAGGCAGCATCACTGGTGCTTCCCGTACCAGAGGAAGGACCAGGAAACTCCCTCGGTACTGTGAACACATCACTCGTAAACAACGAATGTACAAGCTGATCTAAAGCTTGGAGGTCCACCGTGATCACTGGAAGATACTCGTAGACTACCTACTAATAAAGCTCAACACGAGGTTAAGATGAACTCTTTGGATAAAAAGTTACCTTATCTGAAGAGGAAAGCTAAAGTTTAGGTTTTAGAGATCAAATTCTGGCCCTGCTACCTGACCCTGGCCAAATTACTTACACTTTCTGTATTTCCTCATTTTAAAATGGAAGCAGGGCTAAATCTCACCACACTGGATTAGAGTGCATAAAATGAGCCATGTGCGTAACATTCTTAGCAACGGGACCCAATAGTTACCTAGCATTTCCTGAGTGCTGCTATCTTGAAAGTCAAGACCTTGAAAGTAAAAATTGCACAATGTTCATGTGAATACTCCAGATATACAGAATAAAATTATCGTCATTCAGTAACATGAAAAGGGACCTATTGAAAACATTTTATATGTTATACTTATTCAACCAAAGATATTGTTGCTGTCCTAAGGAAAGTATGCTCTCTGTATATTTGAGAAATTTTCATTTATAGTACTTAAAATACTAATGATAACTAAAATACTAATGAAAACTTAAATCTAATGTAAATGTACAGTTTCATTAAAATGCATATACTTGTATATATATGTACACAATATAACTTTTGAAGAAAATGATACAATATGTACAAACAGTAAATTCTCATTAAAAAAAAATACATCTGAGGGGCACCTGGGTGGCTTGGTCGGTTAAGCATCCAACTTCGGCTCAAGTCATGATCTCATGGATCATGAGTTTGAGCCCCATGACAGGCTCTATGCCCACAGCTCAAACCTGGAATCTGCTTCAGATTCTGTATCTCCCTCTTTCTCTATTCCTCCCCCACTCACACTCTGTCTCTCACTCTCTCAAAAATAAACATTAATAAAAAAATTTTTAAGAAAAACATCTGTGAAATAGATATTCAGAATAAAAAAGAATACTTTTCATAGTTTCCCTCATAAAGTCTATATCTAAGTGATAGCTTATTGAGCCACAATTTTGTGAATTTGTGAATTATTGGGAGTTTAATAACAAGCTCTCCAGTCTAACTCGGAATTTGCTAAACGGATACTTAAGACACATATATTATTACTATGACATTACTTCACAAACCAAAAGACCACTTCTTAAAGTAACCTTATGTATATGGCACACAGCCCAAGAACGGACTCATTTACAAAAACATTGTCACAGGAGCATATGTATATGTATGTAAAAATAAAGTCTTGCTACCAAAATAAAAATTGCACTTTCCTACAGGTCTCTGGTTGTAACTTTATAACACTGGGTTTTTTTTTAAAATTACAGTTTGACAAAGTTATATTAGTTTCAGGTGGACAACACAGCGATTCAACAATTCTATATATTACTCAATGCTTACCAAGATAAGTGTAATCACCATCTGTCACCATACAAAGTTATTACAATATTATTGACTATACTCCCTATGCAGTACTTTTCATCTCTGTCACTTATTTACCTCATAACTATAAGTTTGTACCTCTGAATCCCTTTAACCCACTTCTCTCCAACCTGCCCTCTGGCAATCACCAGCTTGTTCTCTGTATTTAGGAGTTCGTTTTTGTTTGTTTGCTCATTTGTTTTTTAGATTCACTTTTAAGTGAAATCATATGGTATTTGTCCTGTTCTGTCTTATTTCACTTAACAAAATACCCTCTAGGTCCATCCGTGTTGTTGCAAATGGCATGATCTCATTCTTTTTTTCTTTTTTACAGCTAGTAATATTTCATTCTATGTACATACCACAATTTCTTTATTCATTCATCTATCAATGGACATTTAGGTTACTTCTGTATCTTGGCTACTGTAAATAATGCTGCAAATAAACACAAGCATGCACACATCTTTTCAAACTGGTGTTTTTAGTTTCTCTAATACCCAGCAATGGAATTAATGGATTATATGATATTTGTATTTTCAGTTTTTTAAGGAACCTCCATACTGTTTTCCACAGTGGCTACACCAGTTTCCACCAAAAGTGCATGAGGGTTCCTTTTTCTTCACATTTTTGCCAGCAGTTAATTTTTCATGTCTTTTTAAAATTTTTTTTATGTCTTTTTATCTATTTTTGAGAGACAGTGCAAGCAGGGGAGGGTCAGAGAGACAGGGAGACACAGAATCTGAAGCAGGCTCCAGGCTCTTAGCTAGCTGTCGGCCAAGAGCCTGACGCGGGGCTCGAACCCATGAACCTGAGATCATGACCTGAGCCAAAGTTGGACACTTAACTGACTGAGCCACCCAGGCACCCCCCATGTCTTTTTGATACTAGCCATTTTGGCTGGTATGAAGTGATATCTAACAGTTTTGATCTGCCTTTTCTCAATAATTAATGATGCTGAGCATCTTTTCATGTTTCTATTGACCATCTGTATATCTTCTTTGAAAAAAATGTAAATTCAAAGAAGTTGTAGAATACAAAATTAACAGACACTAGTATGGTGCATTTCCATATACTAATCATGAAGTAGGAGACACAGAAGTTAACAAAACAATCCCATTTATCATTGCATCAAAAAGAATAAAATACCTAGGAATACATTTCACCAAGGAGGTGAAAGACTCACACTCTAAAAGCTATAGGACACTGATGAAGGAAATTCAAGATGACACAAACAAATGGAAAGAAATTTCATGCCTATGTACTGGAAAAATTAATATTGCTAAAATGTCCACCATACTACCCAAAGCAACCTATAGATTGAATGTAACATTTTCAAAATATCAAGAGTATTTTTCACAGAACTAGGAAAAATAATCCTAAAGTTTGTATGGAATCCCAGACAACCCTGAATAGCCAAAGCAATACTGAGAAAGAAGAACAAAGTTAGAGATATCACAATCCCAGATTTCAAGATATACCACAAAGCTCCATTAGTCAAAACAGACACACAGATCAATGAAACAGAACATAGAGCCCAGAAGTCAACCCACATATGGTCAATCTATGACAACAGTGGCAAGAACACACAACTGGAAAAAGACAAGTCTTTTCAGTAAATAGTGTCGGTAAAATTGGAAGCTACATGTGAAAGAAAGAAACTGGACCACTTTGTTACACCATACACAAAAATAAACTCAAAACGGATTAAGGACCTAAATGTAACACCTGAAACCATTAAACTCCTTAAAAGAAAACAAAGGCAGTAATGTTTTGGACGTTGGTCTTAGCAACATTTTTCCGGATCTATCTCCTTACACCAGAAAAACAAAAGCATCAAACTGATGAAACTACATCAAACTAAAATGCTTTTAAACAGTGAAAGAAACCATCAACAAAATGAAAAGACAACCTGCTGACTAGAAGAAGATATTTGCAAATGACATATCCACATATCCTATGAAATTAATATCCAAAATATATTATAAAGAACTCATACAACTAACATCAAAGGAACAAATAATCTGTCCAAATCTTCACTCATAAATCTCAAAAATTAGGATGCATTCATTTCTGTATCGAAGACATCAATATAAATATAAAACATGCCCATTTTTCTAAGGAAACAGGACCTATGCTTATAAATGCCAAGAACATCATCATCCTCTGTTGTGAGAGGACTGAATTCTAAGGTATATTTCCCAACATAAATTCATGTACCTTTAAATGGCTAGAGTGTGTCTTTTTCACATGGTAGCTACAAAATGGAAGTCTCTCCCAAATCATAACTTTATCAAGGTAAAGCAAATATAATGTACACACATATTGCTCCAAATATAAAACACTTCTGTGACACTTATAGATTTTAAACTCCCCCCGCCCCGAAGATTCTGGGGAAATGTTACGATAAGCTTTTATGTTAAATATAAAGGAATCTCCGTGAAAGGCTCACTATTTAACATCAATGATTCTAAGTTGTACTATATGATATTGCTGTTTTCTCTGTTTGTCAATCCCCATTGTATCTTCTTTCCAATTATCATTTTTTTAATGTAACAAAAGTGTAAGCCACTTTAGTTCCTGGCATACTAACATTAAAAGTATAGGCTTATAAAGATGAGGAACAAGTCAAAAAAGGGATAAACAAACTGAGATCAGAAACTTACTTCTCAATGTACAGAGTGTTGTTATAAAAGAAAACCACAAATATCTTTAAATTATGAAAATGCACTGAAAGTGTCCTCTTTCAAAAGGGCTATATTTACTCACTATGTGTTCCCAATACAGGGTAAACCCCTTATTAAAGTGCCATGCCTCAGTTCTTTGTTTGCTAAATTTAAATTATATGAAACTGCTTAATCACTGAGGTTCTAAAAGTAGTAAGTCTTAGAATCTCAAGGAAAAAAAAAGATTCCATTTTCAAGACACTCATAGCTGTGCTTATAGTGACCCATTAGATTACTTGGCTAATACACTGATATTTAAATTGGTAATTTCCTTAAATCGCAGTCATAGCATACCAATAACCATATTTCCATAAGACAAGTTTGACCTTGAAAAAGGGAAAGCAGCTACAATAACACAAATATGATAATATAAAATAAGCTAACCCACAATTCACAGAAACAACAAAGTACAAAACACATTAAAAAATGCTACATATATAATTTCCTTGCTAGGTCATAGAAGATACCTATTTTTCAAGCATCATTTCTTTGAATCATCATGCCGGAAGAGAGCTGTTTAAAGGAAGAATTCATGCTAGAACTGATAAATAAAATTGCTTTTGCTAATCTGTAATTTTAGTCCAACTTATTATATAATTTTCTCTCTTTATTAATTTTTCTTTACTGGACCATTCAAATTGGATATCATACAAAAAGATCACAAGCCAGTTTTGCCCAAATGTGTTTAGTTTCTCTGCCATGCCTTCACTATAGGTATTTTTAAAAAAAAGTAATACTTTGAATACTTCATAACCTAGATATAATTCTTAAGAGTTTGTTGGACCACATGATTATAAGAGGCTCTCACAGAAATTACTTCTTCACACCCACTTGGGTTATACATAAGGATCTCCCCAAAACAAAGGGATTCTAGTTACCTTTGGTTTTACCACTCACAACTGGCAGATGTAGCAATATATGAAACTTAGAAGAGAAACAAATCAGTTCCAATAAATTTCCCTTTAGCCAAAAATAAATTAAACACCACTGTATCTTTCACTGCTATTTAAAAATAAGAGTTTAGTTTGGCGGGAGACGGATAGGGAGAGAGAGGATATGGTAGTAATGGTGGGAATCTAAGAGTGGGCTCCCAGTTTTTCCCCATACTTTTGGGGTCCCAACCCCCTTTGAGAAACAGCTATGTACTCACTTCTCTTCCATATGTACATATATAACAAAGTTTAGATATGACTTCAAGCAGTTCATAAAAGCTCCCATATTAAGGCTTTGTAAACTTTTAAAATAGCTGTATCATGTATGGGAGGGAGCTATATATCTTTACACACAAACAATTGATGCAATCATCCTGTATAATTGGTTCTGTGGGCTGGAGACAGGTGAGCGTTGGGAGTGACAGAATAAGGCAGGCAGGTATGAATGAGGAAGTGATGTACCATGCTACGGGCTACGGCAGGGTCTGTGGGTCCGCTCTGTTCACTTCTCAGCAGGAAGCAAACGTAGCACACTAAAGAGGAAGACCTTCTTGGTGACAGTAGCTGGAAAGAAATAGAATTTTCAAGGCAGTGTGTTCAAGCACAAAAATACAGAAAAGATACCATAAGTCATTTAGTAAACTCTTGGCATTACAAAGGCATATTTTCATCTCCTCTTGCTTCACACTTCAATATTATTTTGTTTATTTAGCATTAAGCACTGCAGGGAAGAATGTTATAAAAATAAAAATTATATAATTAACAGTTTATATAGACATACACATAAGCATACTGTATGTGTGTTCTTTCTCCACTTAATAGTATGTTCTTTCCTGTTTAAATGAAGCCAAACTGGAAGTGGATCATGCTAATGTAGGCCTAGATCCACACACTTTGTAACTGAAGTAGGTATGCTCACTAATTTCTTCTCTCTGCTCCAGGTATTAAAGGGTCTTACTATGAAGCTAAGGTACTCACAGAAAAGGCAACAAAAGCATTACAAAACTTGTATTACATTTGGAATTATATTTTCTTCAGTAACAAACCCACTTTTCCCTAAAAAAAAAAAACCTTACAAACATCTGACATATTAACTAAAGATTAATCATTCCTATTCGGATTTAGGATGTGCTTGGGTTTTAAACAAAATCATGCCATTGAATTGCTGCCAGAAACATGATGTCTCAGGAATATTCCAAATCACATTGTAATTGACTAGATTAATGAAAAAGAATTTTTAAAAACTCTTTAAGTGCCATGTGCCAGGTATTTTAATAGGAGATTTCATGTAAGTTTTCACCTTAATTATATAAGGCTGAAATCTTTTATAACACAATATTAAATACGGATTGGCAAGAAATAGTAATGTTCAATTATATTTTTGACTCTTGAAATCTGGGGTTCCAAGTCTGCAGTGTATGACTCCAGCTACAATTTATACATCAATGGATCAATTTATACATGAGAATGCTCAACAAAATTAAAGTGTTAAACCTCTAATCACTTTGAATAAAAATCACTAGACTATGATAGTCTTTTTTTCCTCCTAAATGTAACATAATTTACATTCTCCCAATGACACAGTAATTATTGTGAACACCAGTTATTATACGGGACTTTGCAGGTAGCTGCACCTACCGATGGTGTAAGCCAAAGAATGAGAGAACCACACTGAAACCTGCCCCAGCCATCGCCCTGCAAGCTGATGCCCCAAGAGGCTTCTGAAGTCGTCCTTTTCCATCCTCCTCAAATATGATGTAATTAATGGAAAATTATGGGCTCTGGATTTAATCCTAGCTCTGACATCTTATCATCTGAATCTTGGACAAGTTAAATCTCTTTGGCCCACCAAGTCTTCAACTGCTCATTTTGCATTAACGCCACCTACAAACGACAGCTGTAGAGGCAGAAGGAACACCCACTGCCTTCAGGGTCCTTCCTTGTCCTTTCATTCTTATAACATGCCTTCCCTTTAATGGTTACTGAGGTACAGATGACCAGAATTTTCAGAACCAAAATCTGAGGGACAACCACCTAACTAGATTAATAGCTAAGACACAGATTTCCTGGATAGTTCAGTATACACAGCATATCCTAAGATGGCAAGCTGTCTGCACGATTTCTTTTTATTAGAAGTTCTTGGAGTCTTTATCTCCACACCGGTCTTTCTATTATTGCCCTCCATGTATTCAAAAGCATATAGTCATCCCTGCTTTCACCTGCTCAGAAGTTACCGAGTCCCAGGCACTGTGCTCTGAGACTAAAGCAAGGAAGAAATGGGCATAGCTCCCACTGCAATCGAATTTACAGTTGATGCTTGTGGAAGAAAGAGCTATTTCACAAAAAAAATTACCCTCCAAATAATTACCAGTTGTGATAACCGCTGTGGGGCACAAAAGAGTGAATCCTACCACAGGAAAACCAGATTTGGCAGACAGATGGGTAGTGAGGGAGGCTGGGCAGGGGCTCCGAGGAATGCACATTTAAGCGCAGCACAAAAGGCTCACACACCGCTTCTGTTTGCTACCTTTTTCTACCCTTCTTCCCGTGGCTTTTCATTTTCTCTTTTCTCTCTCCTTCCCCCATTCTCTCTCCTGCCCAGATGTTGAATCCAAAGATCTAGCTCTGAGTCTCATCTGAAAGGAGACAGAGTTACAGCATCTTCCTGGGCTCTGTCTGCAACATGGGGAGGACATATGCCCCCGGTGCCTCATTCCCATGAATCAGGACTGTAAGTGAAGTGACAGACGTCAAAACTCTTGGTGATTACAGGACTCCCTAACAGGGCAAACTTATTTTTCTTACTAAATTTTTCTCTTCTCTTATAATTTGTTTTCTCACATTTAGTGATCTCTTTACTGCTGCTGGCATTCTCTGTAAAGAATGGACAGATATCCCAAGCCAAGGAACCTTCTGCTTCCTTCTTGTCAGCATCTGACTCACTACAACATATCCAACCATTTTTCAGCCACCTGTTCACTGAATAGACCTTCAAACTGTGTGTGTTATGTATCCAAGTCACAAGCATTTGGGGACAGCATTTTAGAAACAAAAACAGGGCACTACTCATAACAACAAAAGTTGACTTTTCATATATCTCTACACCAGTCTTACCTATAATTTCAAAAGGATAAAAATACTCTCCTGTCCAAACTGCATAGTCAATCTCAAGCATCAATGAACAAAAAAATGAATGATGCATTAAAGATAAAACCTCTAAAAAGAGAGATCACATTTCAAAATTAGTGCCTAATTAATTTTACTCAGTAATTATATTTTAATTCAATCACATGGCCTAACAAGACATTAGTCTTGAATATCAATCCAAGTTTTATAACTTCTGAGTAATGTGAACACTTAATAAATTGATACCGATAGCTTCATCTGTTAAATTGTATAATATTTATGGGCTACATAAGACTGTCACAAAAAGGAAACTTATATAAAACATCAAATACAATGCTCAATATCTTTGTTTTTCTCTGCTCCTGTTTATTTATTTCTTGATTAATTATATTAGGTATGGGAACTTCACCACGTTGCTACACTCAGGTTTGCTGGAAAAGAAACATGTGCTCTTCTCTTGTGCTTTGACTGACTGACTGACTATTCCTTTGGGGAGCACTGAAGCCCATCAGTTTGGATTAGAGGACTGGAGAATACAGAAATCCATTTTAAAAGAAATATTTAGGGGAAAGTAATACTCTTTTTTTCCATGACTGGTAATGCTTTGGAGCTATACTGAAATTGGCATGATCCTGTAGCAATTCATTGCAAACTGTAATGACATTGTGTCACATTGAAACTGGAGAGCGAAAGCACAATTTACATTAGATCTAGGTGCCTCACTTATACGCTTAACAATTACTCATATAGGCCCTGTTCTTAGAAAAGCAAAAACACATTTAATAACATCTTCTGTATGCATAATGCTAAAAATTTTCATTACTATTTCCTTTATCTTTACAATCAATTTCCCAAGTTGATGGATGTCAGTCATCATTATATGTCACTCATGGGCCATATAACCTAATTACCCAAGGTCACATAGTGAGGTATCAGTAAAACCAGCACTAGGGGGCCATCTGCTCCATTCCCCTGTCCAGGGACCCCTTTTATGCCATGGCTATCATTGGCAGTCTAGTGAAGTCTACAGACCCCTTCCCAGAATGTTGTCTTCTTTAAGTGTTACTAGACTACATAGAAAATCATCAGATTGACAGTTATCAAAATATTTAAAATGTGATATAATAATGTACTGCTTTATTAACATATTAAATAACAAGTTCTAGCTGTGAGTCTAATAAATGCTGTAATTTTAAAGTAGTGATAAGCTTCAATATTTTGAGATATCTGTAACAACTATAACGTAAGATGAAAATATATGACTTCTGTCAGTGGCAAAGTCCCAGGCTAGCAGTAGCCTACATGCATAAATAAAAGAGAGGCCAAATTTCAGTTAGATACTAGTGAAAATAAAAGAGTAATTTTTTCAATATCAAGCCTCATAAATTCATGGAAATTTTGGCCACTGGCCCAAATGGGTTCCCTGAAAATTCTCATAACAAAGTTTACCAATATTTAAGACAGCCACAGAAATCTTACAGTGTTTCAATTAATGACAAAATGTTATCCTTACTATCAATGTCAAAATCTAAAAATGAAACCTCCCCCCCGCCAAAAAAAAAGGCCAGAAAATTCTGGCTTTCAGAAATTCAAAACTATTATTTCCTAACCTCCACCAACATAATATTCTGAATCTTAATATAAATATCTAAAGTGATTTCAGGAAATATGGAATTCTTAAAAATCTGATCTGCTGAAAACATGTATGTTGGATAAACTTACTTTGGCTTCCAAATCAAAAGAAATGACAACATAGCAGATGTAACCACAAATAAGGATGGCAAAACATCATGGGTAGGGAACGCTTGTTTCCATGCCTTTTCCCAAGCCCCTCTCAGCCTCCCTGGAGAGCTCCCCAACACTGTGTGTGCATGTCTTTCCCCTACAATTTAGTGCACTTGCTGCTTACTCCCTAACTTCAGTAATAACATGCCCAGCTCTACCTAGCACCAAAGTACACCCCGGAGGAGACTTCACAGCAGCTCCAAGTTCATTATTTGTAGATCTAAGGACCAGAGTTCCTAACCCCAAATAAGGAAACATGGTTTGACATGTGTATCTGTGGCGACAATCAGACAAAAAATACTTAATATCCAAAGGTTCCTTGAAAACCCATAAGGAACAACATAATAATGCACATATATGCACGTTCTTTCTCCTCAAGATAAGGCTGACATTCCTATACCATAATTGGCACACATGCCTACTCTCCACACTGTGCAATGAAGGAGATTTAGGAAGACTTTTGCCAATTATGTGACTGAAGTGTTCAGGAATTTCTGAAGTAATTTCAGCTGCTGTTTTATATGCTTGTTTTTTAAAACACAGCAATATTCTAGAAGATATACTAGAGAAAAAAGTTACTGGCTCTCAAATTCAGTTATAAATTTCAAGACACAGTGACTAACTTAGAAAAATCTAAATTGACAAACTTATACCAAATCAATGTCTCTATTCTTCCTTATCAGTTCACAAGCCTTCTCCCATAAGAAGCAAAGATAAATCCATATCAAACCATCAAAAATTTCTGATTTCCCCTTCCTCCCACATACTTAAACCCTGAGTGATTACATTCCATTCTGAGTATCAAAAGCTAAAAATTTCAAAAAAGAAAAAAAAATCTCTACAAGAATATAATAGAAAGGAATTTTCCAGAATAGCGAATCAAAGAGTAAAAGATGACCTATTAGCTATGTTTGAATTTTATTAACTATAGCTATATGTACAATTATACTGGCAATGCGATTTCAATCAGGTCAACCTATAAAAAAAATACTTCATTCTTAGGTTTTACGTACAGGGATTTATTTTCTATTTATGCTAACAATTTGCAATCTCTTCGTAAGTTAAAAAAAAAACCAGCCCTTATAAAGTTCAGAATGAAGTATATTATACTCTATGAAACCAGTCTTAAATTTTGTAATGTTGAAAGTTATCCATTTTAAAGAAAATTCATATCACTTAAAAGTGCAAAAAAGTTCCAGTATCTCTACATTTGAGAGTCAGTATTCAAAGACATATAATATATATAATAAAATGGAATTGTCATGACACTGTGTGCTTCACTACATTTGAAAAGCTGCTGAAAAATTAAGAGGTGATTTCAATGAATGACTTCATTTGCACTGATACAGCAACCTAATATTAGACATAAATTTTCAATACAGACAGACCACGGTGGTATCATGAATGTGGTTCTAAACAGCCATAATAAGCAAATATCACAATAAAATGAGTTAAATTAATTTTGTTTCCTAGGACATATAAAAGTTATGTGTATATCTAGTCTACTAAATGCACAATAGCATTATGTCTAAAAAAAGAAAAACCAAGGCGCACACTTTAATTTAAAAATATTTACTGCAGGTGCCTGGGTGGGAGTGGCTCAGTCAGTTAAGCGTGCGACTCTTGGTTTCAGCTCAGGTCTTCTCACAGTTGGTGAGATCAAGCCCCGTGTCCAGCTCTGCTGACAGGGCAAAGCCTGCTTGGGATTCATTCCCTCTCTCTCTCTCTCTCTCTCTTTCTCTCTCTCTCTCTCTCGCTGTCTCTGCCCATTGCTGTGTGTGTGTGTGTGTGTGTGTGTGAAGTTAAACAAATAAATATGTTATTGCTAAAAAGAAATGCTAACCATATCTGAGTTCTAAATGAGTCATAATCCTTGTGCAAGTGAAAGGTCTTGCCTCCATGCTGATGGCCACTCACTGATCAGGGTGGTGGCTGCTAAAGGTTGGGAGTGGCTGTGGCAATTTCTTAAAGTAAGACAACAATGAAGTCTACCACACTGCTTGACTCTTCCTTTCATAACCCATTTCTCAGGAGCAGGTGATGCTATCTGATAGCATTTTACCCACAGCAGAACTTCTTTCAAAATTAGAGTCCATCCTCTCAAACCCTGCTGATCCTTTATCAACTCAGTTTATGAAATGTTTTAAATCCTTTATTATTGTAATAATCCTCACAGCAGTAGATTCCATCTCAGAAAGCCACTTTCCTTGCTCATCCATCAGAAGCGACTTCTCATCTGTCCTCCACCTTGGGCTCCACTCTTTGTTCTCGTGCTACTTCCACCACACCTGCAGTGACTTCCTCCACTGAATTCCTGAATCCCTCAAAGGCATCCACAAGGGTTGGAATCAACTTTTTCCAAACACCTGTCAAGGCTGACATCCAACCTCTTCCCATGAGTCATGAATGTTCATAATGGCATCTAGAAAGCCAAATTGTTTCCAGAAAATTTTTAATTTATGTTGCCCAGATCCATCAGAAGAATCACTACCTATGCCAGCTGTAGCCTTACAAAATCTATTTCTTAAATAAGAAGACTTGAAACTCAAACTGACTCCTTGATTCATGAGCTTCAGAATGTATACCGTGTTAGGAGGCATGAAAACAAGATCAGGGCTCCTGGGTGATCAGGTACACTGTCAGTAAGCAGTCACATTTTGAAAGAAATATTTTTTTGTAAGCAAGGTCTCAACAGTGGGCTTAAAATATTCAGTAAACCAAGTTGTAAACAGATGTGCTGTAATCCAGGCTTTTCTGTTATATTTAGAAAGCATAAGCAGAATAGATTTAGCATAATTCTAAGGGTCATAGGATTTTTGGAATGGAGATGAGCACTGGCTTTAACTGGAAAGTCATCAACTGCATTAGCTCTTAACAGGAGAGTCATCCTGCTCTTTGACGCTTTCAAGCCAGCACTGACTTCTCCTCTGTAGTTATTAAAGTCTGAGACAGCATCTTCTTCCAATATAATGCTGTTTCATCTACACTGAAAATCTGTTGTTTCGTGTAGCCACCTTCACTAATTATCTTAGTTAGGTCTTCTGGATAACTGGCTGCTTCACCTTGCACTGTATTGTTACGAAGATCACTTCTCTCCTTAAATTTCATGAATCAACCACTTTCATATTCTTCGGCTTCCTCACCTGTCGGAGCCTTTACAGTATTAAGGAGAGGTAGGTCCTTGCTCTGGATTAGGCTCTGGCTTAAGGAAATGCTGGGGCTGATTTGATCTTTCCAAACTACTCAAACTTTCTCCATATCAGCCACAAGGCTGTTTCACTTTCTTATCATCCATGTGTTCACTGGAGTTGCACTTTTTATCTCTTCAAGAACTTTTCTTTTGCACTCACAATGTGACTGTTTGGTACAAAAGCCCTCACTTTCAGCCTATTGACCCTGACATGTCTCCCTTGTCTAAGCTTCACCTTTTCTAGCTTTTGGTTTAAAATGAGGGACATGTAACCTTTCCTTTCACTCAAACACTCACAGGCCATTGTAAGGTTTATTCACTGGCCTAATTTCAACTTTGTTGTATCTCAAGGAATAGGGAGGCCCAGAGAGATGGAGAGAGATGGGGGAATGGCCAGTCGGTAGAGAAGTCAGAACAAAAGAGCATTTACCAATTAAATTCACTGTATTACATGGGTACAGTTTGTGGCACCTCAATACAAGAGTAACATCAAAGATCATGGATTCGTCACCATAACAAATGAAATCATGAAAAAGTTTGAAATATTGTGAGAAGTGCCAAAATGTGACATGGAAAAATGAAATGAGCAAATGCTACTGGGAAAATGGTGTCAGTAGACTGCTTCAATGTAGGGTTGCCACAAACCTCCAATTTCTAAAAGCAAAGCAAAACAAACAGTAAGCCCTGTGAAACTCATCTGTGAAACACAATGAAGTGAAGCTCAATAATAACAAGGTATGCCTATATAGTTTAATTGTTCTCTTGGTCTATATCATATTAAATAAACACTATCATAACGTTAAATCAACAGTGTCATCACTTAAGTAGAAAGTATAAAATATTAAAAGTTTAAAGATACTCTCAGATAAACAGAAAAAATGTCCATTAAAATTCAGTTTGGGTTTAATATGAAAAATGTTAACGTGCCAAAAGAATCCTAGCTAAGCAATCATGTAAAAACATAGAGATTAGCCTAAAATTTAACACAAGCTGTTGGATTGAATGATGAGACCATCAACTTGAGTTCTTCAGTTCATTAGCTTAACCACAATCCAAACCTAATATCCATAAAGTCACACAGGCAAATGTAATATACCTCCTAAGTTTAGAGAACTACACACATTTTTCATTATTCACATCAGGAAGGATTTATGTTCAGCATTACTTTAGAGACAGTGAAGAAAGAACTAGAACAATCCTTGAGGAAGAACTTTTGAAAAAGCACTAAAAACCTGTTTATCTTAGGTTCCATGCCAACATACTGAAAAGCAGAAATGCATCTCTTAAAAAACAAAACCAAAAAACTGGGAATTACTCAGTATGCTTCCACTGAGAGGTACACCATAGCAACACTCAATCTTCCTCCACAGGCGTGCCCCTCTGCTACATTTCCTCTACCATTTATCTAGATGCCCAAACCAGGTCCTGGGCATCATTCTGAACTCGCCCTCCTCCCCAAATCCTCACTCACCACTGATTCCACTTAAGCATCTCACAGATCAGGAACCCGATGCCCCTGTGGGGGTAGTGGGCCCACCTCTCCTCAGACAACACTAGTCACCTGTCTTCCTCAAGCACCACTGCATCTGCTCAGACTCCTGCAGGGTTTCTGAGTCTTGTACTTCAGGTTTCACCTACAAGTCACTTCCTGTGGGAGGAGAAAGAGCTCTAACAACAGGTAACTCACTTCTTTGGTTGGATGTGTTCCAGTAAGAATAAAGTATTTCAATAGAATTAGTACCTACTCAAAGAAGAGAACCAAGGGAAGGGAACAGAATTCTGAGCCATGCAGTGGTACTTTAAATGTCAGGATTGATATTTAGCTCCCCACCAACCCCCTCATTTCTGGTCTCTGCTACTGTTCTTATTATAGTGTCATTACTGTTCATAATAATAAATAACCAACAGTGCTATTTTGTTATTAATAAAACGACAGGGTACTTTAACATACATCATTATGTCTTTAATCCTTCCCTGGTTCTAGTTACACTGAGCACAAGAGTCCAGTACATTCTATCAGTACATAATGGTTCAGCTTTCTGAATGCCGGGAGAGAGGAAGCAGCAGAAAGGGATGTGAATGCTGGATCAGTATATAAACTAGCACTGGAGAGGAGAGAGTGAAAGAAAAGATAGGACAACATAAAAGGCACAAAGGAATATTCAGGAGAGATCCACAGAGAGATCCCAGAAAGTGGGGCTTGATTCGTAAGGAATCTCAATTCCTAAGTCTCTGCTCCACTTCACCCAGCACGATTTCCCAAAAGGCGCAGCCCTGTGGAGATCGAGCTTGTTTACATCATACTAGGGATATTTTCCTGGGTACTCACTAACTTTCCTTTTTGGCCTTTTCTCAACTTGTTGCCTTCAGCTCTTTTCTGGTCCTACCCCTCTACAGCTTGTTGTCATTAACTACATTCTGTAAAAATGCGGTCTGTATTTCAGAATTCTTTGCAAGCAGTGGGGCGGGTCACACTTGGCAATTACCTGTTAGCAAAGGAAAAAAATTATTTCCCTTGATAGAGTTAATGCAAAGATGATCCAGAATGGATTATAAGGGCAAGTATCTACATTGTGATTCTATATATGGCATGGCACTAGTGGTTTTATGTGGTTTTGAAACATTTGCTATCAATGGATAAAAATGAAGAGTTCTTTAGAAAGTTTAAGATGCCCATAAGGTGAACTAAAAATATATTAGAATACAATTTCACAGTGACATCTCTAAGACACCTTCCAATGCTTATTTGCACTTCCCCCACACGTGTTTTAGGACTATAGCATCTGCCCATAGAAATTTAAGTGCCCCAAATCGCAGCATTAGCAGGAACATTACTTCACTTGAAATATGAATAATTTGAGTTGGATTAAAAAAATTAACTGACAGAACTTAGTTGATAACAGATCTGAAAACTGACATTTAAATACTTCTTTAACACTCTGTGTATAATCGTCATGCTCACCATTTTTCTTAAATCCTTCACAGTTTCTCTAAAATTTAAAGCATAATCTGCTGTTTCTATATGGCAAATGGATTGTGCCCACTCTAACGTAATTTTATAAATTTATTTTTATTACCCAGTGATACTGATCTACCTCCTTGGAAGGATCTTAATTAAGAGAACAAGACAAAACAACAATTTTGTAAAAGGAAAAGCAGTAGAGATGAGCTACATTGCAAAAAGCAGCAAGACTTGCCTCCGAGCTCACAGTCCACTATCCTGATTGTCTCAGCCTCTCCATACGTGGCATAGCACCACATAAAACTGGAGACATTAATGGGCACTAAGGAGTTAGAACCAAGAACTTCCTTTTTAGAAGCGGTTAACTTTCTAAATCAGTAACAACGTGCTTTCTTGTTATACCAAGATGAGGCAGTCAGCCCATCTACTGGGAGTCACGCACTGTGATGTATTTTTCTAGCAGTGGTGATGGATGGTAGTTAAGATTTGTCCCGTGGGAAAAGATGGCCAGCGACAGGTGCAAGACAACTGGCCAGTATCAGCCATGCGATCTGACCACCGAACAAAGAATTCCTGCTTCTTCTGGAAGGAAATCTTCACCTTGGGCCTCATAAACCCCATGGCTGACTTGGTCAGAGAGGCTAAGGCAAAAGAGCCAACATAAGAGTTCGAGGGCAATTTTTCTGTCAACTAAATACCTATTTTCCTATGGATCAACATTCGGAAGAACCGCAGTGCAAACCAATTAAAATAATTCAACACGACAGCAATGACAACCATAAACAATTTGCTAAGCAATGAAAACATTGCTAATCAATTTATTTTGCTAAAGTCTTTCTTGTGAATGTAATCATGGTAGGGTTAGAAGAATCATATAATTAGTCTTCCTAATTTTTTTTCAATACTGTATTTGTGTGTCAGTATGTCGGCACATAAAAGAAACAGATGTTTATTATTTTCAGTAAAATCACATGGGATGCTGTAAAAATCAAGAGGTTTAGATAGGAGTTTCCCTAACCAGGCTATTTATGTGAAATTTTGAAACATGAATGGAAGAGTGTGCAGAAATTTAGATATGCAGAAAAAAAATTAAATCACTCTCTCAGTCCGGTTTAAAGAATCAGTCTTACCAATAAGCATTTTATTTAGAGAGTAAGTTATGAATGTTAAGTTTCCCTCATTATTTTTAATTCTTATAATCATGCGGTAAGACAGGATAGCTCGTAAAAATGTCTCTGGACCTGTCTGCAATGGGAACTAGATAAACAGCCAAGAACCCCTTGGTTTGATGGCTTTACAATTTTACAATTCTATAAATATTCAGAGACAACACAGGCTCCCAGAGACACTACTACACCACAGAATTAAACAGGTATACCCCCACCTTACAGAAAGTGAAAAATTTTATACCTTTATAATAACCTTGTGCATAAGGAGTCCCTTTAAATACAGTCTCCAATTCAGCAGAGGAGGGAGGAAAATAAAGGAATAGACATTCAAAAGCACCAAGAACTTATTAGGAGGGATACCTGACAAATTACTCTAAACACTTCCCTTAAAATCTTGCTAAAATGAAAACATTATCAGTGCTCACTAACCTGAGACAGGGACTGTGATAGAGATTATCCAAATGGAGAAACAAAAGATTAGATACATTAAGTTAGCCTACAATCAAAAGCTTAGTGAGTAAGAGCACCCAAATGGTACAAGATTAAAAGAAGGTGGAGAAATACAGCTTTTCAATTTTTTTACACAGAAATGATTTACGTATCTTGCCCGTATCTGTGATGACCTTCAACCAACTACTGCTGGCCCCCTAGTCAGAAAAGAAGGGATAATATTGCTCCTATACAAAAAGTTCATGGTCATAATTTTGGTACAATAGATCTAAAAATAAAAGTAAAATGCACCTGTATGTTTTAGCAAATAAAGAGTATTTAAGTTCAGATGTATTCCCTGATAAAATATAACAGTAAATACCACACTCCACCTTAAGAAGTGTGCTGTGGGCAAATAACCCAAAGCAGAAAGCTATCTCACTTCCTGAAAATCTCCTACTGAAGTAATGACTATGGCAAAAACAGAATTCTAGATGCCACACTATGATCTCCTGTTTTAAAAATGCACTATATTCTCTCATTGATACTGTGCTACTAATACTGTCTTCAAACAAAAGCCCTACTATTGACCACGACTCAGTGATTCTATTCACATCCCTAAAGGTGATGCAACTGATAATCTCCACATGCCCAAAAGCTGAACAGACACCAAATACCAAAGAAGCTTTGTTAACATGGAAGAAAATATTTGACTCAAGGTTTGAGAAAAACACTTCCTACTAGCAACCAGAAATACAATGTACCTAGAAGCAGTCTTATTCACTATAGCTTATTTTAAAAATCTACGATGAAATAGTATCTCAGATGATTTGTTGCCAAATGAAAGGTATATGAAAGGAAAAAGCCAGTAGCTTATTTTTTCAAGTTATTAACACTTAAATTCAAATATTTACTGCATCAGTTTCAGAGAAAAGTTATGCAGTTACAGCATGATTTAAGAGATAATAACCAAGATTAAATAGGCCAATCCTAGGGTGATGGGGTGGCTCAGCCAGTTAAGCATCTGACTCTTTGATCCTCACAGTTCATGGGATTGAGCTCCATATCGGGCTCGGCACTGACAGTGCGGGACCTACTTGGGATTCTTCCTCTCCCTGTCTGCTTCTCTCCCTCTCAAAATAAATAAATAAATTTTAAAAATGTCAATCCTGCCACTGATTTCTGAGTGAGCTTCAGACAGTTTAATCTCTTTAAAGAACTTTTGCTCTTCAGTTATTCAAAAACTCAAAACTCAGGGATACAATACTTTTCTACTACTAAAGGAATTTATATACCACTTGTAACTGAAAGATTTTTCTGCAATATCTCACTATATAACTATTTGTTATATAATCTAGAAAAAGTATCTGAAGAAGGTAGAGAGGTCTTTGATAAGGCATTAGGATAAACAGGCACTTGATGCAAGTTTCCAATATATAATGAGATTAAACATTATTTCTCCCTACATAGAGCAATGTTATTTATATGCTGATTTCCTTCTAAAGTCACTTCTGTTTTTTCTTTCCAAGGGAAACCAGGTTCCATCAACGCATCAAGTCCTCCAACCCCAACGGTTCTCTTCTTCCTGACTGGAAGTCCCTCCTGGCTCTTCCTTCTTCTCCCACTGGTAACATCTTGTCCACCTTTCAAGCCCACCGCAAATCCACCTTCACAGATACTCTTACAAAATATCACCAGTTGAAATCCATCATTCCATCTATATTATTACACTCTCATACACTGTTTTACAACTAACTTTCCACATCATGTCTTCCATTCCCATTATCCAGGTGTGTATGTGTGCCCCCTGAGCACGATACCTTAGATATCCAATAAAAGGTTTGCCAACTTGAACTCAATGATGGGCTTTTAAAATGTTAAAGCTGAAATTAAGGATAGTCACACACACAATCTAGTTTAAACTCAGTCAATACTCAGATTTGTGAAACCGTCATAAACTACCCTGATTTTAGAGACAAGGAATCCCCAAATCAGGGCATTTTAATGCATACTCTCACAGATCAAAACTTTTGGGTAACAGAACCAGGACTGAAACCCAGGGCCTGGGATCAAGAGCTTCATCGCGGTGCTCAGCAGGTGCCTCTCAAGATACGAAATGGAATTCCTGCCCTACAAAGTTTTATCTGCACTAGAACGCTTCAAAATTACCAAATTTCCTAATCCATATGCCATTTTACTCACAATCTCCCTGTGAATGACATCAAATGGCAACAGCCTATCATAAATAGAAGGAAAAGGAATGACTGGGAACTAAAGAGGTAAAAATTTCTTCAAATTATACAACATTGCAAAATTATACATCTACATTCAATATATGGAAATGAAATATTCCCTATATCAGCATATTGCATTCTTACTTATTCATTACAGTCTACAAAAAAGGCAAAATAACCACAGAATTTAGTCTAGTCTAGACCCTTTATGTTGAAAGGAACATCTAAGATCATCTCATTCTACTCACTCTTTTATAGATAAGGAAACTGCGCCCAGAGTGAGTTGACAGGCTCAAGATCATATTATTATGAAATGAAAGCCAAGATGAAAACTTGGCCTCTTCAGGCTCAGCCTAAGTGCTTTCCCACTACACCAGCAGAACTCTATTGTATTTCTAGGGAAGCACTGAAAGCAGGAACTATGAATTACATATGAAAAGAACCTCATGCATCCTTAGGTCTTAGTTTAACCACCTAAATTTTATGAAGAAACTGAGGCAGAAGTATCTAATATCATTTTGTCCAACTTTTAAAATTATTTTCAATAAGTTCAGTGAAAATCCCCCCTCAAAATATTAAAAATATATCAGGATATAAAGAAAATTCATCCCAGTAACTGACATATCTCTGTAGACCAGACTCCCTTCTTCTTGCTCATCACCTGTGCTGCCTTAGAATTCTCCACATATCCTAAAACACTGTCATAAAACCTATCTGATGATAAACATAATCTCCTCTACCTTTAACTGTGTCTGAAAACAAAACAAATATCCCCTAATTATATCCTAGTGAAGTTGTCTTTTTATAAGAAACAGAGATTAGTGAGCCAAAACAAAAAGTATGTTGATATGTGTCTACTGTATAAAATAATTTTAATGTCAGTGAAATAGGGAAAATGGTATATTCAATCTTAGCTTGATTTTTTACAAATAATCACAATACACATTTCATTTCTACTTGGGCCTAGAAGTTTCTAGATATAAGATTAATCAATAAAACAGCAAAAATTAAAACTTCAGACAAGATGTTTCTATCAAGAAAGTATCTACTTCTTTCCGGCATCTCTATTTTAATATCATGAGCAAATAATCCTTTCGAAAATATAACACTTCCAAGCTTTTTCTTACATTAAAAAAAAAGTTTCAAAAGGGACACACCCTGTAGTTGAAAGGCAGAACTACACACCCTTCACTTCCCTCTACTTTTCAATTCAGCAGCAGCCACACAAATTCCAACACAAGGGGAAAGTGACTTGGTAACGTCAGAAGTAAAGCAGGCACATTAAAACTAGAATCTAAAACCAAAAAGATTCTAGGGCAACAGGAAGTAAAACCATGATAACAAAGAAAAGTAGGAAAACACCGACACAGAATTAATTTTTAAAGTAACACAGTATGAAGTGTTCTGAATCCCACTCCGTTCACTCTGCTCTACCCCAGTTCTTTTCATTACCATGAGAGGACATTATCCTCTTAAAATTTAAGAGTAATAAAAGTACTTCTGCTTATTTCAGCAGAAACCTACCCAAGGCAAGGAGGAAGGCAGGGGGAAGAAAATGGACTGTTTGGGCACTCCCCGCCCCAACCACAACAACTGTCTTTCTATCTACAATAGAGGAAACTCTTCAGTATGGAAGGAGAAAGCAAATAAAAGGAAGAACTGTAATTCTTGAGCTGGTGCCAGTTTACAGTATTTAAAAAAAAAATCTGCGCCACAGCTTGGCGGGCGGCCATATTTACAGTAAGCTATCAGAGTTTTGCCCAACAGGAAGAACAAAGGACTCAGTGTACTGCTGCTGGTTTTGTGTGCTTCAAACATTGTACAGAGTAGGAATGCAGCTCCACGTGCAACAGACCCTTTGCTTTCTGCAGCTCTCTCTCTCAAGGACTCTCAAAATGTGGTCGGACTCCATCAAAGGGCAAGAGACAGTTTACTGCCCTGAGTTTTAGCTTCAACTTTAAATAACCATTTCTTTTACTTTTAAAAATGCAACTACTCTATTAATTTAGCTTGAACTTTAAAAGTCCAAAAGCTTTTTAAAAGCACACAGTGTTTAACAATATAGGTAGTAATTCTATCTTCTGAGAACAGCTAACCCTGAAAAAGAGCTCCAACCACAGTTTTCTTGGTGACATTTAATATGCCTTCTTCCCTTATGTTGTTGGAAATATTTTAGCAAATAAGTGGAGAGAATAACACCAAGGAAAATGATGTTAGGGACTCAATTACTATTTTAATATACTATATTCCTAGTTTATTTCCAGATATACATAAACATGTAAAGAAACAATTTTATGATTGCAGTATTAAAAACAACAAAAAGTCTTTCCTCTCGAAGTTATGCTTCTTCTGAAACTTTGTCCAAATATATTGTAAATTCAAATTTAATTATGTTGAAATTTCTATTTCCTTATATATACCTGGGTTGACGTGTTTGCTAAGGTCAAACTTTTTTTTTTTTTATCATAAACCGACACAAAGGACAACACATGCCTGACTGAACTTTTAGTTTGCTGACATTTTGTTCAGTGGGGTTTCCTAAGGAATATGTAAGTAGCCTCAACTATTGTGAAGCTCTTCTCAAAGGTGGGGGGACAATAAAGGTGGTTTCATCCTAACATAGATGCTGTCCTGAAAATAAGAAAAGCAGCGGCTCCAGGTCAGAAGGAACACCAGCAGCTAGAAAGACTTTAAAAGGAGAAAAGGTATATTGAAAGAGCAGATGGATATGGGAGAAGCAAAGCAAGAGACAGGTGATAATGATGCTCAGAGAAAAGTCAGTGCCTGAAATGTTACTCACTATGATAATAGCTGGATACTGGATATTTGTAAAGAGTCTGTACACTGTTGCAGCCTGGAAGAGGCTTCTCATGAGAGTCCGAGCAGCGAAGCAGAAGAATCCCCAGGACAATTTCAGACACTTCCAAAGTAGGGTAGTTTACTGAGATTTCATTTTTGTTTCCATTGCTTTGTTTCTTCTTTGTGTGGAAAAACTGGGGGAGGGAACTTCTCTGGGATACAGGCTGTAGAGCATCCCAGTGCCCCGGAGATAGCAGGAGACAGGAATGGGTGTGTGGCGCAAACAGAGACCGTGCAGGCATTGCATGGCATGGCAGCTGAGTGCCACTTCATGGGGTTACAGGCCTCCAGTGGTAAGCCACACCAGCTCTATGGGGGAAAGTGTAGACCGACAATCAGAGGAACTCCTCCAATGTTCTACTGTGTGTATGCAACTGCTGGGTCCTTCCCCTTGACCATGGAGGTGGTTGGAGGAACAATAATGAATATGAGCTAGAAACATACAATTTCCCTCCAATCTGGTTGCTTGGGGGGACTCTTTCGAAAGAAAAAAAAAAGCAACTGAAAAACAACGATGAGAAAACATTCATCCCTATTGGAGCAGCAAAACTTTTAACTCATTAATAACAACGTTGCCAAGAGTGAGAAACAAGGAGGACTCTCAGACAGCTGGCAGGACTACAAATTGTAGAAAAATTTGGCAACAACTAGGAGAAAAAATAAAGACATGCATATGCCATGTCCTGTCAATTTCATTTACAGGAGTATACTCAGAAAAACCTTTGTGCCGTTGGACATTTGCACAAAGAAACACATAAAAGTATTCAATGTGTAAAGGTTTGAAATAAAGAAAAATTACAAAGATTTTTCATCAAAAAGAAACAAATTATAGTCATTATACTAGAATATGATGTGGCAATGCAAATAAATTCACTGAATCACCCTGAACCAGCAAAAACCTCAAAAAAAAAAAAAAAAGAGCGAACAAGAGAGAGAGGGAGAGATGAAGTAAGCTACAAAAGAATTTGTAGTATGATATATTACATGAAAATTAAAAGCTGGAAAACAATAAAGAGATTAAGCAACTAGTAAATGAAAAAAAAAAGGAAGAATATTTATCTCAATTTAATCATGTGTCTAAATTTAACTCTCTATAACATCCAGATACCTCTTCCCGGGTATGCATGGTATTTTAAAATAATTCTTACTTAAAAATTCAGGATGTGAGCCAAGTATTCTCCATGACAGAAATTCTCAAACAGAAGTGGTGAGGAATTCATCAATGAATCGAGGCAGGGGTCTACCTCCTCCCCACCTTCCCCTGAAGGAGAGAGGAAAGGATTCAGAGCCTGGTGGGCACAGGGGCAGAGCGGAACCCACAGCCTAAGAGCCTCCAGCGCAGCGAGCCCTGCTCCCTGCCAGGGTCAGGCAAGCCCGCTGACAAGCCAGGCTGTCTCCGCATTGAGAAATGAGATCTTGGAGACGCACCAAGAAGGCGCCAGGAGAGCTGCTAGGTGGGATGTTCAAAGGAGGCTAAGAAACCATCACTATAATAAAAACTAAGTTTCTATTCAGAAACAAGTGTTAGTAAGAGATAACAGGCCAATTCAAAAGAAAAGTTTTATAATATTCTTCCATATTATTTACTAAATAAGCAACTTTGATTTCCTAATGATGCCTATGATAAAAAGAAAGATGAGATGCAGTGAAAGGTTCAAAGAATGATGTGGAAGTCTACTTCAACAACTTTAAGGATATTAACAAGTGGAGTGACCTTAAACCTGGCCTCTGTGCCTATTCTTCCTCAGAGATGCTCACTTATTAAGTACATATTTTAGTATGAAAATGAAAATACTTTAATACCAACAAATATTCAATTTTCCCACCTAACCTGGAAGACAAAAATTAAGAATTACATGAAAAAGTTCACAAAAATAGGTTTAAATGACTTTTTATGTCATTCAAAAAGGCATATAGGAAAGTTAGGCTATCGTTTAAAAATATAATGATTTAGGGATGCCGTGGTGGCTCAGTGGGTTAAGTGTCTGACTCTGGGCTTCTGCTCAGGTCAAGATTTCACAGTTCCATGAACTTGAGCCCCAAGTTGGGCTCTGCACTGACATTGCAGAGTCGGCTTGGGATTCTCTCTCTCGCTCTCTGCCCTTCCCCTGTTCATGCTGTCTCTGTCTCAAAATAAACAAACTTAAAACAATATTTTAATGTAATGATTTGGGGTAAATATAGTGCCAATGGCACTACACATGTACACAGTTCTTTCCTGTTTTTTCATGGAAACATAATTCATATGCTGCATAGTGCATGTTTTTAAAATATGCAACTCAGTGGTTTTTTTAAATACATTCACCAAGTTGTGCAACCATCACTTCTGATTCCAAAATATTTTATCACTACCAAAAGAAACTGTATCCATTAGCAGTCATGCCCCATTTCTGCCTGTCTCGAGCCCCTAACAACCATTAATCTATGTTCTATGTCTACAAATTTGCCTCTACTAGACACTTCAAATAAATGGTATCAGACAGTATGTGGCCTTTTGTGGCTGGCCTCTTTCATTTGGCATAATGTTTATAAAGTTTCAAATATGTTGAAGCATGTATAAACTCATTTTCTGGCTCAATAATATTCCACTGTAGAGCTATAGTACATTTTGATTATCCATTCATCAGTTGATGAACATTTAGGCTGACTTTTTGGCTATTACAAAAGAATGTTTCTATGAACATTCATGTACAAGTTTTTGTGTGAACATATGTTTTCAGTTCTCCTGGAGTTTCTGGGTGATACGGAAATTCTATGTTTAACTCTCAGAGAAACTGCCAGACTTCTTTCCAAGAAAGTTGCACCATTTTACTTCTTACCAGCAATTCATAAGCGTTCCAATTTCACCACATCCTCACCAACACTTGGTATTGCCTGTCTGTCTGATTACAGCCATCTTAGTGGGCATAAGCGGTATCTCACTATGGTCTTGATTTATATTTCCCTAATTACTAATGAAGTTGAACATCTTTTCAGCACACAGACTTTCAGAATAAGAATTTTCCATATAGTTTACATTGATCTAACAAATGCTATAACAGTAACAATGAATAATTTTTCAATTATAAATCTTTTACATTAGACCTCACTAAGTACACTTATATACAATTAGTGAATATTTTGTGAACAGGAAAACTACTAGACCATAATCAAAAAGTAAATCTTTAAAAATTACATACATGAAATATGAGATTTTATACATTTGTATACTTATAATACACACTGTCCTTCCTTAGCAAAAATGTTAATCAAAGGATCATTAGGGTAAGAATAAAGTTCGTAATAAGCAATTCAGTATCTTAGAGCAAAGCAGTAAATGGTGGTAGGTGAGTGAGCCCAGTTGTTTAGATGCCATTTATTATTTTTCTAGAAAAATGTACTGATTCTAAATAATCACTACAGGTTTCATCACTTTTTAAAGTTTCTAAATTGCTTTAAAGCTTACTTCTGTGACCTTTCTATTTGCTAGAACAAAATATTAAATCATATTCAGAAACATTATTAAGTACTAGAAAGTATACTCTATCATATGACAAACTACATTACTGCCCACACTTGTGACATATAGACCTCTGTACAAAAATAGGGAAACTGATGTTTAAAACATGGAATATTCAATCAAAATGCTCCTATTTTTAGAAACCTGAAACAAGGAACCAAAAGCTGAAAGTACTGTTGATAGCAACAGTTAACTCATTTAGGTCACAATTAGTTTTTAACTCATTCAGGAGATGCCCACGTTATCATTTAGTAAACGACACTATCATTTTTTCCACTGAAAGTACCGAGCCCAGGGAGCTCTGTGAACATTTTGTGTCTGTATTTTGAATGGTCTAGTCTAATCACTACCCACTCCCCTACCATATGCTTTATACTTCCAGCCTCTATACATTTGTCTGTACAAGTCTCCTTGTCCGGAATTTGCCTTTCCCTAGGGTTCTTTTCCTTAACCCTGCAATCTATCCAGATCCAATACAGGCTCACTTTGATAGAGAGATGTCCCTGACTGCTCCTTCCACTGAGCAGTTACAACAAGTATCAGTGAGGGCAATTATATTCACAGGCAAAAAAAAAAGAAGCTGGATTCTGAAGAATCAGCGATGACTCCCAGTTTTCTAGTTTGGCTGACTGTGTAGACAGTCACATCCCCTTCCACATAAACCTTTATGAAGGTATGAGTCACGTCCAAGACGACAGTCACCAAATTACAAAGCACAAAAGGAGGTGTAATCCACTCTCGGATCTCTAGATGAGTTAGTTATTACCTATTCTACCTCCTCCCAACCAGGAGGAACCTAGGTGCTAAGGATAAAAATAAGAAGATGGTCCATGAACTTAATAAACCTCTAATATAATCAAGCACTTATTATATAACAGTTGTTTCACTTCCATGTTACTACTTTTATTTTTTTTTTAATTTTTTTAAGTTTACTCATTTTCAGAGAAAGAGAGAGAGAATGAGAGCACAATCCCAAGCAGGCTCTTTGCTGTCAGTGCAGAGCCCGACCTCATGAACTAGGAGATCATGACCCGAGCCAAAAATCAAGAGTTGGATGCTTGACCGACTGAGCCACTCAGGTGCTCCCACACTACTACTGTATTTTCTTCACAAAAGATCCTAGTATTGTACCCAGTGCAGACAGCAAACAAACTTAGAAGTTAAGTGGTTTGTCCAAGCTCACAAACCAACCAATACTCAGGCCAAAATCAAAAGACAGATCTGTCCGACCCAAAGCCACCCAGCCTCAATGCCTCAAGCAGCTCAATCACTGAAAACCATATGGAAACTATAAAATATATATTATGCAGACACAATCATTATGCATTTATAGCACGTAAAAGTAATGTCTACAGTTTCCATGACATTATACATTAAGTAAGCTAGTCTGGATACTTTATTCTAATTTGTAGCATCATCTCTTTTTAAAATATGCTGTGAATGACAGTAATCAATTTAGTAGAGTTTTTATAACATTACACATAGGTAACTAACTTCCTATTGCCAACCAAGAGATCTACTACGGGAAAAGAAAACAACGTAAAAGTCCCTCTGAGTATTATTAAAAGAAAGACACAAGTAAGATCTTATAAATAAAGTAGGAATGCACATAAAATGCACATAAAGCAGTGGAGTAATATTACATCTCTCCAACAAAAAAAAAAACTCCTGCTCCATACTCATATTCTTAAAAAAATGTAAATGGTTAATGTTGCAATTTACTCAGAGACAGTATTTTCAAATCCAGTTTACAACAAGTGCGTTTACCCACAGTGTAAATAAGACAACCTATAAATTAGACAATAAGTAAATGTACTCAGAATATTCTCAAAACTAAGCTATTACAAGAGTTAGAATATTTACAACCTGATTATGTTATTATGTACTAACTGGAAGTGGGTAGCATGAAATATTGTCATGATGCATGTTTCATTATATTGTATAAGAAGTGGCTACAATAATATGAACTAAAGCAGTAATTCCAAAAGATTTTCTAGCATTTTCCTTTTTGAGCTGAGAAAAAACAAGCCTACGCAATGAGGATGGAGATAAATCTACATAGTAAGGGGCATTTTAACTTCATGTAAATCAAGACAACTTAGTTATAATTTTCTTCGACTCCAGAGCTTGTAGTAGCCTAGAAATTCCAATAGATCTTTGTTTTAGAATCATTTCATACTTTTGCCTTTGGTTAACAATTATGGGTTTTCTGTATTTTCAATGTATCTGAAATTAAACATGACCGCTTTGCCACAATTTTATGAAGTTTTATAAATGTTAAACAGCAGCTGTTTGACTAGGGATTACCATACCAAAATGTAAACTAACATCATCAGTGCAAAGGGCTTAAGTTTACAACTTTAATGCCATAAGCCAAGGACAGTTTGACTTCACAGAGTCTAGGAATAAGCACCTTTTAAAGCTGAATGACACCAATAAGGAACTACATGCTCAGTAAAATGATAGGAGTTTCTGTTGTTTTTTTATGAACCAAGATTCACTGGCAATATCTGGAAAGGAAAAACATTTTATGTAGATTATACTTGGTATCTATTGTTCTATCATATTCAAAACAGAAATCAAATGATCATGTATGATAAATAATGCATGTTTTCTATTACCAAAAATATTAAAAATGTAAGAACAAATATCTTCTACATGTAACAGAAACTAAAACTTTTTACAACATATGAATACTTGTAGTAATTCTAGATCTTATTCTTATACATCTGTTTCATGTATAGTATAAATCTTTATATTTATTTAAAAGCACACTGGATTTTGTCAGTAAGAAAGTACTGTGAGAACTGTAGTACTAATGTATGTTTTTTTCTAGATGTTATTGACAAACACAAAAACAAAACAAAACACATACCATATGGTCCAATCAACTGAGTCTTTTTTAATTAAAATTATATACAGAGAACCTACTAATATTATATACATCAACACCATGAAGTTTTGAACTTATTACTCAAGTCCAAAATTCAGTACATATTCTAAACAAATGAGAAACTATATCTATGCTAAATTTAATTCCCCAAACAGAGGGTTTTCTTATTCTATCTGGTAAAAACTACAGATTTTTCCTATGCTTTTATCAATTCTGTAGTCATAATGTCCTGTTATCTGTTCTTGATAAGATATAATGTAAATGTAGAACTGCAAATCAATTGAATAAAACATTTAATTGTATTTTACGGTCTCTTTTTGAAACCAGTTGTCAAAAACACCAGTAACTAGACATATTGGTAACCAATCTGCAATTAAAGGTCCTACAATTACAAAGGAAGACTAAATAGTTACAAAGGCCATCAGGGCAAAATCTGTACAACTCTATTCATGAAGCCATCATCTCCCTGGATGCCATTTTTGAAGGGGAGAAAGGAGAGCCTAGATCTTCCCATGCTCATTTTACCAAAATGGAGGCACATTCCTGTGGTGTTCGTGGGCCTTCAGAGGTCAGCAGACATTCAAGTATGAATAGGACACGGACTCAGGGACCTGCGTCACAACCCCAGAGATCCTCCTATGGGCCAGCAACACTGAAATTGCCAAAGGCAGGATCTGAGAAATAAGCTACCACCTTAGTGGGGGAACAGATTCCCAAGAAAACAGACTTATCACATCACTATTTTATAATAGGAAGAAACTCTATGCATCATGCAGCTTGTGCTAAAATGCTTAGTGATCTCATTCTTACCATAACAAATTATCTGCCAGAAAAGACCTTCAAGGTCAACCCTGGCAACAATTAAAAAATAATGAAAAGCATTCATCCCTAAGGCAGAGTTAGAATGTTTTAGTTTGAAGCAATGTGCTGTATATTTTATTAGCTATAACTTGTTTAATTATTCATTGCAACTCTTCTTATATTCCATACAGAAACCTCAGGTTGCTCAGATTTCTATCTGAAATCCCTCCACCCGCCCCCCTTATTCAAGGGCACTGCCTTAAGAACCCAAATTTCTATCCTCTATATTCCAACTGAACACAGGATACACTTGTTTAGAATAAAATACTAAATTAAAGCCAGAAAGATACAGAGGGAAAGAGGAAGGGACAGAGAGAAAAAGAGAGAGGGAGACAGACACAGTTTCATCAAGATCCTCTTTCTGCACCTCAGCTGCGTATGCACCCCACCTCCATCCCGCCTGCGTTCTGCACTGGCCCTGTGGTGTTCCCAGTGTCCAGGACTCTCTGCAGCCTTAAAGCCTGGCCAAAGCATTCCTAGGGCACCTTCCAAACACTTCCGTGTAGCTGCCCATCGGTGATGCCATTCCTTCAGGTTGTTTTTGGCCACACGCCACCACTGCGGAGAGAGCTACTGTCATTGGCTGATGGTCGGTTTCAGGCGCCGGACTACCAAAGGTGCTCTCTGGCTGGAGGAGACAGGCAGTTCTGCGCTGGAAGGCAGAATGCTGAACAGGGGAATGCTGTGGGTGTTTGTAAGCTGGAAACCGCCCTGATGTACATTTGAGAAGTAGTTTTCCTCACTCGTTTGAAATTGAGGAATTCCATCCTTTCTCTCTCTCTCCAGCCCTGAACATGAGTCCAAAAAAAAAAAAAAAAAACCACCTCCTACTTTAACACCAATATAAACAGGGCCATTCGCATATGTGGTCACAGGTCCAAGCCACAGGTGATTCTGAAAGGGGTGACAGGCCTGAAATACAGCCTACCTAGGTTTCCCTACGAACAAAAGCTTTAAGAGGTAACTCAATGGCAATTTTTCATAAAATAACAACTAATACTACACACACTTAACCAACTTCACATGTGGTGATGCAGAAGTGAGCTAGAGTTGGAGTGAAACTGAGTAAATTGTGAGCAAAAGACACAGCTAATCAAAACGTCTTTTACTTCATAGTAAAAGACGTTCAACTCGTTCAACTCTCTCATTTTAGAAAAAGAGGAAGTCCTCATGCCAAGAAGAAGGCAGTGATTGGTTGAGTAGAACAAAGTCAGACATCAGCAGATTCAGGGCTAGACCCCGTGGTCCCCAAACACTGGGTCTGTAGCATTTCTACAGCCCTTCTGACTCCTGTAACTTGAGAACTACCTAGTGTCTACTTTAAAGGGAAGGACTCTAGAACACTACCTTCTCTTTATTATTCCTTACGGCTTTGCCTCATTCCTAAATCAAGGATTAAGAAAAAAAAAAAAAAGGCAGTTCTCTCCTGGGCTTTGTCTTGGGTCTCTGCTATCAAAATCTCTGCACATGAGTGTGCTGGATCTTTCTACCTACCTACTCCAGTTTACTTCCCTTTATTCTCAGGGACACAACCCTGCTATGTGCACAGCAGGAGTTCCCTAACAAACTATATATCCCCATCTCTGGTTCAGCTGTGGATGGCAAAGAGACAGCTCTGGCCAAGGAGCTATAAGCAGAAGGCACCATTTGGAGCTCCCAGTTTAAAAGGGAGACTTGACTGATTTGTGCTTTTTGCTCTTTGCCTTTCAACTTTCTTTGTTCCTTGGAGGATCTTGGAGGTCCAGCAGCCACATTGTCATCACGAGGCAGCAAGTATGAGAATGAAAACTGGACAACAGAAAGCAGGGCTGAACAGAAAGTCAGGAAGCTTCTCCGATCTGATGACATTGAAAGCTACCTATCTGGCTCAGGCTGCCTTCTTCTAGATGACAGAAAAGAAGACCCATTTAATTAAGCCACCATGGCTTGAATTTTCTGTTATATGCAGCTGCAATTATTGCTGATTCATGTATCAGATATCAATGGATGTAACCATGAACAAGAATATCACAACTGTTCTTCTTTTTTTTTTTTTACATTTTTAAAATTATTTATTTATTTATTTATTTAGCAGCTGTATATTCTTAATTGTGTTCTTCAAGTTTTTAACAGTAAGATGCTTAGACCAACCACCACCTAATGCTAATTTTTTTCTATGAACGGGGCAACATTGCTGGGGTGAGAGATCACTCTTAGAAGAGAGATCAATAGTCCTCACTGTCAGAAATATACTCACTCCCCTGATGTGTAAAGCATTAAAAATGGTCGTATCGCAAGAGGAGCTGGCATAAATTGTGCTGAGCTCTTCCTGTATGAAGTCCTCCTCCTCAGAAGGATGTGTCTATAGCTGATGTTTCAAGGTCTTACTTCCAAACCTAAGAGCAAGCAGTATCTTACAGGTGGTACAAAGAACATATAGGTAACTGGCTCCCCATTTCCTATCAAATATTTGCAGCCAGAAACAGTGTGTGAGCACACTCCTGAAAATCCGGCCACCTACACTGCATTTGTAAGTCGCTTTAGTTTCTATGTCCAGATTCATTCCTGAAACCACCTGAGGTTCCTGAACTGCTACCACCTCTGCCAGACACACTCATTTTTATTCTGGTCTCATTTGCAAATTCTAATAAGCAGAAATGAGAAAATGGCTTCAGACAACAATTTATATGCTACATTAGTTTTCTTTACTTTTTCGCTAAATATTAGGCAAATAAATAAAAAGTCCAATATACCTGGACAGAACAAAGTATTGTGCGGCTGCAATGACCTCTTTTAAATTTTAAATCACAAAAATTTCACTCTTAACAAAAGTGTATTTCTGTCACATCACAACTTCACATAAAAATCAACCTTCAATGCCAATTTCAACATATAAAATCAGACAGAAAATGACAAAATGCTTAGACATAAGTAGGAAAGCATTACATAGTCACTTATTTGGAACTAAACAAACCCACTTCTTAAAAATGTTTATGATTTCGTCACTGTCTTACCCCAATACTAATAAGGGAGTAATACACAGAAGAACTAGCAGGATGGCTGGGGACCGAAAGGCACTCTTTGGTCACCGGGCTGTAGGAGAGCCAGGCCAGAAAGAGCAATTTCTCTGACTCCCCCCATAGATCAGCCAAGCTCGGTCAGGGGACATGGGTGGCGCACACTCACGGCAGGCAGGCCACAGAGGGACATGTTCCCTCATAGCCCCTGCCTCTGTGGGCCTCCTGACAGCATGCTGGCTTACCAAGAGAAAGCTCTGCCTGGCTACTGCATCATAATTAAGTTGCACTACATGTCAATATTTTAAAGACCTAGGTTGTACCCCAATCGACTCAACATTACATTTCAAGATCTTTCATCAAAGGTTTCCACTTTCATTTGCCAAAGCATTACACACGGCTCTTCCGGAGACTTGAGAAAAGCCCGTCTGAGCCACACCTCCAGGTCTTTGAAGCATTTCAACTTGCAGTCAACAGCAATGAGGGGCCTGGCCACATCTTGCAGAAAGAGCAAAGCTGAGCGTTAAAAAAAAAAGGGGGGGGGTTACTGCAAAGAGAATTTGGTCTATGTGTAGTGCACATAGATAAAAAGGTGGTTCAGCTGCAGGATTTAACAGGTAAGTTTCCAATGTATATGTGCTATTTACTAATGTGGTAAATGCCCCTGTCCTTTTTATCATATATTTTAAAAATGCATAGCTTTGAAGGTTTAGAAGTCTTCTGGTCCTTTGCTCTTGTCTTTCTTTCCTTATTTATATCCTAGTATTACCTTTGTGAATTACAAAAACTGTACAATAAAATACTTTCCTTGAACTGATAAAGATATATCTTGGATCTTTGATACATTTCATAACGACTCTACTGAGAGAATCCAGTCTTACATATATGTTTTTTCATTTAAATATACAGAAAGCATTGTCTTAGTTATTAATTATAACAAAATACTGAGGACAAAAATACTAAAAGGACAAGGAATATTGCTAAAGAAAAAAAGCCTACATTCACAAACTACTACTTCATATTAAAAATGAATTAAAAACTTAAATTGTAAAGAATATAATAACATTATTGACAAGCTTTCATCTATACATCTTATGTTACAGGGAATGCAAGTTAAAACAACAAGATACCACTACACACGTATGAGAATGGCCTAAATCCGGAACGCTGACAACACTAAGTGCTGGGGAGGATGTGGGGCAAAGGGAACGCTCATTCACTGCTGATGGACATGCAAAATGATGCAGCCATATTGGAGGACAGTTTGGCAGTTCCTTACAAAACCAAATGTACTCTTAGCATAAAATCGTGTTCTTTGAGATTTACTCAAATGAACTTAAAATGTATATCTACCCAAAAACATGCACACAGATGTTTATGGCAGCTTTATTCATAACTGCCAAAACTCGGTAGTGACCATGATGTCTTTTGGTATATGAACAGACAAAGTGTAGGACATGCAGACAAGATTATCATTCTGTGCTAGAAATGAGCTATCAAGCCATGAAAAGCCATGGAGGAACCTTAAATGAACATTATAGAGGAAAAGAAGATAATCTTGAGATAGTTAGATCCTCTATGATTCTAACTGTATGATACTCTGGACAAGGCAAAACTATGGAGACAATGAAAGATCAGCATTTGCCAGGGCTTGGTATGAGGAAGGAAGGGACGAATAGGAAGCGCAGAGAGAATCTAGGGCCAGTGAAAATGCACTGAATGACACCATAATGACAGAAAAAAATCTCATGCTACATGTGTCCAAACTCATATGATGTACAACACCAAGAGTGAGTCCTAATGCAGACTGTGGACTCTGAGTGATAATAACGTGTCAATGTAGGTTCATCCTTGATAGCAAATCTACCATTCTGGTGAATGATGCTGACAATGGGTGAGACTATGTATGCATAAGGTCAGGGGTATATGGGAAATCTCTGTGCCTACCCTTTAATTTTGCTGTGAACCTAAAACTACTCTTTAAAAGAATCTTTAAAAAATTCACTTGTAAAACTATGCCTCAGTTTTTAAAAATTTTGTTTATTTATTTTTGAGAGAGAGAGGGTGAGAGCGAGTGAGCATGTGCAGGGGAGGGGAGGGGAGAGAGGGAGACACAGAATCTGAGGCAGGTTCCAGGCTCTGAGCTGTCAGCACAGACCCCAATGTGGGGCTCGAACTCATGAACCATGAGATCATGACCTGAGCCAACCTACTGAACCACCCAGGTGCCCCTCAATTTTTCAAATCATTACCTTTTACATAAACAAATTTAAGAATATATAATGAATAGTTGATATTGTTTGTAGGTAAATAGGAACATGGTAAATGAAGAACACGAACTAGAAAGGGGCACACGAGACTAGTCATATCTGGGGAAAAAGTCAAGGAAATATAATTAGGAACCCTTCAATTACACATTCCTTTAAAAAGAGGAGGGGGAGAAAGGCCTGCAGTCAATATGCAAAACGCTGACAATTAAATCAGAGATAAATGAGAGAATGTTTATTACTATGTCCAGTTATTTTCTAGTCATTTTTATATGAAAAAAAAATCTTGGAATTATAACATTCCCAGAAGAAAATATGGCCAAATGGGATGTGGGGTTAGGTAAGAAGGGTCAGGCTGTAGTAAGACTTAGGCAGAGTGGCAGGAAGCGTACGTAGAAGGAAGGGTCAAAGAGCAGCCCCAGAATCACCTGAAAGGAGGACAAGGTGGGACTGTCCGGGACACGGCACACTGCAGGCACTGTGTGAACGGGAAACACAACAAGGTCTTATTCAAGTGCATGCTGTTTACTTGGTGATGTGTGACCCCAGACTTCAGTACTGTATATATCAGCTTACTAAGAACCCAACAGAAAAGTGCTTGATTTGCTAGCATAAAACAAAACCTTAAATACAGAGGAAACCACTGAAATAATGTTAAGAACACAACCCTGAACTAGGATTTTGACAGCACACATGCAAAAATTGTTATAAAATACGTGCTTACCTATAAAAGTAAAAAATTATGCCTGCTCATAATATGAGTTTTAAGACTGAAGTCAGGAATTTATTTTATCTGGTACACCACAGTAATTTGCTATAAAGCTTTATGAAACAGCTAAAATAATGTTACAGCCAGAAACCAATTGTTGCTAAAATGCATTCAGTTAAAATGGAAAATATAGGGAAATAAAACACTGTAATTGTCTCTCAACCCACATTATATATTATGTTGCTAAATTATATACTATTATATTCTCTACATTTTAATATGCTTTCCCATAGAGGAATTGATAACATAAGGAAATGATTCTCTGCTGTTCTTTCTGAAGACCTAAAAAATATCTCACACATACTTATAAACCAAACAGGGCCTCAGCCTCTTATTAGATCCCAAGGCTTATAAAGTCTTTTCCACAAAACCACAACATGAAACAATGCATGAAAGAGCTAACACAAATGGTTTTCTGTTCTACTTCTTACTTTATTCACAATTGCGGAGTTACATATTTAAAGTGAACAATATGTGAGAAAAAAATCAAAATTTTCTTAATTTTAGAAAATGTTTTAATAGTATATTGTATACTTCATACAAATATTGTCTTTCGCCTGGATAATATATTTTTAAAACTTGCCCATCGACTAAATAGTTGGTGCAAGCAGAGACTTCTCCCCAAAGGGATCAAAGAATTCCATAGCCCTGATCCAAATTGAGCAGGATGTTGATAAACATACACTAAAAAGGAATGTGTATACTATTTAAACAAAAGGACAAATGTCTCCTTTACTAGAGACCATGTGAGAATTTTTTTGATATGATAAACCATCACAATTAATAGAAAAACTTTGGTGAAGAAGCTTATGTACCTCAAGAAACTGAATAATTTTCCAAATAAGATGCATTTACCAAATATGAACAGAGAGACTTGAATTGAAAGAGATAGACCTCGGCCTAAGTTTTACAGGAGCCACTTCCTGGGGCGCTGGGTGGCTGAGTCAGCTGAGCGTCTGGATCCCCAGGATCTAGTGTAGCACTTGCTTAGGACTCTGTGAATCTGTGCTATACGGAGAGGGAAGACTGGACTAACAAAATTGAGAAGGCAGGTCACGGAAAACAAAGGCTGACCTTAAACCATGGTGGATGTGTCTGCATTTGTTTAAGTGATCTCAAACAAGCATTGGCCATATCTAAAAAATTATATAATCTTATTGTTGTAAAGTAAAAGTACTTTACTAAAATAAAATACTATAAAAGAAGCTGCTTTCTGAGACACAGAAAAGACACATTTGGAGTGCTTCTAAGTCCCTTTAATAAATTAAGGCTTTACCTTAATTTCAAAGTAAATGGTACTAGCTCCACAGAATTTTTACAGGTAATCAACTGTTAATGTTCACAATCCTTTCCCTTCTTTATAAAGAATCTCTCAATAGGTAGAGATTCAAGTGCTAATAAAAGGATCACTACCAAAATTTATTGCTTCTATTTGAGTTTCCTAGAAGGAGAAGATCCCTAAAACTGTAATAAATGTCGATTTTTTTTTAAATATGGAGAGGGCAGAGTTTCAGAAGACAAGATTAAATTTCCCAGTAATTCACAAATTAATTTCCCTATCTTATTTCACATATTCTTTTCACAGAGAACTTATGAGGAAAAATTAGATAAGTATGAAAGCACAAAACATTTTTTAAGTAGAAAAAATAAGTATATTCAAAGTATAGTCATTTTTCAATTATTCAGTATCATGCGGATAAGTGAGAACCTTCTCTTGGGTCAGTGGTTCTTTTTTTTTTTTTTTTTAATTTTTTTTACATTTATTTATTTTTGAAAGACAGAAAGAGACAGCAAGAGCAAGGGAGGGTCAGAGAGAGAAGAAGATACAGAATCTGAAGCAGGCTCCAGGCTCTGAGCTGTCAGCACAGAGCCCTATGCGGGGCTCGAACCCACATCTGTGAGATCATGACCTGAGCTGAAGCCGGACACTCAACCGACTGAGCCACCCAGGTGCCCGGGTCAGTGGTTCTTAATGACAGGTGTGGAGAGAAGCGCCTGTGAAGCTATGTGACACTGCAAACACCCAGGCTCGGCCTCTCAGCGAATCGTGTTCCTTAGGTAGTGAGTGCCCAGGACCTTGCGGCTCTGCAGGCTTCACAGGTGATTCTGGCACACAGCGCTGGTTGATGACGAAAGCTCACAGGTTCAGATGCCCTGGGAGCCAGGTAGGTAATATGAACTAGGGAAAGGGCAGTGGTGGGGACCATGACAAACCAGGAAAAAACACCCATCTGAAGAGACAGTCTATTTAGGTCCAGCTCCTTGGGGACTTGTGGGTGCAAGCCTCGCTTCCATTTTGTTAAAGAGAAGAAGAAATTCAGGTTCAGATTAAAGTAAAATCTCTTGAGTCCTAAAATGTTTAAACATGCCAATGATCACACTGAGACCTTGGCAGTAATCCTTGGTTTGTAAGGTCAGCAGTGTTGAATAATTTTAGCTTCGCAACTGGAATACTCCGAAGGGTATAGAAAACCAGGGTGGCAGTTTGACACAGCATGGCCACAGTATTTTGTAGCTCTTTCCATCAAGCGGTGGGGTCTATTTACCTTCCCCATGAGTCCAGCTGGCTTTGTGACTTATTTTGAGCAAGACAGAAGTGACACTGTATGTGTTCCAGAGCTGAGGCCTTCAGGGGCCTTGCAGCCTTTCATGCTCTTGGAACACCCCTGCTGCCATGCAAGCACACGTGAGGTAGGGCACTGAACAGCGGAAGGCTGCATGGAGCGGAGGGCCCGCCCGCTACAGAGCACCAAGGCCCCAGTCCAAGAGTGAAGAGACCATCTCTCCAGCCCTAGTTGGTCAAGCCATCACATGACCCTAGCTGCCTAAGCAGACCCAGCTCAGCCCACCCAAAATGCAGAATCATGTTCAAATAGTTACTGCCTTTGCCACTAGGCTTGGGGAAGCTGATTAAGCAGAAATGGAAAACTGCCACAGAAACCGTACTGAAAGCAGAGTGCTGCCACCATAAAAATAACAAAGACTCAAAACATGTGGCATTAGTTTTGAAAGGCAATGGTAGACAGAAGTTAGGAAAATTACCAAGCAGTAATTAAAGATTGGAGAAATGGCAGCCTGTTGTGGTGAAGTAACTGATCGCATTTTTGCCTGTGACAACTTAGAAGATAGAAAATGTGCCCAGTGAACTTGTTGATGTGGCTAAGAAGATCCTAAAAGGAAGGCTGAAAATATAATTTGGTTACCTTAAACTGCCTATGATAAAGGCACAGGAAAAAAAAAAAGTAGAAGAAAAAAAGCTAAAAAACAAATTGTTCAGGCTGCAAGCAAAAGGAAGAGGGGGGTAGGGGGGAATAGGGAGTCCAGGATTTGGTGAACTGTAAATAAACCTGTCTCTCATGCTCCAAGTTTTCAAAGTTACAGATAACCATTGTGACTGTGTGCATGGGAGGAGGGAAGGAGGGGTAACGCTTGACAAAAACAGAATATATACTTACACATGCACCTGCGTTGCAGACATAATGTTTTCATTATTTAAAATATTGTTTTACATCAAAACAAATACAAATATACTACGGACAGATTTGAAGTTGGCATTACTTTTTAAGATACAATGTACAAGACTTCAAAGATATTTTATTCTCCGGGCTCCTGGTTGGGGATACACTCCTAAATAATCTGGACAGGCATTTATTCTCTTCCACTACTTCAGGAGTGACTGGGTGGAAAAAGTGAAGCTGTAGGGAGGTACCCACCCCCCGAGGTGAGCCTCACTTCACAGGGTTTGGAAACTTGGTACCCCTGAGAAGTCCCAGCAAGGTGGGGACCATGACAACAAGTTGCTGTGGAATTACATCTATGTCATGAGGATGACCCCGACTCTCACAGATCCGATTCTCAAAATAACCGAAGCAAATGGCAGGAAAATTAACACAGACCTCTGTAATTAAAACAGAGGAGCTGGAATCCATGCGCCCAAAGTGCTCCCGTACAGTCAGGGGCGGCTGGGTCTTACCTGGGGCGTATTTGCTCTCACTGTACACAATACTAAACCACACTCGATTCGATTTTCCAGACTCAGGACAAAGGGAACATGGCATTTAGGATGAGCTCTACAAACTAGACAAGATTATAGCCCCAACGCAGGAGGCAGCGACAGCAGTCTGAGGTCACTTATTTTGATGGCAAAATACACTAAAAATAGCAGTTGGTATTAAGGGCCTCATATTTTGCCATAATGGCTTCAATTTCATTCACTCAAGTGAAATAACTGACCATGTGCCTATGGGTCTCATTAGGTGCCAGAGATTAAAAATGTTAATCTTGCCCTCAGTGTAGTTTCAATCCGGCAGAAGGGGTAGTCCTACTAGGCTGGGGATATGGAATACTACTACGCTTAGGAAAGTAACCAAGCTCCGAAGGAGCTTAAAATAAGCCATAGTTTGATCATTCATCAAGGAAAGGTTTTTGCTCAGAACAATCTATTTAAGACAGGAAAACGGGCAATTTATTTTAGACAGACTTCTATTCCAAATGTCTAAAACAAAACAGTCTTGAATTTTAAGCAAACTCTCAGCTCTGGAATGATCCCAACGCCAAAGTTGTACTGAACATATCATATGCAATATTTCACGATACCTCCTATAAATATAAAGCAGAACATAAAATAAATTACATATATAAACAGAAACTAAAAATTCATATGTTAGTACTTATGAGTAATAAAACTTGAAATAGTTATGTTTTCCCTGGGGCAAAGTTTCTTTGTTTTATCCATTAAAAGTTCAAGGCAATTTGAGAAAAATTTATATCCAACCATTCTGTATACATCTAAATCACCCTCAATGTCGTATACAACTGAAGCACTTCTCACTAACAAAGACTAGAAAAACAACTGAAGCCTAAGCAGAATTTTTTTTAATTGCAAAAGAAATTATTTTCCTTCCATAGTTAACAGAATATGTTAGACACAGTTTCATTTAACTATAAAAAAAAAGAATCACAACTTTCATACCATGAATTTGATTTTTTTCCAACCTAAAATGATAAAATGGGGACAAAAATTTTTAAGTCCCTGGAAACAGGTTCCCATAAAACTGCCTTCTTAGAAAACACTGCAGGCACTAAAGAATATTTTTAAATCATTTAGAAGTCATACAATACCCTCATTTGAATGTATTCCATAAAGTAAAATTTACTCTTGATTAGCTGAAAACTTAATATGCTCTAATAAACCCTGAATAATTTTAAAGCAATTTCTGATCTTTTCATTAACTTTCTAAACTTTTTCTTACAACATTATATTACAAAAGAGAACATGGTTCTCTCCAACCCCTACTTCTGTTTATAAAGGACAATTCAACTCACAGAAGTTGATGTGCTCATTTCCTTTCTGTCAGAATTCCAAGAACTCTTCTTTTTGCAAAATTTGGAGGTTTTAAGCATTAAGTGTAAACTACAGTTTACAAATACTCTCTAGAAGTTCCAATATCAAAATGTGCCACATAAAACCCCACTGAGGTTTACAGTTTGAACAGCTACTTTGGCGTTTGACGTCAGTAATCATATACCGCGTTAGGAAGCAGCGGCTCTCACTGCACATGCCTCCAGGGTCCTATGGTGGGAAATTCCAGTGAGGACCAGCCTCCCCCTTTTCCCTCACACTGACTGGCTGCCGAACCACCCCTGAAGGACAGGGCAGTCTCATTCCGACCCTGGAGCCATGGGCGTTCATTGTGGTCCCATTTCAGGGGTAAAAATAGGAAAGCTTTTGGAACCATAGTCCTGGGCTTTAAATCCTGGCTTACAGCCCAAGAACTATATAGCCTGGACTAGTTAGGTAACCACTGTACAACTGCTACATAGCAACCAACCTCAGATAACTAGCAAAATGTACTGTCATATTTCTAACTACATTATGCAATCTGAGACAAGAATGTAAGGTTAAGTATTCCAAATTCATAAATGAGAAAAACAGACTCAAAAAGTTTAAAAATTTGCCCATGGACTACACAGTTAACAAGGAATCAAACTTCTGGTTCATTCATTCAGGAGAGTTACTGAATGTTCCATATAGAACAGCCACAAATCTGTAAATGTAACAGATAATCTCTTCCCTCGAGGAATATACATTCTATTAAGGAGACAAGCACTTAATAAATTGACAACAATTGCCTATTTTGATAAGGTAAGAGACAAATACAGTGGTCAGTGGTGGGAGAGCACGGGAGAGAAGCTCTGTGTGCGCACCTGTGTGTGCTCTGCATGCACACATGTGCACGTGTGTGTATGTGCATGTGGTGAGGGGGCGCCGAAGGGTTCAGAGAGTGTGTCTGGGGAAGGCCTTTCATGAAGACGTTAACTGTTGAGACACCATCTGAGAGAAGACATTTCCATAGGGGAAGAACATCCTAGCGAAAAAGAACCAATGTATACTTAGGGTGGCACAGACAAGACTGTAAACCACCTCCTGGTCATCTCTCCAGGCTTATTTCTTGCCAAACTGCCCAGCTAAACCTCTATGTTCTGTCATCAGTTCAGAACCACTTTCCATCCTTAAAACTGCCTGCCCACTCCTGCCCCTGGCCTTTCTGTAAACGTCTTGTATGACTACGTGGACTCAGAAAACACACAAGATTATTCTGCTTTTATATTACAGTGCACGTTCTCCATACTTGTATGAGCTTTGTGGTTATGCAAAAATGGCAAGATAATATTCCACTAAATGTCAGCCCAAAATTGACCATCTTATTATTCACTTATTTTTTTTAATACCCTAACATAGCATTTTCCAAGTATGGACGTATCCAGGCTGGAGGTTCCAAAATGGGGCACTTGGGTCAGGCTATGTGCAGGTTTCTAATCTTAACCCAATGGAGTGGTCAGTATTATCTGTATAGCAATAAGCCTCATGAACAGTAGATAGACACAAAAATTACCATCTGGGCTTTGAATTCTTAACAATAAACTGCCAGATTAATTACGTTTCAGTAACTATTCTGAACTAGGAATACTGGGAGATAGGACAAGGAGAAACTAATCAAGATGAAGCTCTTAATAACAAAGGTCCTAATATTTAATAAAGAAACATTATCAGAAACCATACCTGGCCTGCATTGTGGCAGATGATATATGAATATGAAATATCTGGCCAATATATTTTTTGTCCTCCTTACATCGATAAGCCAGTATTTAACTGAGTTTCAGGTTTTGTGGGAGACATAAAATTCACACATCTGAGAGCAAAGCACCTCAAAGATGGATGTAAAGACCCTAGAGGGAACGAACTGCTCTTTAGTCAGACTTGCTAAGTTTGCAGTTAGAAAGGATCTTTGACATTTATATCATTTTGTGTGTGTACAGAAACAATAAAAAAAATCACTGTTTAAGTCCTTGAGGTCAGGGAGCTAGAACTTCTTTTCACTTCCCTAGAACCCATGTGGCAAATGATAGGCATTCAATATATATTTATTTTATGAAAAAATAAATCCCTCAAAACCTTTAAAGGTTTTAAGATTGAAACATATACATACCATGGAAAACAAAATGTGCTTAAAAGGCTTTTCTGACTGACATGGAAATAAGTCCAAAATTTATTATTAAATTAAAAATGGCAAGTTGCAGACAATGAGTAATTCTTTTAAAAACTGAAAAACAGTTTAAAACTGGAAAACAGTGTGGAGGTTCCTCAAAAAATTAACAATAGAACTCCCCTATGACCCAGCAATAGCACTGCTAGGGATTTACCCAAAGGATATAGAAGTGCTGATGCACAGGGGCACATGTACCCCAATGTTCATAGCAGCACTTTCAACAATAGCCAAATCATGGAAAGAGCCTCAACGCCCATCACCTGATGAGTGGATCAAGAAGATGTGGTATATATACACGATGGAGTACTACATGGTAATGAGAAAGAATGAAATCTGGCCATTTGTAGCAATGTGGATGGACCTTGAGGGTGTCATGCTAAGTGAAATAAGTCAGGCAGAGAAGGACAGATACTATATGTTTTCACTCACACGTGGAACAGGAGAAACTTAACAGAGGACCATGGGGAGGAGCAGAAGGAAAAAATAATAGTTAAGGAGAGGGAGGGAGGGAGGCAAACCATAAGAGACTCTTAAATACTGAGAACTGAGAGTTGATGGGGGTGGGGGAGAGGGCAAAAAAGAAAAGGAGTAATGGGAATGGAGGAGGGCACTTGTTGGGATAAACACTGGGTGTTATATGGAAACCAACTGGACAATAAACTATAAAAAAAAAAAAACCTGAAAAACCTCTGAAAAGATATATACCAAATAATGGCTCCTTTGGCTTTAATGGTGGGGTTTTTTTTTTTGTTTGTTTTTGTGTTATGATTGTTGTTGGTAGTAGTAAGAATAGAGAACTTTTTAGTCTATATAATTCTGAATTATCTCATATATATGTATGTATTTGTATGTATACATGTACAGACCTCACATATAAAGATACACACATACTTTCAAAACCTGTACTATATAAAGGAGAAGTTAAAATAATTTTTAAAAATACTTGAGTAATCTAAATGAAATGTATTACCCAAATAAATTAGCTCATAAAATTGAAATCACAAAAATAAAGTGTTTGGTATGAAATCCTCACATTTCCTTTACATAGAACTATAAAGCTTTAATTGTTTATTTCAATAAATCACTATTTGCAATCTCAATCATATGTGGGATGCTGAAAAAGAAAAAGTTCTATGACACCAATTTTTATACTTTGTTACCATCTTTCCATCTACTGGGCAGCAATACTTTTACTCCAAAGGAACCCCACCTCCGCCGCCGCTCCGGCTTCCAAAGGAAATCTTCCATTAGAAAGTGGTCACGTATTGGGGAGCCTGGGTGGCTCAGTTGGTTAAGCATCCAACTTAGGCTCAGTTCATGATCTCACTGCTTATGAGGGAGAGCCCTGCGTTGGGCACTGACAGCTCAGGGCTCAGAGCCTGGAGCCCCTGCTTTGGATTCTGGGTCTCCCTCTCCCCTCCTCATGCTCCGTCTCTCTCTCTCTCTCTCTCTCTCTCTCTCTCTCAAAAATAAACAAACATTTAAAAAATTTTTTTAAGTAATCAAGTATTAAAGTCCAAAGGAAAACAGAAATTTAGAGAGATGTTCTATTTTCTAATGACTGAAAGGAAAATATCGACTTCTAACAGATTTCAATGCTTGCCCTCTCCATATAATGTTACGCAATCTTATTTTAGAATATTCCTTATGAATTACTCTTGTGCTTGAGAAAATGTATTTTTATATAGAGCCAGATATTGATTGAAAAAGGAGGCCATGAAAGTACAACAAACTTTTCACTGTGCTAGATTTGATCATAGTAATTTCCAAATTTAAGTGTTCTAAATAATAGAGTGGAAAATAGGTATCCGTTTGGAAGCTCAAGATTTCTACAAATTATGAGCACTTTTTTTTTTACTTCCTCTGATAGCTAGTTTAAGTTTTAAATGAAAGTATATTTTCTGAAATCTTTTCAAATGCCAAAAACCTTCATGTTCTGTTTTACGTACTTTCTATCCTAAATGTACCTGGGGAACAGTTTATCTCCTGAGAGGAGCCAGTGATACTTTGTTAAATACATGAAGTTTCACATTCCACTACAAGCTTTATGTATCTATCTACTATTTTGGTAAGTATTGTCCCCATTTCTTCCATGAAAATCCAAGAGTGAAACCAGTTACATCTTTTGCTCAGGCTCAGAGAGCTGGGTCAAATTTTAAACTCAAATATTTTGGATTTCAAAAATTTGTGCTTTCTGATGCTTTCCACTTGGAACTATTTTGTAAATTATTTACTCGTGTAAAAAGGATTTATCTTAATTTCATTTTATATATCAGGCTTAAAGGTAGGTATGCCTGCACAGAATAGCTCAAAACTCTATAAAAATTCACATTTCAAGGTAGAAATTATTCACTGATTATTTACATTAAATAATATTTTTCATTAGGATAAGATTCATTTAAAATTAAAGTTCTTCCAGGGCACCTCAGTGGCTCAGTCAGCCCTCAGACTCTTGATACTGGCTCAGGTCATGATCTCACAGTTCAGTTTGTGGAATCGAGCCCCATGTGGGGCTCTATGCTGACAGTGTGGCGGGAGCCTGCTTGGGAGTCTCTCTCTCCCTCTTTCTTTGCCCCTCACCCCACTTGTGCCCTCTTTCTCAAAATAAACTTTAAAAAAATAAAACTTAAATTAAAAAATTAAATTTCTTCTGAGTAAACCCTATATGTGACCTATGAAACTTAAGTTCACAAAAAAGGAATAAGAACACGTTTATTAAATGAAGTGTACTAATATTTCATAGTCAAAATTTTGGTTTTGGGCCAAAGACCATTTCACGGCTCCCAGAGCCTTGTTTTGTTTCTGTGTGTCAGTCTGCGTGGTGGTGGGAGACAAGCGTCTACACACAAAAATGCAAACAGAAAATATTTCAAGTCTCCTGCCATAAACATAAGTATGATGCCAGTGTAATGTGCTGTTAATTTCAGGGAATCGTTTTTGAACACTTATGATCTACTATCTCATCTAGAAATTCAAATTCAAGCTAATATACATACATCTTGATGAATATTTTGGAAGGAAAATGATAAAATGATTTTAAAGCATAATATCAAAGCATAAGAAAACATAATAAAAAAGGAGGAAATGTACTTAGGGGCATACTTTCAGTAATGATGAAAGTCTATGTGATGTTTTTCATTTACATTCACAATTTATTTGTAATATTTGCTTCTCAGAATGTTACCTGAAGGAAAATACTATAATCAAATTTAACTGACTTAAAATAACCAGAAATAAAAGCATATATTTAGCAGAATATCCTAACCTTACAAACTATAATGCATGTGAGGAATTAAATGGTTCCAAATTCATGTACTGGATTTTTTAGCAAGTTATTTCAGCATACAAGGCCAGTGGACTGATAAATTTCAAATATTTTATATTCCTGAAGATTAATCTCTAGTATGACAGAAATGTTTTAGGGGCATCTGGGTGGCTAAGTCAGGTAAGCATCTGACTTCAGTGCAGTCATGATCTCACAGTTTGGTTCATGAGGTCGAGCCCTGCATCAGGCTCTGTGCTGACAGCTCAGCACAGATTCTGTGTCTCCCTCTCTCTCTGCCCCTCCCTTGCTCATGCTGTCTCTCTCTCTCTCTCTCCCTGAGAAATAAAAAAGTTTTTTAAAAGATAGTAATGTTTTCTGGTCATATAATATTCGAAACCCAAAGTGGAATTTTGCTTAAAGAAAACTCAGCAGATGGAAATAACAAGTCACGGAAATGACAATTTGACATGCACTATGCCTCTGTACAGAAAGATACTCTATTCTCACTAAAAGTCTGTATGAACATTTTATATAGCCATCATCTTTCTTCAATTCTCAAGAGTGAAAATATCTTTCACTGACATACATGTGCAACACACACACACACACAGGCCTTTCTCATATATTCACAAACTGAGACTAGGAAAGGGTGAATAGGTTCAAGATAAAAGCCATCAACCCCCAGAACCACATCAACTCTTTACAGATACAGTCATAGCAAAGATGCAAAGACTTCATTCACTTCTCCCAAGCAAAGGATTGTACTTTTTGGGAGTTACTAAATTTAACAAAAGTCCATCATAACAAAATGCTGATCAGTTCCTGAACTAGTCATAACTGGGGTTTACCTACAACAAGAAAAATCACCTTCTTTCTAGCAAAGTTTGAATGCATCTGCTTTATACTCTAAGGGCAGGCAGCAGGGCACCTGTACGCGCACCTGCAGACATTAACAGCTGCCCAACAGAAGCCAAGTACCCCCAGCAGCTCTCGCTGGCCTTGACACTATTTGCCAACTCCCAGGCTTCCTGACTTTCAAATAGTAATCTCTGTAAGAATAGTAAGAGAGATCCAGTACTGTCCTAATGGGACATGTATTCTAGAAGGGAGGATGGTTAAATAGGTTATAGAACATGATAAAAAAAGTAGTACCAATAACTGCAATACTAATAATGTACCTATTTGGTAAAGAAGTATGAAAAGCCATAGGACTATATAGAAGGAAAATTTAAGGTCACAGAGTTTGGAGTGTCTTCTTCATGGAGAAACATTTAAGCTGAGTCCTGCAGTCCTAGCAGGCAGGACAGACACATGGGACAAGGCAAGTGTGGTGGTTGGGAGGTATCCAAAGAGAACTGCCCTGGGGACAGAAAAGTGCCCACATATGAGGGTATATACTGTTGGAAAACCTGGAAGAAATTCAACACAGTAAGAACTACGTTGAACTTAGGATCCTGACTGATAAGCTCCTAAATATTGACTGTTAGGATTTTTCAAATACTAAACTTAAAGAAGTTTAAACTAAGACAATTCATTATTATACAAAATAATTGTTAAGAAAAAATTTTTTTCAATTTCTTGGACATCAGGATGTGTGATCTACAAAACACAAAATAGGTATCTATCTCAGTATTGGAATATGACAGTTGACAGTCCCAGGAAGATGTGGATTTAAGTTGCAGGGTTTAGTCTGAGAAAACATATTACCGAGCAGTTAAAAAAAATATGTATCTTAATTAAATAATGGCAACCATTTGTATAGAGTTAACACTAATGTAAATAAGTGTCAAGTGGTAAGGGCTCTGTGCGCATATTATTTGGTCCTCACAAATTCCCAATGAATTAAATAGACTATCACAAGTGGAGAAACCTGAGGCTTACAAAAATTAAGAACTTTCCCAAGGGCATGATACTAGCAATTATCCAGAACCAGAATACAAATGTTAAGTCAATGCAATTTCAATTCCACCACTACACAGTAATCAAAAGTCATAGGTATCTGTTAGGAAGATGCTATCTAAAATACAACAGCCTACAAACAACAACAAAAACCCCTGTTACATGTAGAATTCACTTGATTATATTTTCTTCAACTAAATAAAGTCTTAAAATCAGAGGCTGTGGCCATAAACTGCATGGTCCTAAAAATATATCTCTTTTCACATCATTTCCCATATGAAAATGATTTTACCATGTCTACCAAACATATAATTAGTTTCGATTGAATGGTTTACTTTTGTGAAATTGTATTGATCCATTCATTAAACAGCTTATTCTTCAAAGAAAACAGTGTTAAAGTCTGCATATATTACTACTGATAGACAGGATTTCACTAGACTTTCCAAGTACGCCAATACCTTTTTTTTCCACAGTGCTAGAATATGATTTGCAAGCATATGCACATAATGAATCTAAATGAATGTAAATCACTCAAATCTATCAAGAGGTCCCACTTCGTTGGAATACATTCTTCTAAAAAAAAATTAGTTTGCCATTCCATGTTCACATTAGTTAGCAGTTCTTTTTTTTTTTTGTTTTGTTTGTTTTTTTGGTTTTTTTTTTGTTTTTTTTTTTTCAGTTCTTTTAACTAGTTTAGCATTTGCTGTCTTATAAAATGCTACACTAATTTTTAAAAAGTTCAAATATCCTTGCCCCATCACTATTTGCTACGGGAAGAGTGTTCGATCTAGAATGTTAACACAAATATTAGTCTTTTCTTCTAAGTAATTTATATTAGCAAATGGATGTAAAGAGAATTCCAACAATCTGCTGACAGGCCCTCAAGAATACCTTCCTGGAAATTAAAAAGGAATAATTTTTATATTAAAAAAAAACTTGAGAATCCTTCGTCCCACTGCCCTCCTCCTGCAACCCAAAATGTGGCCAAATTAATATCCTTAGCTAAAAACTTAAAAGGTTCCTTTATTTCCTGTCACATATGAACTAGCAGGGACCCAACACCTGCAGGTAACTGGTTTTTTTGGTTTTGTTTTAATTTTTAATCAGAACATAGAATGGACGGGAGGTGGGAGCAAGGAGTGATATGGTACAGATGGGCTGAACCAGGCCTTACTGAATTAGAGTAAATAATCAAAATTATTAATTCTATTAATCACTGCCAGTTATCAGGTAGTTATAAGGACATAAGCTGGATTTCCATCCTCCACTGCAGAGGGAATTTCTGAAACCCCAGAGACTTTATTTGTAGGACTTTTAGTAGAGTTTTATCTTGCCTCTCCCTCTGAGGCTTCTACTCCAGGAAGGCAGAGAACATGCCTATTTCTTCATCCTTCACAGCATCAGCCTCAGTAATTATAGTCAGCTGAAATAACCAAATCGCCCACAAAAACTTTACAATTCAAAAAAGAGTATTTTGTCAAATGCTAGGTGGGGTTTTTACTTATAAAATGTAGCTGCTTTAACTATTTTTCTGTTTATAAAAACAATACACTGATTAAAGGAAACAATAATCAGTGTTAAGAAAAAATAAAACCACTCATCACAATCAAGAGAAATAAATTAGTGTATTTCACCTATGGATCTATTTCATCTGTAAGTATGTCTGAGAATGTATATTTTTCGATTTATGGATACATGAAAAGATCACACTGAATATGTTGTTTTAAACCTTTTCATTTGGTATTTTCCTATGCCTTCAACATTATTAGAAAATATTTTAAATGTTTATAGTTATAAAGCACCATTTAATAGGAATATACCAAACTTTGATTCATAATTCACCTATCAGTTGTTGTTTTAAACCTAGGTGCTGCTAACACTGTGATGAATCTTTGAAAATGTCCACATTTCTCATTATTTTCTCAGGATAGTTTGATAAAGTAGAGATACTGGATCAAAGGGCAAAGGAATAAGGCCACTCACATGCTGCCGAAGTGTCCTCCAGAAAAGGCCCTTCCCCCATCTTCTGTGCTCTCGTTAGAAGCATACATGTATCTCTTACTTAAAAAAAAATAACTTTCTCAAAGTTTATTTATTCTTTAGAGAAACAGAGAAAGTCTGAGTAGGGCAGTGGCAGAGAGAGAGAGAGACAGACTCCACACTGTCAGCATGGAACCCAATGTGGGGGTCGAACCCACGAACCATGAGATCATGACCTAATCTAAAGTCCGATGCTCAGTCCAACTGAGCCACCCAGGTTACCCCAAAAAAAGTAACTTATTTTTAAAATCTGTCAATATAGAAAGCAAGCAATAGATTCTTATTGTCTTAATTTCTATTTCTTTGATATTGAGGTAAAACATCTTATCCCAGGACTATCCTTTTCTCTTCTTTCTCTACAAAATTTCTCCATGTGTGTCCTTATCATGAGCCACGAACTATTTAGAACTTGATTTCATAAACCCATGAGTTGCCATCTTCAGGAAGAGCTATATACTCCCAAATATTTATCCACTAGACTTGAGCCATATCTTTATTGCCACAATTTTGTTTCCATTTCTGATGGAACTTTTCTCTAGTTAAAAAACAAATTAAAAAAATATATTATAAGTTCCACAGAATTACCTACAGAATTATCCTTAATTAAGTCAAGAAGTCACTTTCTAGGTTAGTATTTTGTGACTTGAGAACATTATTTAATAAGAGGCTGAAAATTGGAAACATATTACTAAAATCGAAATATAACCACATTTATATTTAAAAGTCACGTAAAAATTTGATTTTACATGATGTTTATTTGATTTTCAAAATTTTATTTGATTACATGATTTTATTTAATTACCTAGGTGGTCCTCTTAAGTATCATGTCTTACATAGTTCATAGTAAAATGTCCCAAGGAAAGCATTTACATAGTCCTGAATGCTGGGTTTTTTTCATTGAGGTATAATTTATAAACAACCTCCTATTTGTTTCAGGCATACAAATAACAAATTGTGAAATGATTATCACATAAGTCTAGTTAACAGCCATCACCTACAGTTACAAAATGTTTCCTGTGAGAACTTTTAAGATCTATTCTCTTAGCAACTATAAAATATGCAACACAGTATCATGAACTACAGTCACCATGCTGTCCATTCCATCCCACAGCTTACTTGATTTTTAAATTGGACCTTTGTGCCTTTTGACCGCCCCCCCGTACCCATTTCTCCCACCCCCACGTCACCCAAATTCTGTTGTTACCAGTGCTTTTCCTCAGGACTTTAGGTAAAATATACTTTGTCTTTGCTAAAAGTTCCCCTATACATAATGGAGAGTTTAAGAATGCCCCTATCATCACAAAGTATGATGTTACGAGTCTAAAGAACATGTGTCTCTAAAGTCTTTTAAACTATCTTATATTAAAAAAACCCTCTACATAAGTTCCAAAAACTACCACTATATATAATGTTTTCTGAAAAAACAAAAATCATTAAGTAAAAGTCACATCAATGTTTAGGTATTTTTATTTTTTTTATTCAACCGACTGAGTAACTCAGGCACCCCAAAATTTAGGTACTTCTAAAGGGCTATCTCATTTTTAATGTAAAAGAAAACTATTTGTTTAATGTTCATTTATTTTGAGAGAGAGCACAAGTGGGGGAGGGGGAGGGGAGGGGGAGGGGGAGAATCCCAAGCAGGCTCTGTCAGCACAGAGCCCAGTGTGGGGCTTGGACTCACAAACTGGGAGATATGACCTGATCCAAAAAATCAAGATTAGACACTTAACCCACTTAACCACCCAGGCGTCCTAAAGAAAACTCTTTAGATAACAACCTATATTCATTCCTTTCTCAACTGATAAGCTGTCATTCAAAAATATATCTGAAGTTTTAGAAAGTATGCTAATAATCATATATGTGTGAATTTCCTGTCATGAAATATTAAGTAGTAGCCAAATTGCTTTCTGAACTAAGCTCATCTCAAACCAGCTGCTGCTTCTTGCCCATACTATTCCAAATCAGGTCATCTGTACTTCCAATAAATGAAACAGTGCTTAAATTATCTATTAATAAGGTTTTAAATAAATGTCTACTCTCAAAATGAGGAATGGACACAGAAGGCTCCAAGAAACCAGACCATCCTCCAAAAGATAACAAATCAGCTTCTCGCAAATCCTCAGTTCATAGCATATTCCCCTTTAATTGAGCAATAACTGGGGTTTATGGGCTTCAAATTTATAGAGACTTAATTCAGGGACCTGTTAACACCACATTTTAGTTTAATTGCAGAAGCATAAATCAAAATTTAAGATACAGAAATAAAATTAAAATACAAGCTAGTGTCTTGTGATGTACCTGCATGAAACCTTTCACTACATTTCAAAGCAGGGTGTCTCCAAGAAATTATTTTTCTTACCTGTGAGTTTTCTTGAACATCTTAGACTGTAGGGAGAAAAAACTAACTCCAAGCACTGAGTACTCATAGACTGGCCATTCAGACTTCTTTACCTATAATGCCTGAGGTTGTACTTCTATTATTTATATGCCCACAGAGCACAGTAGAGTCACACACCATTTGGCCAGGACTGGTGACAAGTGGTGCTTTATAGATGGCTGTCAGAATTCAGACACACCGAACACATACAGCTACCAAGGACACAAACCAAACCCAAGCATACAACGAAGCCTCAGATATTCCAACTCTCAATTCGGTGTTACCTTGTACAATTTGGGGGTCCTAACATGACAGTTTCTTGCCACGTCCCAACTACATATTTTTAATTCTGGCAAGAAACGCTTAATGGTAAGAAGACCTACTTTTGGCTAGTTGCATCAGGCTTCTTGTCTTTTCAGTGACTCAAACAAAGGATTAAAGAAACCATTTAGTTTTAGGTTCCAAAATATTTCTGTTTGGAAGCACAGTAATTAGCAGCAAATCCCCCTGGCTTATGGCCACTTTTTGTCATGGTGGTTATTTGAGTGAAAAAAAATTCAAATACAGAAAACTGGAAGCAAGTTTGGTTGATATCTTTGTTCCATATTTTTATACTTCCATTCATTATACACACATATAAATAAATGGACATATTCTATGTGCTTTTAAATTTGTGTACAAATGGCATCACACGATATATATTGTTATACAACCTGTTTTTTTCCTTTCCATCTTTTCCCCGTAACTCAGCATAGTGCTACTGAGGCCCATTCGGGACAGTGTGGTCCTACTTTATGTTGTCTTCAGACATTTTCACATCTCAAGACACTTATGTAAGGTACCATTTGCATATACATCCAGGACAAGCTCTAACATTAACTACTAGACAAGCAAACTTCAGTCTCCAGTGTCACTAAAATAAATATTCTCTTTTCCCTCACCTTACCTCCTCTGAGGCACATAGCAAGATGAAGAAATCTCAGGACTCCTCTTCTGCTCAAGAATATAAAAATCCTCTCATTCCAAGACACAAAGTCATAAAATTAGAAACCACTGCTCACTTTAATTAAGGCAACAGTATTGATAAGGAAAGGGTTTTCAGAGTCTGTCAGGGCTAGGCTGTAAGCCCAGTTCAGCATTCACAAAGCACAGGATCTAGAACAAGTTACTCAGCCACTTAAACGCATCTGGTGCCCTACCAGAAACCAGAAGCCAGAAACTAGCACACCTGTCTCCTGGACAGTTGGCTCAAAGGCTAACACCTGGAAAGCCCAGGGCAGCCATGACTGGCGCGTGGGCAGCAAGGAAGCCACAGCCCACCACTGCTGCAAAGGGCTGCCGGCATACCCACCGATGGGCTTTCTTCTCTGCAGGGAGGGGTGGGCGCAGTGATGCCTGCTTACTGCGAAGAAAGCAATGAATCCTTTACATTTAATAACTTATTTTCTAGGGACTGACATTCCTAAAAGTACAGTTTAAGTCAGTTAAATTTAAGAAGACTGAAATTGTGTTAGAATACGTAAGTGAAATAAAAAAAGATCAAGCTGGAATTCGAACTACTTTCTTGGCTAAGTAGTCACAGTTTGGGGATTCAGATTTAGCCTTTCGATGATAAGATGCAGGCAGCGTCTATTGGTAATTTAAATTGAAGAAAGAGGCAGAAGCAAGAGAAGTAGGGAAAGGGTAAAAAATGTTCCTTCCTTTCTTAGGAAGAAAAAATAGGGTTTGTCTGAGAGCCTTATAATGGCAACACCAACTGTGGCTTCAAAAACTCAACTGCCAGCACTTTCCAGTCTCATGAGCATTCTTTTTCTTACAGTTTCTAAAAATGTGTAATTTTTATCTTTGAATCTGTGACAAAGGGCCCCTCTCTGACCCAGACCACAGCATTGTGAATATCCATGTCCTATCCGGGAACCATCCCCAAGGGACCACTGGGTGCTTCTGTCACCCTTCAGGTGGCAAATGCTGTTGAGAGTACAGAGTACAGATTCATGTCACTTGAGCTTTTTCAGTCTGTGTAGATTTATATTTATTTCCAAAGGTGTTTAAGATAATAATCTAAGTCCAAACGGAGTAACTGGGAGCATCAAAATGAGTTTTCTCTCTTTCATCTTTTTTTTAATTGTTGTTGTTGTTGTTGTTGTTGTTGTTGTTTTGAAAGACAGAAAGAGACAGCACGAGCAGGGGAAGGTCAGAGGGAGACACAGAATCTGAAGCAGGCTCCAGGCTCTGAGCTAGCTGTCAGCACAGAGCCCGATGTGGGGCTCGAACCCACAAACCGTGAGATCATGACCTGAGCCGAAACTGGATGCTTAACCGACTGAGCCACCCAGGCGCCCCTCTCTTTCATCTTCTTACAGCAGCATATTATTTTCACAAAAATTTGAATTTCAAAACCAAAGCAGAGCAGAGCCTGCTTGGAATTCTCTCTCTCCCTCTCTCTCTCTAGCCCTCCTTTGCTCACACTTTCTCTTTCAAAATAAATAAATGAACATTTTAAAAAATTGAAACTTTACAACAAAACTTGAATTATTTAAAAAAAAATGCAATAACAAGGTTAAATGACAGGCCATAGATTAGGAGAGCATATTTTCAACTCACATAAACAAAGATATAAATATATGAATTGTTTTTATAAATCAATAAATAGAACACAAGTCAAAAGAAATCTGGGTAAACAGGATGTTAATAGCAATTTACAGAAGAGGAAACCCAGTCTCATAAACCTATGAAAATAAGTCCAACTTCACTAGGAACAAGGGGATTCACATTTAAACTACAAATGAGAGACACTATTTCCTACTCATAATACAAAGTGTCAGCACGGACCTGAGCAAACCAGGAAGTCACACATGCTGTTGACAATATAATCAGTACAAATACACTGCCCAGCACCACACAAAAACGGCAAAATTTAAAATACACACATTCCCCCTTACCCAGAAACTCTAATTATATATCCCAGAGAAATCCCTGCTCATGTGTAAAAGGAGACACTTATAAAATTGGTCATTGCACCACTATTTTTATTAGAAATAAAATTGGAAACAACCCCAGTGTTCACCAGTACGGAACCAGATAAGCAACAAAGTTCTATAAAGCAATTAAAGTGGAATGAACTAGATCTAAATGCATCACACACAGAACTCAAAACTTGCTCAATGTTTCACAAGACTAAGATTCCATTTCTGTAAAATTATTAAATATGTGCATATACATATACATGGGTAGGATAAAAACACGAGTAGAGGACGCACAGGACATTCTTGACTTCACCACTGTCAAGACAGAGACTGAGGGAGGGGCAGAGAGGGATTCAAATGGACTCGAAATTCATCTGTAGTATTTTGTGTCACGTTTAAATAAAGATCTGAGGGGCGCCTGGGTGGCTCAGTCGGTTAAGCCTCCGGCATCGGCTCAGGTCAGATCTCACATTCGTGGGTTCGAGCCCCGCATCAGGCTCTGTGCTGACAGCTAGCTCAGAGCCTAGAGCCTGCTTCCGGTTCTGTGTCTCCTTCTCTCTCTGTCCCTTCCCCTCTCATGGTCTGTCTCTCTCTGTATCAAAAATAAATAAAACATTAAAAAAAATTTTAAATAAAGATCTGAAACAAATGACAAATTAACACGTTAATTCTGGGTGACAAAATGTGGATATTATTTTTTTTTCTTTGGCAATTTGATTTTAAAAACAATAAAAATAAAAAATGACAATGCATTAAGTGAAAATTCCTAACCCCTTTCTAGACAATTTAGCCTCTGCTTGCTTCAACTGATTCAGCTTCCTAGGAAATAACAGTAATCTACCTTGACTGCCACCTACCTTAACTAATTCCATTCTGAGCTTCATGCCTTTTTTGAAAAATATGGCCAATAAAATTATTACCAATAGGTCAAACTTAAATACATGAAGGTCTTTTGGTAGATAATTTGGTAGATAATAATACATACTGATGTTAAACAGGAGGCTTCTGAAAAAAAATACATATAAGTTAGTTGTCCTTAATTTGCTTAATGAAAAAGTTATCTTTTACTATAAAGAAATATAACAGGAATAACAAAAGAGTAACTATAAATATAAGCTAGATAAGGCACAATTTCCATGGTCATCATAAGCTTAATGAATATATCTGGTCAGCAGACCAGTTCCAAACCATAACATTATTAACAATGTTAGGCACTTCCTAATTTCATATTACACATAAAAGCCAATCTTTAAATAGGTGGCAACAGATTAGCCCAAAAAAACTTAAGTTAAATAAAAATCTATTAGGCTTGCAAAGCTTCCAAAGATCTGCCCAATATCAAATAATAAAATTCTTCCTATTTATTCACATTTAACTTCTTTTCATATCAATAAGGACCATTACGTGAGAAGAGTGCAACTTAAAAAAAATAGTTAAAGAAAATCGAAAGGTTGTCCACTAATCTAAGTACCTCAAAGAGCCCCGCTCACACAGTCACAGGAACTGAAAGGGTCAGATTTCAGGCCTGATAAAACAGAGACCCCATGATGGAACAAAAGGAAAGAAAGGTCATTAAAGGAGAGAAGTAGATGTGAAGATAATGGATTTTTTTATGCAGTATTTTTATTCTGCTCAAATAGCTCTTAGGTTCCTTTATTAGCTTAGGAAATAAACTAAATTATGAAAACTTTGCTTTATTCATCATGCGTGCTTATTCAGATAAACATAACAATTTAATTTAACTCTCAGTTTTTTT